>NC_051189.1:53318671-53650893 GCF_015220075.1 Falco rusticolus
TGTTTAAACAGTCTGGTTTTTTAGACCATTTGAAGATACAGCATCAGCATTACAGTTTCAGAAGATATAGCACAAATGCAAAACCCACTCACGTTATATATGGTGGCAGCACATCTAGCTCTAGAAATGGCCATATCTGAGATATTATATTCTGAACCAGATGGTGCTGTCAGACAGTGCAGAATGACAACTTTTAGATAATGCAGAAAGGGTAATGTGCCCAAGCAGTGAACGAACTCTATCTCGACTTACTGCATTTTTTTTAACTTCAGTTACAGATGGCACAGCAAGGACCATCTCAAGAGTAAAAGTAAGACTTCCTCATGGCTGATTTTAACTTAAAAGAATCTGTCAGAACATTTTTAATTAGGCAGGCAGGCCCTTGTTTCTAGTGGCTACCTATGGCTCCCCCAGAGTAGAAGGAATAATGGATTATAGAAGGAACTGGGAATTTTTAATTATATTTTTTCATCTAAAAAACAGAGAATAGTATCAATTCCAATCAAGTAACATTTCTGATGAAAAATATATATTAAAACATGACATGTTCTTTTTCAAAAACTGGTTCAAATTTTCAGGTGAAAATATTTTTCGGTTTACAATGTAACTCAGGCTAGAATCAGTAAAATATTTCTGAGAAATCAAGTTGAATCAGGTTGAAATTGTCAAAACAAAATTATATCATTAATCCAAACTATCACACATTACTTCACCACTCAGAATTTTCATTTAATGGACAATTCTTAAAGAATGACTTTTCATCATATTTCACTGAATCGCAGAATGGTCAGAGTTGGAAGGGACCTCTAGAGATCATCTAGTCTAACCTCCTGCTAAAGCAGGTTCTCCTACAGCAGGTAGCACAGGATCATGTCCAGGTGTGTTTTCAATGTCTCCAGAGAAAGAAACTCCACAACCTCTCTGGGCAGCCTATTCCAGTGCTCTGTCACCCTCAAGGTAAAGGCATTTTTCCTCATACTCAGATGGAGCTGCCTGTGCTGCAGTTTGTGCCCGTTGCCTCTTGTCCTGTTACTGGGCACCACTGAAAGAGCCTGGCCCCATCCTCTTGACACTTGTCCTTAAGATATTTTGAGACATTGATAAGATCCCCTCTTAGTCTTCTCTTCTCTAGGCTAAATAGGCCCAACTCTCTCAGCCTTTCTACATAGGAGTCCAGCCCGCTAGCCATCTGTATAGCCCCCCACTGGACCCTCTCCAGTAGTTCCCTGTCTCTCCTGAACTGGGGAGCCCAGAACTGGACACAGCACTCCAGATGTGGCCTCACCAGGGCAGAGCAGAGAGGGAGGACAACCTCCCTCCACCTGCTGGCCACGCTTCTCCTGATGCACCCCAGGATCCCATTGGCCCTCTTGGCCACCAGGGCACACTGCTGGCTCATGGCCAGCTTGCTGTCCACCATTACTCCCAGGTCCCTCTCTACAGAACTGTCTCCCAGCAGGTCAGCCCCCAGCCTGTGCTGGTGTGTGGAGGTGCAGGACCTCACACTTGCCTTTGTTGACCTTCATGAGGTTCCTCTCTGCCCAACTCTCCAGCCTGTCCAGGTCTCAATGAATGGCAGGACAGCCTGCTGGTGTGTCAGACACTCCTCCCAGGTTTGCATCATCAGCAAACTTGCTGGGGGTACACTCTGTCCCTTCATCTGGATCATTGATGAGTGAGTTGAACAGGGCTGGACCCAGTACTGACCCCTGGGGAACACCGCAAGCTACAGGCCTCCAGGTAGACTCTGTGCCATTGATCACACCTCTCTGAGCTTTGCCATTCAGCCAGTTCTCAATCCACCTCACTGTCCACCCATCTTACCCACACTGCCTGGGTTTTCCTATGAGGATGTTATGGGAGACAGTGTCAAAAGCCTTGATGAGGTCAAAGTAGACAACTTCCACTCCTCTCCCCTCATCTACCCAGCCAGTCCTTCCATCATAGAAGGCTATAAAATATTATTATATTTCATTTTCAACCATTTCTGCTCACCTTCAAAATATTTATTAGCAAGCAATGTATTTCTTACCTAGTGATAATTCAAATATGGCTTGTACAGGCAGTAGACCAATCATCCAAAATGCAGACTTCCCAAATATCTCAGGATCATATTCTGCATTGACCCCATCTAGCACCGTAATACTACTAGATGACCAGACTTGTATAAAAATGAGACACAATCTTTTCCTTCTCTTAAACTTGAAATAACTTAGCTCTTAAGTACAGAGGTCACATGCCAAACTATCTTCTTTCATTCAAATTAATGACAGTTAGCACATTAGTACATCAAGTGTACACTAAGACCATCTTTTACACAGCCAAAAAAAGTAACAATTCCCAGGACATTTATTTTTATTGTGCTAAACTCAAGGAAAATGAATTACATTTCAGAGAATCAACACCTCTGCATGTAAAATTAACCACTGAATTGATAATGAGAGAAAAAAAATAAAACTCCTACTTAATGCAACATACTACTTCTTTGCCTGTAGAAATTAGTTGGAAACAGAAATAAAAGTGGTCTCATTTTGCTGATTTCAGCCTACTGAAACCATGCCAGAATTAGCTGAGTGACACATTTCCAATGACAAATAGGCGGAACTTTTATCTCCAAAAGAAAACATAAACAAGAGATTATTTTACAAATTTAGGACTAGAATGTGATCTTTAATCATTTAATGTAGATGCAGAGGACAGCCAGAGAAAGAACATTTTAACCTATTGCAAGCAGTTCAACTCTTTGCTATGTTTCTCTTGGTCCATATGTCACATGTGTCTTTCTGAAAAGGATACAAACCTACTTTCAGGTGGAATGGTTAGAAGGGAGAATCACAAGTGGGAATCTTAACAAAACTGTGGGTGTGGGGAAAATCGGCATGGTCTAGAGGAATTAATGCAGAAGCAGGAATCAGGAATTCCAGAACAGTTATCTCAGAACAACGTAATATCATGTCACCTTCCCATTCTGCAAAAAGTAGCAAAGGAATGAAGATACTTGTCTTCCCAGGGGAGCATTTATTAGGACTAACTCTTTCATGAAAACACATATTTTAAATTACATAATATATACAAGTATTCCATATAATTCCCAAATACTTTATTATTGGAAACATTTTTAGATCTAAATTTACTCAGCCACACAAGGAAAATAATTTTATGGAATTCATGGTCTCTTCCCCTGAAGCATTACACTTTTGCAGAATTGGAATGGAAGAGAGTACTGCTTTCTGTTCCAGAGTGACAAAAACATTCATGTGCTTTTTTTTTGTAAGATTGCTTTCAAAGGCTCATCTACATTCTTCTAGCTCTAGCAAAAATATGGTATCCACCGACAGCCACTTTTTGATTGCTTGTTTGTGTTTTTCCCCACTGACTTTCCAAACGTTATAAGCAAAGTCAGAAAAACAAATTTACATTGGCATAACTCATCTCATAATGGTTCTGTTAGTGTAGTGATGCCAACCTGAGAAAGAGACTTTTCACAATACTAGCAGGCAATGGTAAGAAAATTAAGCCAAGCCATATTTTTAACTGGGGAATATAAATATCCCAAGTTTGTTTTTTATTTGTTTTATCACATTAACAAAGTGTATAATTCATCATGTGATCTACACCAATGCACGCAGCATGGGCAACAAACCAGAGGAGGTAGAGGAGCATTGTGCAGCAGGAAAATTATAACATAGTTACCATCACAGAAACATGGTGGAATGACTCACACAACTGGAGTGCTGTGATGGAAAGGTATAAAATCTCCAGAAGGGATAGCCAAGGAAGGAGAGGCAGTGGAGTAGCCCTGTGTGTTCAGAAGTGTTTTGATTGTCTAGAGCTTATTGATGGTGACGATAGGGTTGAGTGCTTATGGGTAAGAAATAGGGGGAAGGACAACAAAGCAGATATCATGGTGGAAGTCCATAGGCATTATAGACCACCCAACCAGGATAAAGAGAAAGATTAAATATTCTATAATCATCTGTGAGAACTCTCACAATCTAAACCTTTTTTCTCTTGGGGGACTTCAACTTACCAGATGTCTCCTGGAAATACAACAGTGGATAGGTAACCGTCTGGGAAGTTCCTGGAGTGTGTGGAAGATAACTTCCTGACATAGTTGGTGAGGACCCAACTAAGGAAGGTGCTTCATGGGACTTGTTGTTTGCAGAGAAGGACTTGTGGGTCATGCAATAGCTGGAGGCCATCTTGGGCACACTGATCATGAAATGATAAAGTTTTCAATTCTTGGAGAAGAGGGGGTCAGCAGAACCACTACCTTGGACTTCTGGAAGGCCGACTTTGGCCTGTTTAGGAATCTGGATGAGAAAACTTCGGGAGGCAGTCCTGAAGGGCAAAGGAATCCAGGAGGGCTGGACATTCTTCAAGAAGAAAATCTTAAAGAAGACCATCCCCATGTGCCAAAAGACAAGCCAGTAGGGAAGACTGGCCTAGATGAACAGTGAGTTTGGCTGGAACTCAGGGTAAAAAAGGATTTTATGATATTTGGAAGAAGAGCCCATACCTCAAATACTGTGTTCAGTTTTGAGCCCCTCACTACAAGAAAGATGGGCTGAGGGGAGACCTTACTGCTCTCTACAATTACCTGAAAGGAGGTTGGCATGAGGTGGGTGTCAGTCTCTTGTCCAAAGTCAGAAATGACAGGACAAGAGCAAATGGCCTCAAGCTGCACCAGGGGAGACTTAGATTGGGTATTAGGAAAAAATTCTTTACTGAAAGGGTTGTTAAGCATTAGAACAGGCTGCCCAGGGAAGTGGTTGAGTCACCGTCCCTGGAGTTATTTAAAACATGTGCAGATGGGGCACTTAGGGACACAATTTAGTGGTGGACTTGGCCGTGCTAGGTTAATGGTTGGACTTGATGATCTCAAAGGTCTTTTTCAATCTAAACTATTCTGTGATGCTGTGATTCTATTCTATAAAAGCAGACACGGCAATGGTACCAAGACAACCGTACCTGATATATCCCCAGTCTGATATATAATGAAATATTTTACACCCAGATGTACTCTATGGAGATGACTATCATGCTGAGGGATGAAAGAGTTAATCCACAAATCCACAAAAAAAATTGGAAAGTTGAATCTGTCATAGAATATTTGGAGACAGTTGTATAAAGACATCATAATGAAGTCAGGATCAGTGATTTGTAGGCTTACTATGATAGGCAGTTTTCAAAAGTAGGGACAGGAATCCAGCTTCTGAACTCTTTGTCCATCATTGTTTTCTCTAAAGCCCAAACAGGTTTCTTAAAAGCAATTGCTGACCACTGACACTGTTCTGCCAGTAAACGAATGCAGACAAATTCCACCAATGTATCGTCTCCTGTTTCAGCTGTGAGTTTCTGAATCTCTAAGAGCTTCTTCAAATCCAGTCTAGAGGTTTGGAACTCATCAAATATATAACCCCCATGAAGCTGAAGGTTGTTTCAAAGACTGCATCCCTGGAAATAAAGTCTACATTGTGATATATATCGTGCACTTCATATAAGTGCATTGTAGGGAAAGTTAATACCTTGTAATGACAAATGTGACTAATTCACAAGTGGAAATTTCTGCCTAGCAGAAAATAGTTTCAAAGTTCCATAAATTATTTCCTTCCAGGAATTTTCTCTTAATAGCCTGTTCTTTCTTCCTTCTTCCTTCCTGCTATGCCCACCCCCCTTGGAGTTTTGGGGGTTTTTTTCCCCCTTTTGGTAGAAATACATTTTGGCTCACATACAATGTGGGACATGTTTTTCCTTTTGACATTACATCAGTTCCCACCTTCTCAGCATCACTATATCAGGTAAAATCTGAATTTTCAAATATAAAAATAATCCTCTGGTCTTGCACTTCTTCCAGGTTCTGATCTTTCCACAGGTACTCAGGTCCCTCTTTGATAAAAACAGTCCTCAGCTACATAACTCTATTGATAACTTCACGTCACAGCATTTTCACCCAGACAGGGTTGCCTCAAAAGATCTCAATAGATCAAAACTCACCAGCAGTCATACTGGTGAAGTTTTATCAAGCTGTGTCTCTGAGGGTCACTAAGTTTCCCCAGACCAAAGTTTATGTTCGCAGTTTACAAGAGCAGGAGTGACATGGTCACTGACAAGTACCAGCAGCATTATTAGCTTGAGCAGACATGCTGTCCAACCCAATTTCAGGCTCTGCAGACCTGTCCATAACTGCAGTTCATGAAAGGTCAGCTCTGTCATTTGTGATCACACACAAAAACATATTAGTGTCTCTGTTCCCGTTTTGGTGGATAGCATGTTTTTATCCACCTGCTCTTTCCCCTAGAGTGCTAGGGCAGTCTTCATTAGTCACCCATAAAACTAGGATAGATAAGTAGGTTACATGGAAGTTGTACCTCCTCCCCTGTCTTGCATATTCACCTTTCCATAAGGTCATATTCAGAGGATGAGGAGAGGAACTGGCCTGAACCTGGAAGCACTAGTGACACATTGCACCATTCCTAGCTGATGTGGTCAAAATCTACATCGGTTGCATCAGTCATCAATGAGCAAGAATCATTCTTATTTTACCTTACGGCCTGTGGTCACAGAAGCTGTAGGACAGATTCTTGTGATCTCCCTGGGCCTCTTGGGATCTTGGTTTCTTGCAGCACCTACTATTGCTAGCTCAAGGGCAAGTTTGAACAGACATCCTTGGGAAAACACATCATACCACATCTAATTTTTGTGTCACAGGGCACTTGGTTATGCTCAAGAAAGTCTTTTTAATTGACTATCCCTACTGTGAGGCCCTAGATACAGTTAGCATTCCAGTACTAAAGTAGGTGCAAGGACTTGCAGAAAGAGAAATTCCCTGAGCTGCTCACTCCCAGTTGTTTTCTCAGACATCTATAGATTTTTCTAAAAGTGCTTATTACTGCCTAATTTGTTCAGCCTGACTTCAAACTGTAGGCAGAGCACCATGCAGGTGTGACTGTGCTTAGATTTGTCTGATACCTGGCATCAGTGCGGACTGTCTTCCTGCATTTTTAAATTTTATTTTATTCCCTAAAGTTCTGCCATTGTTTTGTTTCTTCCCTGTACTTTTTATTCCTTTCTGATCCCCCTATTTTATTACAAACATTTTCCTTTTACATTTGGATAGCCTTGTAAAGATAGATCACAAAAATGAAATGTCATGGAGTTTATGGTACTAAATTGACAGCCTTACCTGCTTGCACGTTATCGTTACCATTGTTATTATGTTTCGATAAGACATAATTTCTTTCATCTTTTGAAACTCTCAGAAGTACTTTGGAGAAGGATGTTGCTAGTGCAGACTCACATAGAACTAGAAAGGAAACCCTATTTATGGGCTACACTGTGGTTTTGACCACAACCCACAGCAAAAGGCAGCACAAAGATGTACCGTCCTGTGGAGGAAACTGGAGGCAATCTGGACCGGACATCAAGCTGCCTTGGAAGTTTTGTGATGTCCCTTCAAGTGCCCTGGCACATTCATTAGTTGTCTCCGCTCTGAGAAGAAATCCGGGACCTCCTTTCCACTCTGTTTCAGGTTGTTGTCCAAATGAAACATCACCAAAATGCCCATGCTCTTTGACTAGAACCCTAAAATCCTGACCTCCCTATGATCATCAGCAATGCTGTCCTTCCCTTGTGACCTGAGGACTCCTTAGCATTGAGAAGGGCTGGTAGTGTCTGCCCCTTATAAGTAATGCTGTGTTTGGAGAAAGCTGAGGCTTAACAACTTGCTCTGCCACGCTTGCAGAGCTTCGCTGTGAATATAAACACGTAGCATGTTTCAGGCCATAATGCGCGGGGATGTGCATCCTGCTTATTGAACTGAAAATCCTTCCTAGTTTATAAAAGACAGAGCAACAAACAGGAATGGTTGAGCTGAAGTCTATATTTAATGGATCTAAGAGATATCCTTCTGTCATGCTGAGACTTGATTACAGCCTAAGTGCTGTCAGAAGGGCCATATGTTCCATTCACAGCATGGCTTAGCCCTCTGTGGGCTCAGCAGGAGTGGGCTGCGGCTTGGCAATTTGTCCAAGACACGTCATGAATTGACTAGGATAAAGAGATTAGGTCCCTGATCCTCTGGTATCTTCCAACTCATGCAGCAACTTGTGTGAGTGCAGAGTGGATGTGGACGGATACTGCTTGGCCTTGATAGTGGTTTAGCACCACTTTGGGCTCATTTCAAAAAGGTGAAAATTACTGTGGAAGCAGCAGATAACCATTGACCTTGATTCCTGCCCTGCATTTCCTTTGTGCTTGTGTGTTTCTTCAATGATTTCACTGTTTCTAGCAGTTATCTTTGAATGGAGAGGAGAAGGACGAAGGTGACAGCCTCTACTGCATTTCTTCACAGCATTCATACCCACCTTCAAACCCCAGGTACCTGATCCTTGCCTGGTCATTAAAATCAAGCAGTAACAGGAAAAGCTAATGGTTGCTTACGAACAAAATAGGATTAATGTAATAACTTAAATCACAACAAAAAATGTGGGCTAGAAAATTAATGTGTTCTCTTTCTGCCAGTCTCCTAACCTTATTTACTGCTTCTTTGTCCCACTCTCAGTCTCCTATAATGGCGTTTTGTTCAGTGCCGTAGAAAATGGCTTGTAGGCTCATAAGTCAGTGGTGCTGCAATATTTCATGCACGACATCTAGAATGGGGATGATGCCCAGACCCTCACTAATTTTTATGCAAATTAGTGACTCTGTTTAGAAAGGTCAGAACTGCCAAATGGTAACAAAAACGCAACAGCAGGCAAGCTTAGCAAAGTTAAAGGTTTGCTCATGAATTTTTTTCACAGAACCCTGTAGAAAATAGCCCTTTCTCTGACAAAAAGCACAACATTATGATTTGAAACATGATTTTTATGAGTCAGATGAGAAGCGGATAATGTACTGATGTACTTACATCTAAAAGAGAGGGGGAATGAAACATCAATCTCCCCTTGATTTTTGCTCTCAAAGAAATTGAACATAAGCATGGTTCCCTGAATCACAGGTACGAATCAGAGTTTCACAGATTTTTTGCAGTAATTGGTGCCACACTCATTTCTTCCAAAGGGCTCTGCAATTAATGCAGACAGGACAAAAGGAAGAAAGTTGATAAGGTATTATAGCATTAAGTTCCATCTGTGATGAGGGACCAACTTAGTGCTAGCAAGTATAAAACTCTGTCTTTTGTCATATCAGGGGACATTCCATCTGTGACTTCTTATACACAGGACAGAGTCTGGTATTACAGCTATACTGGAGCTTTCTGAAGATATTTTTTTTCTTGGTTTAAAGAAGAAAATTACAGCAATCCTTTTAAAAAAATCATCACTTAAGACATTTTAAACAGCTTTTCAAAAAAAAAAAAAAAAACCAAAAACAAAACAGTATTTTCTCCATTTTGGCTGAAATGACCCAGTTTTGTTCCTTGAAGTTGTCATTTTCAATTAATAGGATGCCTAAATGCAGTAGTTGTCCATACAAACTTGCTAGTTTATATGAACAAAAGAAAAAGACCTGCATGGAAAAAAAAAAAAAAAAAAAGTAAAAAAAAAAAAAAAAACCAAACCAAAAAACTTCTTTTGTGAAGTGGTTGGGATAGTCTAGATATGATTGATCATAGCCCATGCTCTACATGATCTGAAGCAATTGAGGATTTAACATTCAGTTCTGACTAGACAAAGGCACAAGACTGCTGATAACCTTCTCCTTCCGGGACTCTTACCATAGTCTGTTTTGCTTTGATGTTCAAAAACACTCTAAAATGCTTGTTTCAGTACAGTTTTGCAATTAGAAATTACCTGCAAAGAGGAATTCCTGAAGTCCAGGGAGGCATCTGTAAAGCAGGAGAGGGAGCCAAGTATTTGGAAGAGGTGCTGAGCTTCTCTCGTTTTACATGGTGGAATGGTGAGGGTATGTATCCTGCAAGTTCAGCTTCGGAGCATGGTTCATCCCACTGAATTTAGTGCTGGCAAGACTGGAACCTCAGTGAAAAACACCATTACAGTGTGCCATGCCTTGCATGGTTTGTGTCAAAACCTCTCTGAAATAGAAATGAAATGGCAAAAAATATATACACTTTTCAGTGCACATACTTAGACTGCTCTTCCATTCTTTTTCAGCTGCACCGGTTTGTGTGTGTTGTGTGCAGCAAGAAATACCAGCCCCTGACAACCTGTTTGCTCACAATTTACAAACAGAAGGGAAATTCATCACACACGAGCCTACATAGTCCAATTTATTCACCTCTAACATTAACCATTTGAACACACTCCTCACTGAATGTTCTGTTATGTCCCTTGCTAGTTCATCTGTTCCCTTCTACTCCTCATGGGAGCTCTGCAGTATATTTGAAATAAACCTTCTGGCCTCTAATTTCCTCCATTGCTGCCCCCTGCTAGTGTGCTTTGATGATTTTCAAAGGTGATCTGGGAAGAAGCTACTTTGGAGTCTGATTTCATTTTAATTCAGTGTGCAGAAATGACAAGGAAGCTACAACAGTGCCCCTCTGCTTTGGAAAAGAGCCAGGTTCAAAGACCATGGAGCCTTTTATAAAGCTCCATTACCAGAACAGGTTTCAATCCTACACCATTCAAGCCCATTAGACATGTGCTTAAACACATTCTTTCCCCATCCCTAACACAGTAGGGTACAAGGTGAGACAGATCAGGTTCAGCAGAGAGGTATTACCACTGCATTCTCAAATTAGATTGAAATTGGTTTGGTTGATTCTTTCATTGTGCTCCCATGGAGAAAACTTGTGCTCAGTAAATGTTTTTTAATCAGGTGCTTCAAGTGAAAGTTCAAAATTACTGGAAGTCGGGCTTTAGAAAAGCCTGTCTTTTTTGTTAAAGTTTGATAAAGATACACATTTAAATGGAATTCACAGACAGGAAAATAGTATCAGAATTCAGGACCCACACGTGTGTTTATCTTAATAGCTATTAATCTATTACTAAGCTATAAATCTATTATGAAGGGCATTGAATATTGCCTTTCATCTGCTCTTTTCCTCTTCCTAAAATAGATCTCACTCAGTAACCTTCCTACTTTTGCATAAGGTGTTCAATACGCAGTGGTATCCTTTCAGACATGAGGTTATTACTGAATAATGACAATAATTAAAAGTACTCTAACTAATGTGACTAATAAAACAAATTCACATCAACGGTGAAGGACAAATCTCAACATGTTAGGTTTTGTTTGGAAAAGCAACCGAAAGATTGATAATCCAAATGTTATCCAAAGGCTGCATGCTAAAATGGAAGCAACAACAACTCAGATGAAAATCTTGTAATAGCAGCTGCTTCTTGGTAAGCTCTTTCCTGCAGCTGGAAAAAGAACTGCTGTAGTTTATAGCTGAAGGCAATATAACCATTGATCAAAATGGGCTGATGTATGATGCCTTCCCAGCACTTCTCAGAACCATAATCATGGATACTGACACTTTCTGGACATTGATGAATAGCTTTCAATGAGGTGGTGGGACTTCCAGCTTTCCATTTTGACCACTGAATATAAATAAGCTCTGTTCTGGAATTTTATTAGAAATATATAAATATTTTTATATTATTAATATATATCAAAGAATTATTTCTGTTATATTTACATTTTCATTTGTAATAAGGAATATAAATTTATATTATTACTTATATTGTCATTCGTGTATTACATATATACATAAATATTTCTGATATTTTTGTTACATTCTACTTTGAAATGATTGAAGAAAGGTACTGTCTGTTTCATGCTATTCCACAGTCTATAACTACTATAACAGTATCTCTGAGAATATTTTTCAATACTTTAATTTGTACAAAATATTCCTATTGCATTCAGCTTTCAAAGATCTCCACAGCTCCAGGTTTTCCTTGCTTATGAACACTGTTCTCTTCAAAAGCAAATATACTACCTTCTCATCTCCATCTATACGCCAGCCTTGTTTGCTTCTTTAACAAATGCAAGCATTCCTGTCACTTCAGCTATGTTAGCCTGTTGTCTCCCAGCTAAACTTTTCTCTCCTTCACACATTCAAGTGAATCTCTCCTTGAGAACTATCTTCCAAAAAAAGCGTCCAAGAAATCAGTCAATTTTCTGAGAACTGAATGAAAAGACAGACAGGAAAAAATAGCACTCGTAAATAGAGAAAATAATTAGGTGGATTTGCTTTTCCCTATTTAAGTCTGTAGTTATTCAGCTGTGTTGTTCCTCTCCACTCATTTAGCTTTGGCGACATCGATCGTGCCCCCTGTGTAGTAGTGTAAGCGCAGCCCTGATGTGAGCCCTGAGGTGTGCAGGCAGGCGTGAGAGCATGCACCTCATCAGTCAATAGAGCAACTGAAATTCTCTTCTACGCCTCTGCCTGCACTGCATACTGTACCTAATGCTTTTTGGTGCCTTCATGTGCTTACTAACAAAAATAAATATCAAGTAGCTGAAGGAAACAGTTTTGGAATAACCGGCTAAGACACCTTAATGTAAAATGTATTCATTTTTCCACACAAACACACCAGTTAATAGCCAAAAATGTCATCCTATGAAAAATTTTCAAGTATAAGAAACGGAATTAAATTAACCAAATTAAGTATTTACCATGATCAGATTGGATTATCATGATTAGATTGGATATTAGGAAAAACTTCTTCACTGAAAGGGTGAACAAGCATTGGAACAGGTTGCCCAGGGAGGTGGAATCACCATCCCTCGGGACATTTAAGACATGCATAGATGCGATGCTTGGTGACATGGTTTAGTGGTGGATTTGGCAGCCCTGGGTTAATGGTTGGACTTGATGATCTCAAAGGTCTTTTCCACCCTAAACAATTTGATGATTCTATCAGTTCATCTGTTTTTAGTTCTTGTTCAAAGGAAACTCACACCCATAACTCACAGCCCTGTCTGACTAGAAAGCCTGGAATTTGTCTTTAGATTTTAGATTCAAAGTACTTTACTGCACTCAGGATTAGTGAATGACGTCAGTATTATAATTATTCCAAACACACAACGAGTAATGGGGGCTGGGTATAACCAATTACCTTCCCTTTTTTTGTCTGAAATTTCCTTGACGAGAAAAAAAAATCACAAACAAATTCCTTAAAACTTAAAAGAAAAAATTAAAAAAAACTGAAGAAATTCCTTCAATTTCCTCTAAAGAAGACTTCCATGCTGAGCGCATTAAAAAAATCACAACTTAAACACATTCATATAAAAAGCAATTTCCTTAGATAGCAACATTCTTTATTCCCCTTGCTATTATTAAAGATACTAGTGTTTGAATAGCCTGCTTTCTCACAAATCAGCTTTTCCTTTAGCAGAGGGAAGTCATAACCCTGTGTTTATGACATCTCATGCTGTTTCTCCAAAAATAATTGTTCTGCCATCAGTGCAGAAAAGATCATGGAGCTGATGAACTTTTAATATGTTAAACACTCACCCTGACTCTAAAAGCTATATTTTCAAATTAGATGCATCCTGGCTTACAATTGTGAACAATCAGAATAAAACACCTACGTAACCTGAGTGCACAAACAGGAGTATATGTGTTCTTGAACCCTTGAAGTGGACACAGACAAGGGTGTCTGTGGACACAGGCAAGGGTGTCTGTCAAATACAAAGGGCTTTGTTCTGGCAGGTAAAGAAAACCATTTTTGAGGTTCTGAGTATCTATCAACTCCATCAGCTTCTGTTGAATGAGCAGGAAGTGAAGATGTAGGAGATCCTAAGATTCCCACAGATGTGTACTTAGTTTCCACTTTAGTGGTCTCTCTTTCAAAATATCACTTTGTGAGAATATTTGGAAGGTTTTTTTACTGTAAGGGTGACCAAGCATCGGAACAGGTTGCCCAAGGATACTGTAGAGTCTCCATCCTTGGAGATATTAAAAATCCTTCTGGACACAGTCCTAGGAAATGGTTCTATCTGGCCCTGCTTCAACTTGAGGGATTGGACCAGATGACCTCTGGAGGTCTCTTCCAGCACTGTCATTTGAGAGCCACAGTTTAGTCAGAATCTGCTGTTATTTCTTAATATGTAAATTAAATGAGGCTACCAAGATGAACTAGTCGTAAGAACATTTACTTTTAAACAGGAAGCAAAATTAACTAGGTAAATAACTGTGTATTTTCTTCTGTTGGAAGGTCAGCATTATTTTTATGTTCTCTCTACCATAATGTCATCTTTTTTAAAACATGGAACAGTTTCTATGGTAATTTTCTAATTTTGCAAAACTGAGTGGAACAGCATTTCAAAAACGTATAGAAAAATGTGATTTAGGTAAAACATATTGTTAACGATTTTCAGTGGGAGTAATATCTCCATAATGAGAAAAATGAGGAAGGGATAAATTCAAGCAAAACAACAAGATTGTTTTTTTTTTCCTTACAGTATCAGCTTTAATTCACCTGAAACACTATTTATCCTCCTGACATATTATAGTAGTCAGGTGAATCCAGAAGATAAAAGGCAAAAATTCCCCTTTTAAAGAATTCTTTATGGGCTCCAAAGTAATGGACTCTTGATTAGGGAACGTGTGGCTGAACAAGAAAAACAATGTGGATGTATTTTATTAGATGATATAGTTTACATCATGATATATATCATGATATAGATGATAGTTTATTAGTTAGCCGAGTGTTTTATTTACCAGTAAATCCAGCTTATGGAAAAAAATCTGACATTGCTTTCAGCCCTCCAAACAACTCCCCATACTTCTGATGGACTTCAGGGCTGCCTGGTGGCTCCCCGGTTGCCATGTTGAAAGTGAAATGGGCGGGTTTATACCTCTGGCCCCACGGCTGCCCCTCCAGTGTGGCATCCAGGCATGACACAGCCCCTCAGTAAAGAGGAAACACTTCCAGCTGGGAGCTGTACAGAAGTTCTGTGGCAGAAAAGAACAGCTCCACATCTTAGAGGAACACAGAAACAGCCTTTTCCCTCAAAACTCTCCCTACCTTCTGACACACAAGTACAAATTACAGAAGAGCTGGAAGGTGGGCACACACCTTGGAGACATGGGAGTCCCAACTCATCTGTCTAACGTTATAACTGAATGCCTTTGGAGTGGGGACTGGATGCAAATGAATCCTGTAGTCAAACCACAATTAGGGACACATATTTAGTGCCCTTCTGCTTTGATTTTATTGGCCTTCTGCATTGCCACAGTAATAAACGAAAAACTAAGAGTAGGTGCACAGGACCTGGGCATTTTCCAAATTCATATGGTGACACTATAGAGGTTATACTTTTATTTTCTTATTCTCTATGTTCACAGGTTTTTTTGAAGTCTGGATTCCATTGCTTTAACATAAAAAAAAAAAAAAGGAACTGTTTTAATTTACAAATTAAAGCCACTGAGAAGGTTAATTTCAAAATTCATTAGAAAACAAATAAGAATTCCAACTGAATCTGAAAGTTGCTATGGCTTTGCAAATCTGCATGGCTACAGAAGCTGCCCGGTTGCACTATAAGCATTATTAATTCAAGTGGTCCAAAAAGGAATTAAATTCTCAAAACACCTGTGAAACTTAGCAAATGTGGCACAGAAAATACTGTGCAGTATTGTCCAGTAACTCCAAAAATTAGTAACAATCTCCTCAGTTTAAAAGAGAAGCATACTATTGCTCGCTCCCCAAATTGTTTTCCACATCTTACCCTGTTAATACTGAACTGTTGGATGTGGGGTGACCAAGACAGGGCAAAGAATACAGGGACATTGTCAGAGCATGAATTGGCCATGAAGGAGAACAGTGATTAATTAGGTGGCAGATTTGACAGCAAGGATCTGATAGCAGAGGCTAGTTTACTTGTGATTCTTCTTGGACAGTATCATCCTAAAAATTGTTTAGGAAAGGCATGCAAGTTCTAGTTTCATCAAGGACAGAATTTGGTACACTTTTCCTTTAGAGAACCCATCAGCCAACAACCAGATTTTTTTTTTTTAATTTTTTTTCCTTCAGTAAAGTCTTTCCCATTTCTGCGAATAAGCTATTGTGCATGTAAATTTTAGAAGCAAGAAGTGATTACTAATTAGATCAAAACAAGATTTTTTTTTTATATGCCTGGTTTTGTCTTCAGTCTTCAGATCATCTTTACTGGGACCAAACCCTGAAATTAGCAAAAAAGAAGTAGTCTGATTTGGTCTGTATTACCCATACCTCATACAAGCCCCATTTATGCATGTAAAGCCACTCAAAAACATGTATTGTTTTCCTTGTTTATGTAGAGGCCCTAACAATGAACCAGTTTTCACATATTCAGATGTATTTTAATAGTTTTTTATCACTTTTAGCTGTTAATTTCTCAAGAAAAATTGCAAGGGCAGGTAGTGGAAATTGTTCCAGACAAAATTAAAGATATGTTTTTTTATAATTTGCTATACTACTATTCCTATTAGCCTCTAATAAATTTTGAAAAAAAAATTAAAAGGCTAACAACAATTACAATTTCAAATTACTTCAAGAAAATCAAGATCAATATTAAAAGATTAAGAATACTAAAATGACAAAATCAGATCAAATCTTCAGATTAAAAAAATGGTTTTAATGCAACTAGAATATCAGTATGTGAAACTTTAAGAAAATTTTTCTAAACCAAAAAAGATTACTATTTAAGATTTAGGAAATAATGCTCATACACTAGAGTCCAGGTAGGTCTGTCTTCTCTTTCCAAATGTTCCGTTAATTTTTTTGACGTCTTGCAGTTCCTTGACTTGTTTTTCTGATATGTGGGTTAATGTTTGAATAATTCTATTTAAACCCATGACTAGTTAACTCATTTGGATTTGAAAACTGTGTTAATACAGCATAGGAATGAAAGTAAAAAAAGTTTATAGCCTTTCATCAGTTACATAAATCTTTCCCTTAGTATCAGTTTTTAATCTCTCCCTCTCCTCTTTTCCTCTTTCATAAAAAAAGCTCTCTGGAAGGACACCTAGAAACTAAAACAGTACCTTCAAAGAAAATCAGCATTGAACTGCCTCAACTCTCAACAGGGCCAGTGCCAGTTTTACCATTGATATCCCTCTAGGTCTTTTACATCCAGAATACACCATGTTTTACAAAAACATGACTACCATATTTCAGAACTTCTTTGTTGCTTGTCTGTGGAGATGTTCCACTTCTGTAATAATAAAGGTTTAAAACACAAAAGTTAACTTACACAAAAGTTAACTTTTGTGGTTTAGATTTTGCATAATGTTTAATTAAGTAAGCAGAATTAGCCATTTAAGAACAATGAAACACATAAAGGTCATGCCGAAACAAGCCACCAATCTACCGTCAGATTAGGATGAGATTGAGTGAGACCGAACTGGCATTTGCTGCTCCTGTTAGATTTAATTCTGACCAGTCATGAGGAATTATTTTAGGAAGGGAGAGGATTGACTAATCAAAAATCAAGATGCAGCATTCACTTTCTTTACTAAAATAGAAGAAAAGTTCTTACAAAACTTGTCGGCTTCTTCTCATTCATTCATACTTACAACTGGCATTAATAGCAGATGCTTGGGGCAAGAATATAAAATCATAGAAAAGATAAAACAGAACAAAAGTCACATACCTGTATTTTGGAAATGTTCTTTGCTAAGTTTGACTGATCAATAAAACAGACCTGAGTTAATAGAAGGAGATGAAAGATTACACATAAACTAGATGGATCTCCTAGCTACTTCTCTTAACTTTCCAATCTATAAGTATTTTTATGGTTTTATTTCTTGTTTAAACATTTTTAGAAACAAGAGTCTTAGGATGGAATTCTGTGTATGTGTATACATATTCACAGTGGTCATGGTAGGGAAAAGAAAATCCTTAGCATGCAGTCTATGCATCTAGCACAAAGATGAGAAAAAAGTACCAGTATTCTAGCTCTGAGCGTTGAATATACATGTGCACACACATATTAAAATGAGGCAAAGAGGTCAGAAAGTGGATGTAAAGGTCAGGCAAAGAATTATTCTACAAAGAGAAATAGATCAGGAGGAGAAATGGATTTTCTGACAAAGAAATACTTTCAAGAACACAGAAGAAATCTCAATTTCTTTTCCTTACTTCATTTGCAAACCAGAAGTTTCTTCATCTCTCCAAAAAAACGTCTGTGTTGTTTTTGCTGCAGTTAACAACTTTTAGTATGAATGAACAGAAAATTGATGAAAAGAAGCGAAGAAAGCAACATCACAAATTCCATTATAAATGTCAGAATAGGACATAAAAGTGAATGTGAGACTTTCACATATGAAATGTCTTTTCTAAAACTTCCTGGTTTAAAGCATCAACCTGCTGAGGTAAAAGAAAAATGCAGGCTTTTGGGAAATTCCAGTGCAATACCACTGATAAACCAGCAACTCACCCAGCTGGGCTGAGTCAAGGGCCAGTACCAGCTGCTTTTTCCCAGTTCTTTACAGCCTGCCTGTTGTTGCAGGAAGGGAACCTTGCTGCAGTCTAATTGGGCATGAGGAACCCTAACTCCATCATAGAACTGATACAAGTAGACATATTTTAGTGAGCACAGTAATTGCTGTAAGTATTGCCAAGACCAGGGCTATAGATTAAGTAGCTATAGATGGTTGCCTAATGCTCCAACTATACCTTTTACAAGGAGCAGAGCTGAAATGTAAGAATCTTGCCCTTTGTGTATGAGTCTGTGTAATAGAGCCAGGACAGTGGAACATTTGATTGCAGATACAATGCTTTTTCAGCAAAAAGGCTTTGATAATTTTAAAAAATTTAGAACTCTTAACTGATTCCGGCCAAATGAAATTGCTTTAATGTGAGGGTGGAGCTGACATTGGTAGATGACTCTAAAGCTGATCTTGAAACACTGGTGAAATCACTAACATTTCAAATCCCTATCGTGCATTGATTTTCAGGACACTTTTATTAATCTTTGATACTAATGTTTTCTATTGATTAGCAGGTTTCTCTCTGTGTGGGTCATTCTGTGCAGCATTTCTGTCTCAGTCATATAACAAAAGACCACCAGAGCTTGCGAAGATGGAAGCCATTTGAAAACTACTTAGTAAATGGTTGTTTCAGCACTTAGCAGTTGAAAATCTAAACATGGTGCTAGATTTCAGTTTATTTCAATAATCAGTATTTAGGGATAGAAAAACATGAGAAGTTAAAGAAAGGGGGGTGGGGAGAATGAAGGAGGAAATTATCTCCATTTATGAATATATTTCCGTTCTCTTGTTTATGTTTACTTATCTGCCAAAATGCTCTTGAAACCTTCTATTTCACTACTCTTCAGGTCTGACCTGCACAATCTGCTCGATCCTGTGAGTTCATAGGCAGCTCCAGGTTAAAAAACAACGAAAACAACTCTTCTTCCCCCCTCCCCCTAAACACACATACACATACACAAAAAATAATACCCCAAAACTGGTTAGCATATATTAAACTTCTCCTTTCCCAAAGAGTTAGTTCAGTCACAGTTGTTTAATTTCTGTACAAATGTTTTAACCGGTTGGGAAACTTGCTAATGCAAGAGAAAAATTTCACTTATTATTTGTCCACAGACATTACAGCTAAAGAATTAATTGAGATCTTATACCTTTAGCACAATGGAATTAGGTTCTGCACAATTCTCTCAATACTCTATGGTTTTAAGGATATGGAGGAATGCATCTGGTATTTTGATCTCCGGGGAGACTCAGCAGCTTTTGTGTTCAGATATAACGTCCCAGACATTTCACTTTGTGAGACAATCAGGGGAAGCACCAGCCTCTGCACATGGTGGTTTCTGTGATGAAAAATTCCAGAAACATGGAGAAAGGAGTTCTGGTGCTCTCCTGATGGCAGAGGATGAGAACCTGAGCACACCACAGCACACGCATACCAGTCATTTTGGAAGAGTATCTGAGCTTAGCTGCATATCCCTCTCCTCAGGATTTAGCTCAGACTTTCTGACGTCAGTGATATTTTTGCATTAATTGAAGAGCAGGGTAGGGATAGAAATACCATTCATTTCTTGAGGTTCCCAAGAAACATTTTGCCACAATAGACTAGAACTTTGCTGGCTTTTAGGCAGGCCATGCAAAGAGGACAAGGGAGAAAAGTCCCTATACCCTGCTGACAAATGTACATACCTACATAAGCAAAGCATATTGACCACAGTTATTCAGAGTCCTTTAAAGTGCTTCTGGAGGCTAAGTGAAGCCAATGGGTCTGATACTTATAAATAAACACAGTCCCGCTCCTGTAAATCAACAGGTGTCTCTGTTAATGTTCAATACCTGAAAATCTAATAAATTATATTATGTAGTAAAGTGGAATTTTTAACATCTCATAAATGCTTGCATGGGTCATTAACAGCAGTACAAAATAGCAAAAACAGAATTGCTGCAGAGCTCAGCTTTTGGCTGTACCATCCAAACTAAGAGATGATTCAAGCAACCAAGAGAACAAAACATGATTGTGTGCTATTTGCAGTTTCATACTATGAGTGACACAGAACAGATTCTTAAAATACCTTCTGTTTTGAGTTGTTTGGGTTTCTTTTATTTCTTAGCAAATGAGTAACTCTGTGATCATTCAACAGCATCTAGAGGATTATATGAGCTATGTGATTCAGAAATCCATGTTGAACTTGATTTGGAGATATGAATTTGACCATTGAATACTGGAATGTTCCCTCTTTCCCTTTCTGTTCCCACAACAAAAGGTTAAGATATTTTCTTGAAATATTTTCCCTCAATGAAAGCAAACCAAAAGAACAAGGCAGATAGCTGCGCTGATTTGGAATCAGAGCGGCTCAGCCGTACTTGCATACAGATTCATAAATCACTTTCACTTCACATGCAACCACAGTCAAGGCACAGAAAAACTAGTCAAAACTACATCAAATGCTATGGTCTTTTGAAATATCCAATGATTATTAATTTATATTGCCAAAACCATTAATTACTGATTTTTTTACAGATGTGCTTTTCTTAATGCTAACAGTTATTTTCTGTGAACAGGAGAGGGTTTTTTTCGTGTTCAATCAAGTGTTTGCTTATTCAGATTTTTGTCATTTTGGTTTCCTTAGAGTTTAGCTTTGCAACTGATCTTTTCCCTTACTAAAGGTCGTAGATGAGTGCATTCTGTTTTGCTTCCTCCCAAACCACTCCAACTTTGTAGATTTAAATTTCAACATTACTTGCATTCTGCTTGAAAGCAACTAATAAAAAGAAACAGAGGGACAGACAGAGGAAAAAAACTTAATTCCTAAATCCTCTGAGTCAGAGGCTGTCTATTTAGAATATTTTTATTCAAAACCTCGCACAATGGAGTTCTGTTCCCATGACTGGCCTCCTCTATGTTACTGTGATACTAATAATAAATTGTTGTAAGTACAGAAAGTAAAAATTTTTATGCATCCAAATGACATGGAAACTTTGACCCCATTTTCAAAAGCACCTAAATTGCCTTCAGAGCCTGAATGCCATTTACTTTCTTACATACAATGGCACTTTTGAAAATGTTACCTAAGATGTAAAAATGGATCAGTAACTGAGCCAAGACTGAGATTCCATGAATAAAGCAGCTGAAAGGAGGAAAGAGGAAAATCCTATTTAAATGCATAATACACACACACACATATATACTTACACACATACACACTTACACACACATACACCCCCCCCAATTCAATACACTGCACTTAAACAGCACTGGATTCTCTTTACCTAGGAATATTTTGCATTAGCTCAAACATCTTTCCAAGTGGCAAGTAAGCTTACATTACAGGAAAAAAACAGTACTTCTGAGCACAAACTGCTTTTGTGAACCCAAACTACTTTGTGAGGCGTGCAAAACTTCCAAGTACATAAGAAACAATGTCATCCAGGAGAAAAAAAAATCCTAGAATCCTTATTTATGAGCCTTCCCACTTCCCCTGCTGCCTTGTTTTTAGTTTCTCTACCCTGACAGCCACATGTGATACAACATACATACTGCTGAGTCTCTGGTGAGCAAATTCAGAGCTGTTACAGGGTGAAACAGGCAAGTTAGACACACTATTTAAGGTGGTCCCAGATGGCTATGGGAGACTTGCTATATTTCTGCCCTAAAATTTAATGCAAGTTTAAAAATGTGAAAACAGGGAAAATTACTCGATCCTTGCTAACAGTGTGTAAACATTTATACTATAGGAAGACATTAAGATGTGCACTACATCTCAAGACATTTTCAGACTTCGCTTTTTTCACAATTATTATTTCTAATGTGAACATTACAGAGTTAAAAAATACAGATCACTCAGAATGACCCAAATCTATCTCTGTCATATCAAAACTCTACCGAGTAAATGTTTGGTCAGGCAGAAAATGTTAATAGGCCTCTCAATGAAAGTGATCACAGGTCATCATGAAGCTCCAAACTGGGCAAGTTTTACACTGTCAGACAGTGTCAGGCTTGGATGGGATCAGTACTTATTTGCTGGCCCAGCTCCTTGCTTCCAGAAGTTTCCCAAGAATGAGATCAGGCAACTGCTCAGCCTCACAGTAGCCATAAGGCTCTGTGGTAGCCCTCATTTTCAACACACAGTCAAAAGCAATGGATAAGCTTAGCCAAATCATCATGAAGGTGATAATATCACCACTGTCATGGGGGCAGTTCTGAATTCCTTTCCCAGGACACCTTTGCCTTAATATTTTCCTGAAATAGAGACTTGGGTAAGAACAGACTGGTTGAGCCAAGATCAAGGTAAAAGAGAAATAAAGCTAGTTTCCTAGAGACATTTTGTAAAGACCTTGGCAGCCATGAAATTGAGAAGTAAGATTTGCAGCATAATTTATTTTAATATATAATGATATTCTTTATTGCCTTCTATTCCTAAGAGTTTTTCTTGCCTTTCAGTGTTTTCTTTTCTCAATTTTATGATCAACAGAACTGTTTCAACAATTTCTTTTAGCTTGGAAGCTCATCCTAGTTACTGGTGCCACTGTGACCTACAGAACAGATTGGTAAAATGCACCTCGTGATCTCTGAGGCAGAAACTTTTTCTAGAAGGGAATATTGTGGCCCTAAGATCCACTTTCAGGAGCTGTTCAAGGACTGATACTGTCCTTTAAATCTCCCATTTCTGCTGACTCCTGAGTACCTAAGAAACTACACCCCTCCCTACAGCGAAGTCCAGCTATTGCACACTTGCTAACACTGGCTGCAGAAACTCTATGATGACTAAACTCAGATTTTCACAGCCTTAACTCTTCCCCCTTTCAGCTACTTGATGCTGCATAACCGGCCATCAAGGAATAGCACAGGGCCCAGCCACATACTTAGTCTGCTGCCCACTGACCTTCCTTTCAAGCTGCCAACTACTTAGTTCAATATTCTTTCAACATAAACTTGAGAGAATACCATTTTTAAAAAATTTACATTAGTAGTACAAGACCACAAATGCCTTGCAACTGTACTGTTCTATGATGAATGTATCTTCCTATGAGTATGTTATTCCAAATATCTTCCAAGTGGACAAGTGTCTACTTCATATGCTGTTTCCACTGCTTGTAGTAATTAACAGCCATTTTTTATACCGGTAGACTTCACCAGGCTTAATAGGTTATGAAGAACACTCAGCTCTGTCATTCTTTAAGGCAATGGTAGCAAATCCAGCTGGGTCCTGGCTGACAAGTATGGAAGGTCATCCCAACTAGATGAAGAAATAAAGTGAATACAGGTCATTGCCAGTTATTGGCCCTTTTGAACCAAAATAAAGTTTTACTGTAAACCTCTTGCATGTTACTTTGATAACATATTCAGGGACAACAAGGTTTGTCCACTGTTCTTATTGACTTCAATTTACAATATAGCCATTTCACTGTCCCATTCTGTCTTTAATTCGGTCACAAAAGGCCATGCACTGGAAAGTTTTTATTTATTTACACCACACTACTGCCTAGGCACCTAATCAAGCATCAATTGTACTATGTAGTACACAGGCATATAACAAAGAAAACAGTCCCTGCCTCAGGCAGTTGCAGTCTGTGTGGCAAGTACAGCAGGTAAACAGAAGTGATAAATAACACAGGGCTGGATGAGTGAAAAAAAAAATGCATAAAATTTATCAGAAAACAAATGTCCCAACTCCCTACCTAGACTTTATATTTGTCCTGTCTTTAGTATCCCGCTCTAGCATGTGATTTTTCAGCTGTTTTGGTATGAAATTTAATAATTTATGTTTGCATGCAGATAAATTCCATAAAATAAATATGATAATAATTTTAGATATGCTTAGAAACTGTATGTATATGCATTATATAAAAAGTTAAAAATTAGTGAGAAAGACTATCAGCAATCACAAAGCTTTGCGTGGATACCAGAACACATCTAAACATAAGCACATGTAGGTGTTTTTCCTGCACATCTCAGTTCATTGCATGTATACAGCTAATATGTATTAATACACTTCATCATCATTATCGTATTTTACACTTGTAAGAATGGAAAACAGGCTGAAGAAAACTGCATAAATGGGTCACAAAAGGCAGAACTGAAAATGAGTGAGAGAGTGACTGTCTTGAATCACTGTCCATGTATGTACTTGCTAGAAAGCTCCTCTTCATTTTCATTGTAATTATGGTGTATGTTTCATCAACCTGGTTACATTGATTCCAACGAGAGATGCCATTTTATAATTGATGGATGGCATTAAGCAAACAAGTGCAGGCTGACATTCAGGCCTAGCAATCACAGAAGACCCGGTAGCAAAGTGAGTCAGTGAAAAAATCAACTACCCTATTGTAAAATGCCCTGGAATTTAAAACAGATTTGTCTCATTGAATCCATTGAGCTGACCCTTCAAATCAGGCTGTGCATATCTGAGGTGAAAACACTGCTGTGGACAATGCATCCAGTGCTTAGGCTGCTCACCAACATCTCCATGTGTAGCAACTGTTACCATGCTCTCCCTGTTCTTGTTTTCACAAGCAATATCATTTAGAAGATTGACACCTACTTTATGTATTTGGTTAGATATTCACACATAATGTCCTATTTTTTACACATGGAGAAATGTATATGAAATTATCTAAACCAGAAATAGGAATACACAATGAAGGCATGATGACACCCCATCTACTGCTGCAGTCAAGAGAAGCTCAGGCAGAGAAAGCAGCTTTTTCCAGATGTTGCTACTTTTGTAGACTGAACTCTGACAAAAGCCCACTTGTGGAGGGTAACTGAGGGATGACTTAGCCTACACCTAATCTAGTGTATAAAACAAGGCCAGGGCACAGCTGGAAATACAGTACAGTACCATACCAAGGTCTTTGAAACCTTTTATCATTATCACACTCTTTAGCATATTTTTGCCACATGCCAGATGATGCCTGGGTATGGTTTTGGGGGATGGCACCTGTCAGGAGCTGCTCCCAATAGGCATCCTGAAAGCTGTCATGCTGCCTTCTGAGTGGATCAAACACAAGCTATGTGGACACAAACCCAGGCCATACCATTTGCCCTGAGGAGCAAATAATAATCTCTGAAGCATTTTATATACTCATTAGACATAGATTTTTTAGGTGCAGGGACATAGCTGCATGATCTTCCTACCATGAGGAAATACCCATGAGATCTACACCCGCATCTGTTCACAGTGACTTCCTCTGAAGAATCTTCTCCTTGTAACAAAGGACTACACATCACAAGATACATTTGAAGGTGAGGATCAGGAAAAGACCATCACCGATCACACTACACAATCTGGACTGACAATAATTAACTGGGATATCATTTTGTTTGTATGGATCCTGAATATTGTGGCTATAAGGCTGCATGGAGCCTTAACTATGAACTCCACAAACAATATGCCAAAGGGGAGAGGCAGAGGTGAGGCTGAAGACACAGAAGCAGATGAGTTTCATGGCAGAGTAGGCACGAGGAGAGTCAAGTTGCATGAAATGGTCAGGAACAGCAATTAAGATTGGGATGACAGGTCAGGAAACAAAGCAAGGAACTTTTCCCAACAGTTACTGCTTTTCAAAGGCTGTGATCATGGTAATAAATCCAAAGGTGTGTGGACATATTCCTGAGCACTGGAATTCATTCCTCTATATTATTAATCTTCTAGAAACTCTTCTGGCATACTTTTGTCCCAGCCATCAGGCGTGATTCTACATTAGCAGTTTCTAACATTTTTCTAGCATATTTTGAGAATTAGCTGGGACAAAGACTCATCCCAGTAGGCAATACAGATAGTGTGACCCTGTGTTGAAGGATGAAATGCATTGCTGTATGGATTCTGGGTATCCAGTGCCTGGTGGCATCAGTGGAAAAATATGGTCCAGCAGTGTTTAATATAACTATGTGGTCACAGTATTTCCCCTGCCAGCTGGCTGTGACACTAGGATTTGATGGCAGGTCAGTCTTCCAGCTATATGGAAACAGGTGACTAGCTTCCTAAGAACAACTTTACATGACCTTGCAATATAAAACCAAACAGGATTTAACCAATGGGTTAAATTCCAAAAGCTTGCTAGCTCCTTTGGAAAGAGCTTTTAAGTTTTAATGGTTTATATGAGTGCAACAATACACTGGATAAATGCTTGAACGATAAATGCATCAAGTACTATTAAGCACACAGGAACCACATCCAGCTCAGTAAATTCTCTCAGCTGAAAATACTTTATGTTAGGAAAATATCAGATGCAAGCATGGCGTTCATATTGCGCTTACTCTAAGCATTGATGATGGCCAGTACTGGCGATAGAATACTAGAGCAGGACCAATATGGTCACTATATTATATTTTAAGGTGTACTGTGTATCTGTACATGTACATATACAAACATAGATACAGACAGACACATACACACACCCAAACACATAAAAAAATGCTTTTAAAAGATTTTCTAAGGTCATAAATGTACAGGCTTTCTAACTAACTGATTTTTCTAGAAGTAAAAAAAGAAATCTACCCAAAAATCAAATTAAAACTTGAAACAGGAGGTCAAGGACTACAAAGTAACAATCTCAGAGAACTAAGTCTTTATTCCTGATCTATTCTTGGCCAGAAGAAAGGAGTAAACCAATGCATTCATATTATGTGCCTTTTTATCCATGTCCCCCACTGAGTAAATGATAGTTAAAGCACACTTGCATATAGTGGCTGAAAAGAAAATGAGCACTTTCTGCTGGTTAATTTGAAGTGTAGGTGTCTGATTAATTTTAATGCAGTTATTCCCTGAGAAACTAGTTTATTAGGGGAGGCTGTAAATGCTGCGCTTCTTCCCTAGCTGTTGTCTTTTATGCATTTTCAGATGTTTTCCTTGAGGTCTGTTGCTGCTTTTCAGAAAAGGAATAAAGCACTCTTTAATGCCAAATCTAGGTACTTTGGGGTCTGTACCTCAGAGGTACTTCATGAACTTAATAAAAAAAAATATTACAGAGCTGAAGCCAGTAAAACATAGAGGTGCAAAGAATTAATAGTAAATTACATTGAAAAGGACATCAATACTTTTTACCTGTCTGCCTATATTTAACATTTTTACCTTTCAACAAAAACACTATGTGTACTTCTCTGTAGAAGAGGCCTATAGCTGAAATTCTGAGCAGCGGCTTGGGATATTCAGCAGCAAACTGCCTTTTCTTGTGTAGCAGGAGAGAGCCATTCTGCCTTAGTTAAATCTAAATGTCAGTGATCATGACTGATGCTGCCGAGATTTTCTGCCATTCCTGTTAACTGTGAACAGAAGGGTCAGCGTTTGGCACCCAAATTAGCAGATATGGCCAGCAACACTTTACAAGGATGTCAGGTACTTTGTAGCTGACTTCTCGCTGCTTCGTAAGGACTGCAAGCAGGAAGGTAAAGGGAGCCCAAGCAGCCATGGAATTTACAGATTCCAGCCACAGGTTTCATAACATGCCAAAATTTTATCCCTCCATGACCGCTTTGAATTTTTTATTTTTTTTATATCCCCCCCCCCCCCCCCCTTAAAAATCTAGAGATTTTCTTTGACCATTCTTCTAAAAACCCAAGACCCTTCTTTGTCTGCCCTTCCAAGGGGAGGGCTCTTTTACACTGTATTCATCTCCAAGCTGGGACTGCCAATTATAGCTCCACCTGGGCTCAGGAATAAAAGATGTCAGACTGCAGCCTTTGTCCTTTTTGACTCCTTTATACTGCTATTACATTGATTGCACTTTGTTTCCCTGCAAATGGGGTCTTACAATTGCAGTCCACCTCCTTCCCTCCCTCTACCAGACTCCCTACTCCTTGTTCCAAGCTTTTTTCCTTTCTGTTTCTTTCATTCTGTGCCCCAACCCCCCCACCCCCCGCCCCAATTAATTTTTGGTAGATGTTGAGTTTTGATAAGAATCACTCACCTGGCTCTGAACCACTTCTTTATTAGATTTTAAGCCACACTTAGACACAAGCAAAGCCAAGTCAGCGGTGAGATTGACACGAACACTATCTTTATCCAGAAATAATTCAGCACCCTACATCTCATTTAGACTTTGTGATTATGACTGCTTTTCATATGATTTTTCTATTTAGTTTAGAGACCTGATGTGGATTCTTCTGAATTAGAAGCGGATCCCTGCCCCTTTGTGGTCTGTTCACATCTGCCCAGAGAGCAGAGCAGGAAAGCTGCAGCCAACAATGCCAATACAACCCTATAAAGATTAATAGGGTACCTGAAAAGCAACAAGGACTTTGAGTGATTTCAAGGATTCCAAAGACTCAAGAAATCAATTTTAGTGAAAATGTCCTTGCTAATTTAGTACCTGATAGTATTTGACACCTCTGTACTCCAGTAAGAACACTGAGCAATATAAGGATGAGATTTCTCTGTGTGTCTTTTGCAATCAGGATTGCAAATGAAAATTAATGCTAGCTAAATCTGTATGGACAGAAAGATAAAGAATACCCTTCTAATATCCATTCAAAACAAAAGTTAGCTCTATTATTATCTTCACATCTAGTGAAAAGAAATAAATCAGAAATGGAAAATAAATTATGGAAACTAGCTAAATAAGAGTAGAATATTTTCTAAACTATTAAATATTGCACATGGTATCAGAACTGCTGCAGCATTGCCTTAGCACTGAAGAACCATGTAAGGCTGCTGGGGAAATAAGCCCACAACTACTTCTGACACAAGATAGTTTGGTTGCCGATAGACTTGATCTTCTCATTGATTCATTGCACGTTAAGGTATCAATTCATGCTAGATGCTCAAAGTAGGATAAAAGCAATCCATAAAATAAAATTTCTCCTCTGATGATGTCGTAGGTATTAAAATTCTGTTTATAGTGAAGATTTTTATATGTCCTAATTACATACTGGAACTGACTATTGTCAGTTCTGCTATGCTGAAAGAGCCTTAATGATGACATTATAGTTTGAATAGAATTTTTAAGCAGATTTAATGTGAAAAGAGATGTAATTAATCAAATTTTAAGTTTACTTAATCTAGGAATAGAGGTATGCTGTATTTTTCTCTATTACTATTGCAGTCTTTGTGATGTAAACAAGGTCTACAGTTATGAACTTTCCAAAACAAAATAAGAAAGAAAATTACAGACAACTTGGAGGGTTACAGAAGGGTCAAAATACCAAATAAGGGACACATTTCTTCTTCCAGTATCTGTAAAATATGTTATACACTATCAATTTATCTAGGAAATATTTATATTTCATTAACACTAGTAAGGTCATTACCCAGGTCCCTTTTCTAGTGTGCCAAATAATTAACACATACAGGAATAGCGGGGAAGCGAGCAGATGAAGAGGGTTATAGGGAGAGTGATCCAATATACACCATTGGATGTCAGATGGTACAAGCCAGATGTGTGAGGACTTTTTTTCAACTAGTAGTAGCACTCACATTGTGTTATTTCATCAGAAAGACGCTAGAGAAAAAAGGTATCATACTGGTCTCTTTTTTCTCCTTCAGTTTAGTTAAGAAAAAAGCCACGTATTTTACAGAGCTTCAGAGAAATCTGACAAACTTTGCATAAATTGCATATACACACACTTTGTGTGTAGGTGCATTGATTGTCCATACACAGACACACACATAGTACAGAATATGCATACAGATGTATGTATAAAGATATATGTACAGACACACATGACCAGCAACACATACTATTTCATTACATATCAAACTACATCACTGTGCAAGGAAAGAGAAAACTTTTGACTCTGGAAGCATAACAAACATTGTGATCCTGAGCTGTATGCCTAAGTAGATGTTTTATGTTTTAAGGTTAGCTATGCATAGTTCAAATTAAAGCTTTAGGATTTATATGTTTGAATCCTACCTACCGTACAGCCTTCTCCATGTGTCTAGCCTTGTGTGAGTAATGCAGGTTAATCATCAAAGCATGCGGCAGCATGAGGACACGGCAGAGCAGTGAGCAAACCCCAGCTCCCATCTCTCATCACTACTGGCTGTGCTGTTCACTTGTATGCATTGCCTGGCTTGGCACCATGGCAAGCTGCACCCCCATTTATGTAAAATGTATCTGGTGGGTGAGCCTCACAAATCTGATTTATATTTGCTAGGTTCACAGGCCTTATCTGCACTAATGAAAGCTAGTGAAAAACTTGTTAAAGGGAAGAGAAAAGAGAAGCAGGGCAGCTAGAATTAATAGCTGCTGTGCTACTATGAATGGTGCCAGAAGCTGCCTTTAAAATACAATTTCAAGCTAAAATTCAGAAAATAAACTCTCAAACAAATGTAACAAAAGCACAGGGACATCATGGGGCTCCAACTTATCTGTGCTATTCAAATAACCATTTCATTGAAATGAAGTTATTGCCAGAAAAGTGTCAGTTCCAACAAAAACATCTGCTTCCTATGACTATCATATGCTTACTATGAGCAACATTCATGGAGCATACCAAAAAAATTCTATCTGAAGAACAGGTGTGGGATTTAAAATCTTTGCAATCATTCACTGGATTTGCCACGGTGCTCATGCAGGACCTTGAGCACATTGCTAAAAACTGCTAAGCTAGTGTGTCTTCATCAGCTAAATGAAAACACCAAAAGGTGGCAGGGCTAAAATAGGCTGGATCCCACTGAAGGCATCAGGAATCTGTTCAGGATTCGAAGTATCAACACACCTTCTGCCAGTTAATTTATGGGCATTAACGCTTATGATATATTTCACAGTCCTTAAATAAATACCCAGACATGGGAAAAGGGCCACTCGAAGACCACATTTTACTGTGCTCTGTGCTGATGACTCATTATTTTTCTGGGAAAGAAGGTCACTGCCTCTTGAATCATCAACAAAATGGCAGTAAATTCTGATTTCAAACTGTGTGCAGGACCTGAGGGAAAGAAGGAGAGCAAGGAGAGAGAGCATTTTGCAGATAATTCCTGAGAGTTTTAACCATCAGATTTTTTCCACCTTTTTATTGAGCTCAGGCGCAAGGAGAACCTGTTCAGTCTGTGGAAAAGGCCAAAGACATAGCCCTTGTACCTTGTCAACCCAGATTTATTGGAAGGGATCTTCTAGAGGCCATAAACATCTCCCCAGAAAGCTTTAGTTTAGGCGCATCTGTCCAAGTGCCCACGTGGTTCCTGTAGCTTCATGGTACCCACTGCTGCTGCTACCTCAGTTTGGCTGAAGTACATGAGGGTGGAAAGACCAACTGTCCACAAGGGAATCATGCTGGGCATCACAGCTCTGCAAATGGGAGAGGCTGTGACAAGTAACTGAGACTGAGGTATGACATCTTAGAAATCGCTACTTTCTATAGATAAGCTAGATATAAAAGAAAGGGACTGTGTACTATAGGTCTTACAGTGGGCTGTGAAAAACTGGCCTTCTCTATGACTCCATTTCCTTTTATTTTTCTGCTTTGATGGAATTCTTGACCATCAGAGCTATGAAATACACCAAGAAAAGTAATTGTATCAAACCTGAAGTCTTGGTTTTAAAAAGAGGGTATTGTGATTGATATTATTGATAAACATATGTATAACACCAAAGTTATTATTCTATAATCATTAAAATGATCACATTTTAAGTGCCTTGGACCAAAATATCAAGTATAAAGAGGGGTAGTTATCTATAGGTTGAAGTGAGTTCAGCAACCTCTATGTTGTCCATCTGGAAACCCTCTTAATGTGTGTGTGTCATCAGTAGCAACAAAGCCGCTGCCTTGTCAGTGCCTTATTTTATTTTAAAATACCAATAGTGCACTTACTCATTTTCTTACAAAAAGCTTTCTCACCTGCTGGTTTCAGGTTCCCTAAACCTTCAGGTTCTTCACATGCCCACAGCAAAGATTGGGCTCTCCAAAAACCTGATAGCCTCTTCTGAGGAAGGAGTTGCCATTAACCCTTTTTAGTACTTGGTTGTCATTGGTTCTTACTCTTTGTTTTTGGGCTTTGAGCTTTAGCAGTCAAACTAGTATTTTAAATCCAGTAGATTCACAATGCTGAACCAGAATCTGACCTAAGGATTCCTTCCTCTAGTATTTGCTAATCAGTGCCTAAGCTTAATACACTCTTCTCTGTGTATTTTTGTAGGCAGATGTCTTTGGAATTAGACCAACAGACTCATCCAGAAAAGAAACTAATGCCAGGCCAACATAAAGTGTTAGACATCAGTTCCAGATTTAACAGAAAGGGCAGTTACACATACACCAGAAAAAAAAAAAAAAAAAAAAGTTTGCTTTTTTTATCTGTTTTGGATTTAGAGATATGTCACTAATTTCACTTCATCCACTGCTTAGTAACTGTGAAAACAAAACATGTCATAAAATGGCACACTTAGCCTCAACATTGTTTAATTGTAATCTGAACATAAGTGGCACATTCATCATGTTTTCGAAAGCACTCACTGCTCTCCCTTACCCCACGCTTTCCCACCTAACAGTACTCCTCAGGGCAGAGGCTAGAACACTGTGAAAGATAAGAGTGGGAAACAAACACCGTGGAGATGAAGCCTGGGGAAGCGAGATGACAGACTGCACAGCACAAGCACAACGACGCACGTTGGGACAGGAAGGTGGAGTCACATGTCAAACCCACAGCTTCTGATCTGTCTTGTGTAAATCAGGACAGCGCTGAAAATGCTGGCTGATCTAAGTTGTATTCTCTTTAATGCTTTCTGATTGGATTTTGCATGCAAATTGTGTACTACCTTGAGCTAAGATTTTTAGTAACATTAGCAACAGGTTGAAAGTTTATACCTTTGCACACAAAGTCTGCTAGGTTAAAGACGAAACTTTTTCAAATTTCAATCCAAAATCTCTAGATAAATAGATTTACAGAAAATCTGTCTGGTTCTCCCATGCCAGTAAAATTCAAATGTCACAATTTCATGAGTTATGCATGAAGCTGCTTTCCACTAGTTTCTCTCGCCATGATATGTAAGTAGGAATTAGCTTAATTCCTGTCCAGTATAGTCAGTATAAACTGTTTAATGTAAAGCACGATTGGGGAACTCCTAACTAGAGCTTGATTAGACCAATAACACCCTTGGCTTGTAATCAGACTGAAAAAGCAGACCAACTAGAGAAGAGGTATGATTTTGCTTTCTAGGAGGAAAGTAAGTCACACCAACTTGCTTGTTGTGCGACACCATCACCAGAGCAGGAGAGCAGCACTCCGGCACCTGGCTGCCATGCAGTGTCAGATTGGGTCTGTGTACTTACAAAAGAAGCAAAGAACAGCTATTGTACATCTGTCTGCCACAGTGGTGTCTTCAGCACCAGCAGTATCATGGTTTGCTTCAAATCCAGTACAAAAAGGTATTTTTATATTTTTTTAAAAATAATTTAGGGAGTTTGTTTAAAGACTGACTAGGGAGAAGACATCTAATGTACATCTGTATTAAAAAAAAAACAAACAAAAGACCAGTTTGGTAGAATGAAAGTCTGGGACAAGGTGGGGGCAAGGAGGGCATGCTTTGCATGACTAAGGATAAAATGAGGGTATGGAGGGGCATTTCAGGGACTGAACTTTACTCTGGATGTTTGGAGAGAACCAAATTTTGTGCTATCTTGACCATACTGCCTTTTGGGAATGATATAGCCATGTCCTGAACCATGCCTGATTATTCTTTGGAACGTGCTGGCTGGCAAGAGCCAAACCTTAGGGCACATGCTGACTGTTAAGCATATAGACAATCAGTAGTCTGGGCTTGAGCTCATTCTTATAGCATTATGATTTGTAATTTATAATGTTACATAACACACAGCCCACAGTAAATCTCATTACTCCTAGAGATTTCCCTTCCAAATACAAAGGGCAGAGTGCACGCAGAACACTGCTACTGTGCTTTGTTTCTTCCATAGCCTGGCAAATGCCTCACCCTAAATATTTTGTACATGTAGTAGAAAGCGAAGAAAACATGGAGCACAATATTCCTAAAAAATGGTATGGATTTTCCATTCTCTTACGTTTTTTTCCTATTCAGAGAAGGGTTCCTATTCATTTCAGTGTGAGTTTTCTCTGAGTAAAGATTCTGTTCAAATCAAAGCTTGGTGCTGCTCCACTGGTGTTTCCTATGCAGATCTGGCAAAAGTGTAAGGGAATGAGGAGCTAGCATGAGTACAGTACTTGAGTGGGTAGCATATACTCTGGTGCCACACAGCAGGATTTGACTTGCAGGAATGCTGGCAAGAGTTTCACTCCTCACTCTTCTCAAATGACCTCAGCTAACGTTTCAGAAGATGCATGTGTGAATGTGTGTGTGTGCACGTGTGTGTGAGCCTCTGCTGACTTATTTTCAAATAATCTGTCAGAATCCGATGCTGGAAAAGTATTAAAAATTATTTTTGCCTAATGGAAGAGACAAGAAATGTTTATAGCTGTCTTTTTCTTGGATACCATTGAAAATGCTACCCTAAATTTCTGTCGGGTAATGTTCCTTTTATGCACTGAAACCAAAGTGGGTCATTTGGCTTGTAAGATGCATCATTATTTTGAGCTGTGCACTAATTAGTTCACTTCCACTGATTATCATTAATACCTGTGGCTGTATGATTCGCACAGGCCAATAATATGCACATAAAACCGAGACAATGCAGATAAAAAACTTAGAGTGACTTAAAAAAGATTAAACACAAGCTGCAAATACGGAAACATAAGAGACCTGAAACGAAAAAAACCACATATTAAACATCAAATTTAAATCTGCTTTACCAAAGGATTAAATGCTCACTGTGGACTGTAAGAGAATCCATTTCTAATGGTGAATTTATATCAGTCCACAGGGAACCCTATCAAGGCACAGCTGACTAATGACTATCATTTTCACTCGATTTCATTAGTATTTAAGTTATAGCATGAAGTACATTCCCTTCGGTGCACTGAAAGTTAGTGATTTACATACATTCTCTGTGAAGCTTTTGCTTTGGCTAATATAAAAATGATTTGCTAGTTGAGAGTGAATTCTTTCTTATGCCTACCTAAGTCCACCCATTCAAACATAAATGTTAACTTTTCATATGATTAGTCACAACACATTTTAGAGGCATGTTATAATAAAATCTGAATGATGCTGTCAGCCTGAAATTATTCTCTCTTTCTGGATATGATATAGCACTCTTTTTTTTGGGTAGCCTGTAGTTGTTTGTAACCAGATATTTCTGTACAGTGTGTGGATGCAATACAACTTCTTCCTTTATGGTGTCCAAATCCACAGTTCCAGAAAAATATCATAGACACGCTTCAACTTAGAAACAAATGATCATGTGTGTCTTTGTGACAATGTCTGTAAAAGAAATTCTGAACATTTGGTCAGGATGGGTAGCTTTTTGAAAAGGGCGAGAAGAACATGCTGAAAGTAAATGGCTGCCTGGGTGCCACTTGCTGGCACCTTCCTCCTGGATTCCCCATCCAATTAAAAATAAAAACACTCATCCTCACCTCCAGTTTTCCCTCACTAATCTCTTGCCTCCCATCACTGCCCACTCAGACAAACAGCCTACCAAACTAGCTGCTCTTCGTTCACTTCTTCAGGCTTTTCCACCCTTGTAGCTTTACTCCTACCCCTCTTTTCCATGCTACTCTTCATCTCCAGCTGCATTTTCAACTTCCTCCCATAAAATGTCTGACACATAAACCAGATACAAGTATCACAACATCTGTATTTCACAGAGAACTCAAATCACACCAGCTTTCTTTTGAATATCCTTTCCTTCTGAACCTTTCTCCATACCGTGCACAGATACAGCACACAGACACTGTTAAGTAAATAATGCTCTCTATTAAAGTTAATAGCAAAGTCCAGACCTGCTATATACATGACACTGTTCTCTTATTTATTTCTTTTAATGGGATTAGAGGAACATTTGTGATATTATGCTTAGGTAAGGAGGCACATCTGCAAAACAGCAGGTCTAGATGTGTTAAAATTTCAGGAAACCCTGAACCTATAGTTATGTTCAGAGGCACAAATGGATCAAATCAAAAGGAGAGTTTAAAAAGGAGGCTCTTAACCACATGCTAAGACAGTTCAGCAAATTAACAGAAACCAGCCTTAATGGTTGCGTGGAGAAGGAATGAGGGAATAACACACTGTGTTTGCTATTTATAATCACTTGCTGTAAATCCTGGCCACACAGGAAAGGTCCATGTAAAACACTTCCGATTCATGTTATTGGCATCAATTATGTGTGTCAGACAGACATCCCCATCAAAACTGGAATGCTGTAAATAATTGAGAGGTGAACCCATGTGCCAGACATCTGGCAGGTTAAATAGACAGGGTAGAAAAGGGAAACATAGGAAGAGTTGCTATTCCTGTGTTGTACCTGGGTACCAAAGCACAGAAAGCTTAAACAATGTGTTCAAATGTAAGACAGAAGCAAGCTGCAAACTCAGGTCTCCTGTTGCCCCAGCCCACCAGATTTTTCCATCTTCTTCTTTGTTTTCCTCCTATGTTTTGATTTTATGTTTCTTTTGATTAGTGGAAATACTCAAGGTTCAATTATTCCAGTAATGAAGCATGCATGAATCAAGAGCATGTAGTATGAAAGTTTTACTTGATTTTTTTAGGATGAATGCATCAAGTTGAAATGGACCTTTTTCCAGATCAGCTGCTGCTTCTCTCCACTCTATATAACACTCCTCTGCTTCAATGCTCTTGACAGAAGATTGCTATTTCAGCAAAAAGCTTTGAAGGTGAAAAAGTTTGTTCCAAGAACCTGGTGTGTTTGAGCGTGCATCATCTAACTGAAGATATAACTCTGAAATGGGGAGCACTGTGACTCTGCCAGCAGAGTCAGAATTTCCAGTTAACTCTTCCAAGCTTATAAACCATGATGCATATTTATCTTGGTTTATGTACTGGATGTATCATAAGCAAAAGTTCAAAAACATGTTTCCAACACTAGAAAGACGAGTTACTGAAAACTTCCAATATACAGAAAGCATAAATACACTTCAGTGAAATCATGCTAGGCATCCCAAAGACCATGAAGAAAGCACTGTTTTATCCATTTGATGTTGGCTTCTGAGATACTGGGAGTCCATCCATTCCTTGTTTACTTACAAACTCAAATCTCATTACAGTATTTCGGTAGTTCTTTAATTTCTAAATCTCAGCACACATGCTCTAGCCTTTACTGTGCTACAGAGTTCAGCTGAGACAGTAGCTCTGTCTCATGCTTCTGTCTGCTAGCAAACGTCCTTTAGCAAATGATACTGCTTTCAAGCACTGCATTTCCCTTTTAATTATTTGCAATACCATTGAGTGGTCTGCAGTTTGGTCTCCACCCCAGCAATTCAGTTTCAAAATAAACTGCAATATTTTAGATTAAGAAGGAAGTCTCTGAAAATATAGACTGCCAATATGTCATGCATGCTAAATTATTTTGAAAATTCTGACCTCAAACAAAATGCATTATTAGTTAAGCACAAATAAATTCATTATTTTAGCCTACTGTTACCTTGCAGCCCTTCAGGTTAGATTTAAACAAACTCAAATCAAAGGAATATGTGAAAAAGAAAATACTTTTAGTGACTGTGCTTACAGTGACTATTGACTGTTTTTTAATTTTAACTTCATCTATTAATAAGAGAATTTGTGAGCAAGACAAACTATCCTTGAGGGGGAAAAAATGTAAGCAGAGTGGACAACCAGAAGGACTTTACAAAAACGTAGCTGTATGCTAACTGAAAGTATTTTTCTTCTTTCAATATCCATGACTAGTTGAAACCTTTACGTCTCTATTACATTTAATCATTTCACTTTCTGCCTGTATTAAAGGTCAGATTCAGATTGAAACTTGAGATAGAAAATATTTTCCCCATTATCTGCAAATCTGTGCGTTATTGAAAGTGTAAAGGCATGTGATGAAGCACTGCCTGAAAGTGCCACTAGGGAGGATGACAAACTAGCAAACAAAGGTTTTTTACAACTCAGAAGTCAAAACAGAGATTGAGTTTCTTCGGTGCCTGGTTCTGTTTAGTTTGTTTTGGTTTTCCATGCAGAATCACAGGAAGAATTTCATTCATTTGTAGAGCATGTTGAACGGCACAGTATGCTCTAAATGCCTGAAAATGCTACCTATTTGTTTAAACTGTGATTAACACTCCACAGAACTCAAGCAATCCAAACCTTGATGATTAATTGAACTTCATTTAATTTGCCTATCGTATTTGCAATAAACCAGACTCTAAAATCTTGCAGTAAAGTACTTAATCTTGATTAACAGTATCTCAGCAAGTCTGTGGTTCTTGGTAAGGTGATCCTTTAGCTAAAAGCCTGTGGCTTCTCTAGACCAGGCACAGTGGGGAAGTACCCCTGGCTGAGAAAGTTCAGGAAATTTAGCAGAATCTGATCTCAAGCCAGTGAGAGGCTTGTCTCTCCAGAAGATCTGGAGTAGGCTATTTTACTGACATGAGGCGTAGGCTGATTGATTCTGTTGGATTCCCTGGGATTTGTTTAGGTGGACCTCCCTGAAACCAGATCCATCTTTTGAATATTCTGCTGTTCTCCACTGCTTATAAACAGAGACAATGTAAAGATTAAAGTTGGTTGTTGGTTTTTTTTTAATTCCATGATTAAGTAAATAAAATACTTCTCTTTCTATATCTTTAGAGCCCTGAGTTTTTATGTGTTGTAATTTATCAGAAGTTGTTAATTCTGAGAAACATGCTAACCTCTGGTTTACATCTTCTTCTGAATTCATACCTAAACAGGCTATGGTAGTGCAGCTTAGAGCCAACCACTGGATGAGAGTTCACCACTGTCAGTGGGAAAGTGCTGTGCAATTATTTGGAGCTTTGGGCTGGAATTTTCTTGGTGGAAGTCCCTATGCAAACTCTTATCCTTGGTCCATCCATGCACACCATTCCTGTCAGCTTAAAACAGAAAAGTCATAAAGACATTTGAAAAGCATGGCAGACTTAACCTTAACTGGGAGGGACTTTACTAACAGGATAAACTGTTTGCTCAAAGAGGAGTACCACATTCTTGGAGACAGACATTTCCTATTCTCAGATAAAAACACTTTAAAAAATTTTGGTGAGTTGCCACAGACAGTGTTCATGCGAATGACATCTATGGACCTTTGGCTGCTGTGACAATGCCACAAAGTACACAAAATCAAGCAGTGCTTTATTCTATCAGACAGTAATAAGCATGTAATTATATTGTAATTAAAAAGCAATTATTCACTGGCAACTACTGAAGATGTCTTTAATGGCAATTCCGAGTGCAACTACCATGTAATTTGTAGACAGAAATAAGCGTGCAATTACCCTGTTAGTAACACAGTAATTACCAAATATATCCAAGCATCTTTCTGTTTTCTGATATGGTGTTACTGACACCTGCAAAGCATAAATTACATAGCAACTACATATGCAGCTGCCAGGTGATGTACAGTAGAATAAAAAGATGGCAGATATCATTTCACAATTAGGGTTCAATTCATTAACATAAAATGAGTGTAACAGATTAGTGATTGGCGCTCAAATCTGCAGTAAGACCAAGCCACTGAAATCCAGTCATACTGGCTGAAAAGAGCTATAAACATGTGAATCAAATTCAAATCTTCATGTAGATTGATGGATACAATAAAATATGTCACAAGTCTGGAAGTAGGAGCTTATCCCTTTCAGATGAATTGATCCCACCCTATTCAAAGAGAGAGGTTCTGCTGTTCTTATCACAGGTTCCTATCACAGATCATTCATGAGCAGTGGAGCCTTGTATGTCAGCTTTTTGGTTCCCATTGCTCCCATGACATTTCCAAATAACGGGTCTGACAGGTGGCCCCCAAGCAGAGGAACTTACCAGGTGAGTGGGAAAGTGGAATCAGAAGCCTCAAGGCAAGAAGTGCCATAAACATTTCATAGAAAGCACTGAATACATTATTTTGAAGCAAATGACATGTCATCTTTGTGACTGGTGCATGTTACGTTCATTCTTGTGAAATGGACTGGTATGTCCTGTGGTAGAGAAGTCCCTGTTTATTCCACGTAAGCCTTAGTCTCAGGCATGAGATTTGAAACCAGATTAAGTACTTAGGTGCTTAAAGCTGAAGGTATGTTTATGTAGACTTCTACATACTTATCACCACACTTTTGAAACCTGTGCATCTAAATCACACACTTCACATCAAAAGATCCTTGTCAAAAATTACACTAAAGCACAGTCAGAGCTTAATTTTAAAAAGGCTTGGCACCCAGAAATTACTATGAGCTCTAAGTGGTCAGAATGCTTGAGTATTTATTGATTAAATCTAAAATGAAAGTATTCTTTGTTCTTAAAGTAAGGACGAAAGGAATAGAGAAACCTAGGTCTGCAAAGGACCTCCTGAATCACAAAGTCTAAACCACAGAAAGGAAGGAAAGCGATTTATTGGAACTAATCCAGTGTGATGCAAGACAATACATTGTCATGATGGCAAGATATAAGTATTTCTCTCCATCTATATTCCATTTCCATTCCTTGGTTTGGGAAACTAAAATTCAGCAACAAAATCAGGCATGTCTATTATTTAATTAGACCTCTGATTTCAGTTATTACTATCATTTTGCTTAGCATTTGCCATCTTGTTTTACATGCTTGCTGAGTCTCTTCAGCGGTGCCAGCATACAGCCACTTAAAATTTACAGCAATTCATTTAATGTTCTGTCATCTATCAAGATTTATAACAATACTGTCCAGAGATGCCTGAATCCTAGATAATGAAACACTAGTCTATTGATTACAAAACAGGATGATGAAAGGGGGACTGGAGTGTCTTTCAAGAAAGTTGTGGAGGAAAATGTGAGTCATCTAAAAGCATCCATTTGAAAGTGGAGCAGGGTAAGCCCTCCCTTCCACATTGCTGATAAGTCAGAGTGATACGGATAATTAAAGGTTTCTTCAGCAGCTGTACTGCAGGAGTGCTGCCATCCTTCTCTTCTCTGTCCACACTGGGGTGTTTCAGGGTGATGAATAGATAGTTGGCAAATGTCAATATGCCCTGGAGCATATTTTGCTGAAAACATCCAGCCATTCCAGTGACTGCCATTAATTTTTGCTTAGTCTTGTTTGCAAAATCGCACTAAGAGTGGCATTCACGTCTTATACTTCATCCAAGTGTTTCTAGGGAATAATAGCTTGCATTCTAGAAGCTGGCACTCTCTATTAAAACTTTGCCTTTGAATTAGGTATAAAGAAGGATGATTGTTGTGTCTGAAAAACTGGATTGCACTGAGACAGTACCTACATGTAAAATATATGCCTATTCATTTGCTTTTAATATAGACATGTGCATAACTGCCATGGAACTGACACCAGAGAAAACCGGTCACCAGTACTCTGCTGCTGATGTAAATCAAAAAAAAAAAAAAAAAAAAAAAAAAAAAAAGAAGATATGAAAAGAAAAAAAAAAAAGCTGAAGAAAAAACCCTAAAAAATCAACCTTGCTTAATGAACTGGCTTCCTGACATTGTGTTACCAAAACAGCTAGAAAGACTGAAGTTGTGGCGTGCACTTCTAGTGACAATACAACTGTTGCTCAGTTCCTGTTACTTTGTTGTGTCATTATTACAGTCCATTGGTTGTATTTCAGCTGCAGTGCTTTTGGAATTGGGGTGGAGGTGGCTGCTGCTGCAAACATCTGGAAAAACTAAGTTTTTGCCACTAATGGATATCTCTGTAGCAGTGTAAACAGAGAGGTCAAAGGCTGATTGAGCATGAAAACTGAAGTCTTGTAGCACATTAAAAAAAAAAGGGGTAATGTCCTTTCTAGTTATCTGTGAATATTCCATGGGGTCCCACTGTGTCTTTTTCTAAAATTAGTCAAAGCAACTGTGGATGCACATGACTAGGTTTGCATGCAGGATATGTCTAAAGAATGTGGTTATTTGGACTCACAATGCCTGTATGGTTTCTTCAGGTTATTTAATAAAGCTCAAAATACGTTTCTGTGTTCCCACTCATAGAAATTTCCTTCCAGAACTGTGCTGAGGAAACTCACTCCTCAGCTGCCTGCTTTTTTGCCTACTATACAGATAAACAGAAACCTTCATTCTCCAAAGCTGTCATTCTCATATCTTTCATGTGCACTAAACTCACCTGAAAAAATATTTCAGAGAGAAACAATAGAAGTGCTTCATAACTTACACACAGTAATCGGTGTCCTCTTCAAATCTGAGGCCTTATCTTGAATGTCTAACACATCTTACATTTGCTGGCACTTCACACAAAGAGTGTGGCAGGACTGTGTCTTTGCTGATATAAATTTCATTCCAGATGTACATTAATAGGCACATTTATATATAAATATGTATGGAAGTCTCACTCTAGTCAACTGAGAAATGAGGAGTTTCTCAATCTTTTGAGGACATTTCTTCCAAACTTTCTACCTAAGTCTATATTATTATTTTGTGGTACTTAACAGACATGTAGATGTGGCACTTAGGGACATGGTTTAGCTGTAGACTTGGCAGTGTTGTGTTTATGGTTGGACTCCATGATCTTATAGGTCTTTTCCAGCCTAAACAATTCTATGCTTCTACAGTTCTACAAGGTCATAAATGGCAATACTTAATCTTAAAGTAGTCTGTGTCTATTAATAGGTATAAATAAATAGAGAATTTTATTTTAATGCCAAAATCTTTAAAAACACCTGAAGGTCATCCACAATACTGACTTTTTGCATCTGTCCTACTTGAAACAAAAGCCAACCTTTTCTTGGCTACAGACTGCACGCTAATGTGTTACCAAAAGGTGCAGCAGAAATTTCAGAGCCAGCTCAGGAAGTGGTCATGGTATACACAGGGGTACTCCTGCGTCCATGGCACAGAGGTAATAGAGAAACCGGAGCACAGCAATCTTCCACATGGGTTGTATCATCATCGGCTCAGACGCTTTCCTGCAGGGAACTCACCTTGCACCTGAATGCTAGATTTCACATTGGCAGAAAAAAAGAAAAGAAAAAATGACCATTTCAGAGGTCTCAGCTGCTCTGGTAGAAACAAGTAGTTATTTACATTGGTTGAAAATGTCCAACAACAACAACAACCAGAAACCAGTTCCTTCTCCATTTCTCACTTAGTCCAAAATTAAATGCAAGACTCATCAAGCCTGACTCAAACTTCTCCTTAAGCACCTGCAATCTTATGCCTCTAGGATCAACACTGTTAGGAAGCCCAGGCACCAAGCAAATGTGTCTTCTTGAAGATGACATTGCTTTTTCTGCTAAACTTCCCATTGGTTTTGAAGTCAAATATTCTTCCCAAGAACACTGTTCCTTAGGAAGGAAGCTATACCATAAGGGAGTCCTCACAGACTGAAGGAAGCTCAGGGGGGGTGGAGGGTGGGGTGGGGGTGGGGGGGGTGGGAGCTGCTTCTCCAGCGCATGGAATAGCTCCAGGGGACTGGCTACAATGATACAAAAGCCCACAGCAGACAGGCTTAAGTACACAGAATTTGGTTTGGCATTGTTTTTAGGATCAGACATCTGCCAAAGAACTTCAAAGGAGTCACACAAGTCATTATTATTACTATTATTAAAAATACGTTAATCAGATCAGTCAAAATAAGAAAAGGCCTGAATTTCTAATGAGCCTTTTTTGAGTTCTAAAAAAAGTTAACATTTTCATTCACACTTTTTTCTTCCTTCTTCCTACATACAAGCCACAAACTGTTACACTACCAAACATCAGCGTTCCTGGAAAACACCTGTGTCCTTACATACCCGAAAAGGAAAGATAAGCTATACTACTCACTGCATTACTCAGCTGTGCCTTTGTGAAGTTTTTTGTTGGGTTTGGGTTTTTTTTTTGCAACTGTGAAAAAAATATTTTTGTCTTGTTAGTGTATAAATTTAACCATGAATGAGAAGGTTGTGACTGTATCTTTGCCTGAAACATGTCCACATATAGTTTATTACACCTTTTCAAATTCGTGTCATTTCATTATTTCTAGCCTATTCAGAGTCCACTTCTTATCCTTTCCATTATCTCCCCAGAAAAATGGATGAAACTGTGTCACTGCTGTGCTCATGTTATCCCCTGGGCTGCTGGACACCTGGGTTTTTAGAACACTGTAATATAACAAATATAGTAAAAATTTATTGCTTTTTATGCCCAAACCCCATATCTTCAAGATATTTCCCAATATAACATCCACACTAGGCTGATGGGAGAGGTATTTAGAGCTCTTTTTCAGCTGATACTTCCCAGCTGCATGTGTGGAACAGCAGTGAAGTGTCTTCCAAAAGCTCAAAACAGAGCTGCAGGCTCACATCTAAGACCATTACAGAGATAATCATATACACCTTTGTCTCCATATCCACACAGAACTGGTGCAATCGTAAATCCCACATAACACAGCAACGCCATACACCCTTGTGACACGATAGGAGGCAGGGTTTGGTTTGAGCTTCTTTTTTAGCTTGCTTTTTGGTGTGATGGGGATCTTACTATGAATTGGCTTTTTAGTTATAGTTTTCTTCAGAAGGGCAGTCTTACAACAAGGTTTTAAATTTACCAACAAGCAAAAAAAATTCATGCAACCTTCAATGTTTTCCTAAACAATTTGCAGAGTTATTTAAACCTTCGTTACCTGTATTTGGGAATCTGTTTGCATAAAATTCCTAACATTAATCAAATGTATTGAATTAGCTTTCAGTGACTTATTAACTAAAGAATACGATTACCTTACAGAACCAACCAAAATAGGTTTAATTAAGTCATTGTTTCAGGAATGCAAAGACATTTGGATTTGCACAAGCCCACGTGGGACTCTGGTTTGATGGTCTTCACATTTATATGTGTAAGTAGTTGAAATACATGAGACGACAACTCATGGAGGTGTTTTCATCTGTTTTTGCACCTACATCTAATATGCTCTTGTACATGAAAGTTCTTCACTGATGATATATGGCACAGCTCATTCACAGCTAGAGCACCTGAATAAGTGATGTGCAGAAATGTAACTTCCCATCCTGTTGCAATCTCATTTTGTTTCAGATTAAATGATACCAATGCTGTAGTTCTAGAAAATTTTTATATCACCAAAGGTAGGAATAATAGGCATTATTTTGCTTTATCATGTTTTTTCAGTGATACAGTCACTTGCACAGAAACCAATGTATATAATTTAAATAACTTATCGTTTTAACAGCTGTTTTATATTGCCTGAAATAAAACATAATAAGAATAAGCCTGTAAACCCTAACACTATAATCAGATTTTCTCAAATGGAAAATAATGCTGTGCTGAAGACCCAAGCTTTTAGAGAACTGGGAAATCTGCAGTCAGGAGGCCACAGTAAACACAGGCCTGTCATGCCCTATCTGCTACAGAGCTGTTGCTAAAATGGCCTCTGTTGCAATTAAGGAAACGAAACGCTCAGGCTCAACGTAGCACTGATGACCTTTGGCATTCTCACCAATATACTGTGCCTAACTGATTTTAACAGAAGTAGACAACGGCATTCAAAGCGCCAGCAGTTTATCAGCAGCAAATAGCAAACACTCCTGCCACCATCAGCTCTGCATTAATGGTCTCTCCCTCTTGTTCCAACCAGTTCATCTCTACTGATAATAACTACAATAGGAAGTACTTGGGGAAAAAAGTACACACTGCCATAGGAGCCGAAAGCAAAATTCCTCTAATCCCAACCACGTGGCTAATGCCTAAAATTAGCACACAAAAGCTACATTAGTGAACACAGAACTGCTTAAAGGGCCCCTGCACAAGAAAGTGAGATCCCTGTCAGTATTATTTAAATATGGCACCAAATTGGTGAGTAAATTTCATGTGTGTGGGTTTTTTTTTGTTTGGGTAATAATACAGTAAGAGGTAGCCAGTGAATCTGACTCTCACATTACCAATTACTATGGTCACCTGACCGCTTGCAATCACTAAAGGCTAAAAGACATAATGTTTAATTTTGAGTGGAACATCGGTAGAGCATAAATGACATATTTTATTAAAATAGCATAAAAAAATAAAGAGGTATGTGGACATATACACACACAAGACTAAATTAGGTAAGAAGGACTAATTTACAGCTTATTTGAGAGAGGTAGGGTGTTAGTGAAAAGTAAAAAGAAACTTGTGCTGTGACAAAGAGTGTCTAAATATTAGGTGAAAAATTAAGCAGCTGTTAATTCATTTCAAGCTATCTTCACCATATAAGTTTTCAAAAAGTACTTTTTTTTCTGTTTTTTAAAGACACTTGGTAGAAAGAAGTTTCTTGGCTGTAAATGAAACACACCTGAAAGCTGTTTGCTTTGGGAAAATTATGAGATTTGTAGTTATATCAGTCAGGATACAAGTAATGGAGGCAGGGAACAGATATTCTTCAAGGAGAAAACAGTGTTAATACAGCCTGCATAGGAAAAATCTGCATCTTATCAAGTAATAGAAACAGATTCCTCTACATAAACCTCAGCCCTATAGTCTAATTTTGTGACAGCATTAGTTTGTTGTACTGGCTCATCAGTCCTCAACTGCTCTGCAGGGATATTCAGATTTCAGCTTTGGTAAAAGCAGTAAGACGCACGAAAAAGCAAAGAACAGTTAAATGTTTGTCAAAGCAGGTCACAGAGATTCATCTGTCTTCTTTAAGGTAGGAATGGAGCTAAGAAAGTGTAGGAAATTAGTTCAAATTGGAAAGTTAGAAAGTTGACATTGATGTGTAGTCACCTTAGTAGATCCTAAAATGCTCCAGGTTCTTGTGCAGTGGTTCAGCATTGCAACATAAGGCCTGAAAAGGAGAGCAAGTAATCCTCAACTTGCAATATCCTACCTCACTAAGAATTTTTTTTAATGAAATAGGTAGAGAGAGAAGTACAATGAGGTATTTTCCAAAACTGCTGCTCAACAAACCACTTAGAAAACTTTCCAAGCCCACTGGTTAAACTCTATGATCCTGAATCTCCCAGGACAACGATGAGATGACCAAAGTCCCAGAATTATTGGTTTCTTCCCAAAAAAAGACATAAGGGTTTCCTTGCTTCCAGCCTGGCTGCTCTTTCACTTGAAATCTTAATTCTAACAAATCTTACATGGTATTGATCACTTATGTTTACATTTCAATTAAGGTACTGTATATGGCCATAGTTTTCAAAAAAAACTGTCCACCACTGCTATCCAAATGTAATGCAGCTTTTAATCACAGAAAGCTGCAACACTCATCAATAGTACATTGAAATGACGATATTTTTTTTCCTGGTTCTAGTCACTGGTAAGACAAATGAAGCTTCTCTAGTCTTCAGCCTTCCTTCAAATGATAACAGTCTACTTAAAAAGAAAATATTAAACCTTGTGCAGAAAGTCTTCTGATTCAGATTAAAGAAGCATTTAATAGCTTACCCTGCCAATAGCAAAGACCTCTGGAGGAAAGGGGGAGAAAAAAAAAAGAGTGTAACGAGACAAAAATTAGTTTTCATTGGCTTTTAAGCTGCTGAATGTAACAAGGCTCTGTAACACTTTCATCAGCCATCAACAGCTTGGCCCTGGGGTAAAAGACGTTTGATAAAGAGAGATTTCTCCCCAGTCACATAAAATCAGAAAAATGCTAAGGAAAGTTCACTTCAAAGATAATCTGCTGTTGTTGAATTTTAAGGAAACTGTCTTGTAATTTATCACTGTTTTCCAGAACTTTTACTCATCATGGTAGAGGGGTTGATAGATAATCCATCAGTGGCTTCACAACATGAGCCATTGTTTAAAAACAGAAAACATTTCAGAAACATATGCTAAGATACCAGTGCAGTCTCCAGCTACTTTTTGCTGGCATCTCAGTTCACTGTGCTGAAATATCTACCCTTGTGAAAGACTGTATCATAAATCTCAACTATTCTTTGTCCTAATGGGAAAATATGGTGAGCTGCTGGCTTTCCTAAATCTGTGGAGCTGGATCTATGATTAATTCACTTCAGTATTCCAGAATGTGGGTTTTTTTTTCCCCTGGACATATACAGAAGAGTAATACACGCATAGAAATGTTTGCATAAATTAGCAACTTAGGTTAATATAGTTTAAAAAAAAAACCACAAAAAAAACCCACCCAAAAAACCATAACTTGTTACAAATTAATGATACAAAATGTAAGACTTCAATTCACAGTTCAGATCTGATCCATGTCAGTAATATTCAAAAGCCATCACCAACTGATGGCTTTTTACTGTTTCTATGACAGCTATATCCCCAGGACAGGCTGAACGTCACCAGTTCCATCTGGTGGAAGCAACATTGGATGAACAAATTTTAATTTAGCTCTCACATGCACTGACACTAGCATGAACTAGGATGAAAACCACATTTTAAAATTTTAGTAAATCAAAGGCAAGATCAAAAATACATTGCTAGCCTCCAGGGCTACCACCAGAAGTACTCATTAATTCTGTATGTTTCCAGAATTAGGCTTCTGTGGGACTCCCTGCTTATACCTAGCATAAACAGGGATGTGGGCCCACATTGATGATGCAACTTATATGATGAAATCTCGTCTTGTTCAACAAACCACTGAAGCAAATTCATACTTAGGAATTTGTATTAGTTCATCTTATAATCTTTTCTGACATAATTTTAAATGAGGACTTCCTTCTCTTTTATATTCAGCCCTCTTTGTTAAGAGAGATTCTGCATTGAAAAGTACCTCTATTTATCATTTTGCTATAAATAGATATGGTGACTCACCACCACACTTTAACAGGAATCTATTGTAAAATTACCCTTGTCAAACATTCTTTCACTTGACTCATCACCCAAAGAACAAATAAAAATACTAAAAGGGAAGTATTTGATCCCTCCTCTCTAAGTTGCCCAAGGGCTCTCAGCTTGGACTGAAGCTCATAGTGTCTACGAGTGCATGCGAAGCCCTGCTTTCTGACCAGATCCCTATTCAAGCAGTTCCAAAATATGGGCTGAGACACCTAAGCAAGTAGCTGCTCCTCAGTTTTCTCTGGATATGCAGCCACATAAACACACACATAGTCCAGCCTATAAATAACAAAACAGAAAGATAAGGTGCCTTTAAACAGTGCATAAGTCAAGGCATTGTGTGCCAAACCTCCCTAGGTTGCATATTTGCATAATGTGGTATTAGCTATATAATCAGCCTCTTTTAATTATTTATTTTTTTCCCCCAGAGAGCCAAAGCAATTCTTTCTCACAGCAAGCCTTATTAAATGTACAGAGATTCACATAGTTATGCCACAAAGTTATTTTCTCATACAAAGTGGTTCTTTGTTTTTCTACAACATACTATGGTCGTCAAAAAAAGAAAAGTGTTCAACAATAAACATATATATCATTTCATATGTTTGTACTCCCTAGAGACATAAAACATACAACAGACATGCCTTTCCTGTTACAGGTGTATAAAATCTGTCTGCTAACCATACATTAACATTTTCAAAATGTGCTTTGGTCCAAAGGTACCTGGACTCATCCTGTTTCTGGTTTCACTTCTGCTCACTTAATAGTTCCAAAGGATATAGAAACCATCCTGTCTTTCTGAGGGGTACCTCATAGCCATCGTTTCAGGACAAAGGTGAAACACTTTGACTGAATAGCTTTGAATTACCAGCCTTCCTATTCCTTATAGGTGGGTAAGGAAATTTACCACCAGCTGTGAAAACCAGGTGACTGCTGATTGCTTTCAGCTGTAATTAGAATTGAATGTACAAGATTGCCATGATCACCCAAGGGCTGACAGAGTGCATGTTCCTCAATTCATCATGTTTGAGGGATTTTTTCCCAGTTGGGTCATCACAATCTTGTGTAGGGCAAGAAAGGTACAATCCATTCCTTTTTTTCTCTTCCTTCCCCCCCCCCCTTTTTTTTTTCCACCTTCAGAACTCTGCAGTTTGTCAGATTTAACAGGTGATGGAACTTCCTCTTGTAAGTTGAACACCAAAGTTGAGCACCAATGTTGTGCTAAATAAGGAGTCTTAGTAATTGTATTGGTAATCAGACCAGGAAACAGATAGATGTATATCCAGTATCTTCTAGACGGCATCCACAGATTCAATCAATAACAAAACCATTCTGTCAAAGTGGCTTTTTTTGTAATGGATACTGAGGCTTGGCAAATATAATGTGTTTACAGCATTTACTTCATTATTCACAAAATTTGGGGAAAAGAACTTGCCCTTCCTACTAGACCAGTTTCTCAGTGAGCCAGAACAAACCATGAAAAGAAGAGTGGCCTTCCTTATATCACAGGTGCAACCTACTGTGTTTTCCTTCTTCTTGAGCATGTGTAGAGTGGAAACAAAAGGTATAGCTCAATAAGTCATAACACCAAGCTATCAAAACAGAAGACAACTTTGCCCATTAACAAAGCATGTTGTACCACCACTGGCACACCCTTCTCTTTTGCAGTACTCCCTCCTTTCCCGCTACCTCTAAAATTCTTTTGTGTCGGAAGTATTAATCATGTGAATATGTACTAGTGTATAATATCCTGTTAACTTTGCTTAGCAAAAAATTCTGCTGGGAGTTTTGCTCGAGAAAGGAATGCAAAACCCAGCCTTCAGTGATGATACTTCCTACTAAAATGAAGTGTTGGAGCCAGTTAACAGATGACCTTCAGAATAAGATTAACAGCTTGGTGTGTTGGCAGTTCCAGGAAACTGCAAGTGTATGAATCTGACTGCACAGCCTAATGTATTTATTTTTCATAAGAAGTATTTGTCCCAAGAGATTCTGTTTCTATTTCAGTATTTTGTTGTATTTCACTCAAGTGAACACACCTTTCTAAGACTTCAGCTGCCTGGTTGTCCTTAGGAAGGCAAGTACATTTCCCACATAAACGAATAGGTACTTACCCCAGAGATGCACGTAAAGAAAAGAAAGATATACTTCTGCCTGATGTGGAAGCTCAGGACATACTGTTTAAAGATCTGAAAACACTAAGGTGGAATGTATTTTTATTTTTAGTTGAATGTGACCTTTCAAAGTACCAGTTATTTCTGCAGATAGCGTCAAAATCTGACAACTCTATTATATAAGTACTCTTCAAGAATCCAGAGATTCTCCATGGCTCTACTTGGGGGGGGGGGGGGGGGGGAGGGAAGGGGGGGGGGGGGGCGGGTGCGGAGCAGGAAAGAAAACAATTATTGTGAAATATCGCATAAAAATGAGAACAAAGACATATGACAGAATATTTTAAAAGTTTCTGGAATATACTTTAACATCATTAAATATTTCTGAACCACATAGATGTGTCTACCTACTCTAAACTAAAACATAAGCCACAAGATTATGAAGAGGGCATGATTACTTTTTAAACAAGTCAGTGTGGTATAGGCAAAGTTGAGTTTTTATTTGTATAAAATCATCTTTTCTAAGCACAGTGTTTAATAAATACAGAGAGTCGACCAATTATTTCACATGCAAAAATAAACAGATAGCTATTAAATAGATCAAATATTTGGTTTAAAAAAAGAAAATATTTAAAAATATTGCATATATTTGCAAATGTTGTACATATTTACTTATCATTGTTTATCTAGATTATGACCAAATTTAAAATTGCCCACATTCAATTTAATTTCTTGTTTTAAATTCAGATAAGCAACATTGAATTTTCCTAATGTGTTTACAGCTGCTGCTTTGCTTAACTGACATAATACAGTAACCAGCTCGTAACCATCTCCACACTGCAAAGGTATTAAGGAGCTGAGGATGCCAGTGAAAATCTGGAAGAACAGCATATCTTTTCTATGCTCTCAAGTTATGTTGTAACAGGAAGGTCAAGCTGTAATAGTTTTTTTTCCTGTCCCATGCACTGATTTCTCTTGAAGATTTTCTCTGTTGTATACCCCAATTTGCAGGTTCCAGTGCAAGACTAACCTGATGGAAATTCATTAAGGATGATCTATGTGAAGTGGAAAATTTCTTGTCCTTTTTATTAGTATATTCATAATAGTTGGGGTTTTCATTCATTAGTATTTGTACCATCATAGCAGTGATCCTATGCAGGGTCTTGCCAGGTAAAGAAAGACAAACCTCGTCCTTCAGACATCTTTCATAGAAAGTTCATTGGTGATTGGAGAAAAGGAAAGAAGGCAAAGTATCAGAGCAAACTATTTCCCAAAATAAAAAACAAAAAATAACAGAATATAAGATTTAGTATATCGGTTATGCCATAATCAAAAAATACCACTATAATCACAGTTGAGATTAGCAAGATAACATTTTCTAACTCACTGAAGTTAGTCAAGTCATCAAAATGGAAGCATCAACAATAGCTTTACAATCAAAAGCAAACCAAGAAAGCTGATGCATGAGAGAAATAAACTTTGTTCATCATGTGCAATAGTATAGATGTACTTCCATGGATAGTGGTTTCAGTTATGGACAAGTATCCAAATTGCATAAATCATTTAACTTTTTAACTCCTGTTTAGTAGTTGATCTGCTAGAATTTTTTAGAAGTGTGAAGTTAATACCAAGAGGAAGTCCGGACATAGATATGATAAGGCAAATTCCTGCTTCCTACTCCAGAAATCTTAGCACTGAAATGACTGCAAAGCAGTCTAAAGTTAAGAAATAGAAATGCAAGAGGGAGGTAACAAGGAACTGAACAGGTTAGTAAGACAACCAAACAATGAAACAAAACAGATCCAGGTCAGTTGAGATAGTCTTTAAGTCAACCTAAAGCAAAACATCTTCTGTAAGAGAAATTTATCCTCAGTTTGATCTGCTCCTTCTAAAACATTATCAGAACTAAATTTTATTCTAAGATGGAACAGCTGAACTGATACCTGCCCTCCTGAATTTCACATTTGTATTTAGTAATTCATCATTGTACACATGATGCTGAGACTGTTAAATACTATCACACACCAATGGAGATTTTTCTGCCAACTAAAAATTATTAAAGAAGATGCTTTTAACAGTATTGCTATGGTAGGAGACTTAAGAATGCAACTGTGAAGTAGATGATCAGCTACTGATGATTTTCAGATAAATTTTTGCTAGTTGTTTCTCTGTGTGCCTTCAGGAACCATCACTGAAAAACAAAACTCTAGGTTGCAAGATTAGATAGCAGATGGTTTCTATTAATATAATCAATACAATCAGTAAATCACATGCATTTTTATTTTTCTGATAAGAAAGTATTGACCATTCCTCAAATAATCCAGCTGAATTTCTATTAAACCTTAATACAGTTCATTTTTTTCTAATGACTTTATTGATTTCTTTGTTGGGGGTTGGGGAAGGGGGTGGGGTTTCTGTTTGTTTCTTTTTTAAAGGAACAGCATAGGAAAAGTGCTAGTTCAATATTTCTATGCTGAGTCAAAATTTATTACATTTTCTTGTCTGTTTTATTTCCTGTATATATTTGTGTCATAAGTTTTCAATTAGAGTTCATAGGCACAGTCCTTTCAAACCAAAGAGATAAAGCTGGTACTAACCTGGTTGCAAATCCATGTTCTGCAACAGATTTCCTATTATACTTGACATCTAAACATTATAGTGGATCCGGGTTGAATTGACTTGTCTCTTCAGCTCATAAAAATTTAATACACATCAAACTAATTGCAATGTGTCAAGGAAGAATAGGGGAATTACTTGGGATAGCTCAAAGATATTTTCTTCTCATCATAAGAAGCATGAAAGAAATGGACCCAAAATTAATGTTGAAATACTAACTATTGAAAATCAAAAGAGTAAATTTGTACACAAAAAAAGGAAAATATACTTAATACATTTCTATATACATAAAATTTACATATTTCACAAATACATGTACATAATGTACAAATTAATTTTAACATAATTATATACCATTGTCTCTTCTTCCTCTAGTTTATGGGGTTTAATCCCTTTTCATAAGTGGAATTGTAACTCAGGGGTTTCCAAATACAGAAAACAAGAAGACTATTTAGCCACCAGAAAAATGTCTACATAGATTCACTAAAAAGCCTTAGCTAGAAAGAAAATGAATGAAAGACCATGATAAATATATTAATACAAGCTATAGTATAAACACTCCTAGTAGTCCTTTCTCATAAAGCAGTCCGCTAAACAGCAATGAAGCATCCAGTGAAACTGGAGAGAGAGCATTTTTTAGATGTTGAAAGGAAATCCCCTATGTACACAAAACTCACCTGTAGAAGTCTTTGCCACAAGGGTGGCATTGAGGTCAATATCTTAGAGCAACCCAGCATAGGACCGAGCATTAATAAGATGACAATGAACAGCCGCACTTCCAGTTAATTTAGACTAACATAGCTACCTTGTTAGTAATCCTCAGGCTTCTAAGTACTAATTGTCACCTGAGTGGTTAGGATCAAGAAATAAACTTTCCCTGTAAGGCGGTTATTGACCATTGCAAGTTCTTAGACCTGTCTCAAACACCTGATAGTGTCCAGTTTGTAGTATGGACTGGTTTGAGCAAGTATAGCATGTCCAAAATTATTTTATTTGGAAGTAGGGTATGTATTTAACTTCAGATTACAACCTTCATTATTTAATTGTTGCTGAAACTCATGTCTTTTACTTTCAAAACCCAATACAAAATTCAATGTCTTTTTATCTACCGCTTTAATTATGATAGGCTTCTTATCAGAAACATTTTTTATGGTATGGCTTTAATCTCCTCTAGTAGTATTACATATTCAGATTAAATCTCATTTTATATTTACCCACCTGGATTAATTTAGTATACATCTGTACTAAATATATAGGAGAAATAAATGTAAGGAACTTAGTTATTATATATCCATTTCTTACAGTACCCTCTTGGTCAGAACAATTTCCATTAGTATTTTCAAGGGGAAAAAAATATAAATAAAAGTCAAAACATGTTTCTACCATGATTTTCCAAAGAGTCAAAGTTAATGAAAAAGTACTGATTTCTCTATCAAGTATTTTAAAAATTTCCCCATTTAACAATTATACTAATAGAATTTAGGATGGTTAGCATCTAAACTCTTCTAGACTAACTTTGAGCCTGACAGCGATTTCCTTCTCCTACACATTCTCATATTACACCACTTCCTCTATTTTTTTGAGCCTAACCTGTATATTTAAGTAGTACAACAGATCCTGGCCACTAATAATTGCAACCTATCTGTGGCTGCATTTACTGACAGCCTCTGGCCCCAGGGGATGACTGAAACTTTACCACCAAAACCACAATACCCATCTCTTACCAGTTGAATTAAAGAATATCGTTAGATATGAAAAAGTAGTAGATTACATTTAATGTAGAAAGCAAGTCACGGTCATGTGAACAAGGTCAGTATCTTGCATTTCCCATGACTTAGTACATTCTCGTTAGCATGTCCTAACTGTCTCTGTGTTCTTTAAGAGCTCATGTCACTTCCTGAGACCAACTTTATGAAGTGCAGCTTGGAAAGTGTGGCACTATGGAAGCCATTAGTTACGGTAGAGTGGCATTGCCCATCTTCTGACCAGTGCTTTAGCTCCTCTCATTCTTTCACTGGCTGCCGTTCAGTGTCAATGAGATTTCCTATTGCTTCCTATGTGCCTGAGGAAGAAAGTTATCTTAAAATGACTGCAGAGCTTCTCCTGAGCTGGGCCAGGCCACAGAGCAGCTTGAAGCAAAGGTCAAGAATTGAAACATGGCTTGTTGTTCTGTGAAAAGCTGGTCTCAATATATGGAAACGTTTCATTTTTCTTGAAACTTGAGCTGTTGAAGAAAGACAGGGATTTACTCCCTGATGACTAGGTTTTCCTGAAAGCTGACAGCTTCATCATAGGCTCCTCCATGCTTTGGAGCTGGTTCCCACTGAGGAACCTATTTCTCGCTCTGTGTTCCCCCAGACACTGCATGTTCCAAGAGACTCTTCAGGGATTGCTGTAATGGCCCTGCAATTTGTCATGAGATGGTTTTAAATCAAATAACATTTTTTTGGCAATTCCATAACAAAAGAGAGAAAAGAATAAAATACCAGACAAAAATAATCTTGTCTGAGTGCATACTGTGAAAAACATTGCTAGGCAATGCATGCTATGGAAAACTCACCTACCCGGTGCTGACATATGCACTTGGACGTGCAGCATGCCATAAGCCAGTGCTTTTCTCAGAATCTTGTCAAAGCAGCATGACATTGTCTGAAGCAAAACCAATCACATGGTTTGCCTTCAATATCACCTGTGCTAACAGATGTTTGGGGCTTTCGAAGTTCTCACGGCATTTTGGAGTTCTCACAGCATTTTAGAGTTGCAAGTGGGTTAGCCAGGTTAATTCCTTTGGACCACATCATTCATAAAGAAAAATGACATTCCTAATCAAACAGCTGAGGTCTTGATTGTTTTGGGTTTTTTTTTTTAAGTCCCTTAAATGTACAGGCGTGGATACATCTCTTTTTTATGAGCCTTCTGGGTTTCACAGTAATACTATTACAATGTTCTTTGACAACTGACATTACTAGCATACCCAGCTCATCGTTGTTACCTTATGAGTTTTCCAAAGTGACATTAACCAACTAGCTGGACAAAGTGCACAATGCAATTAATTACATAAAACTTTTATATCTGTATGAAGATAGACTGTGAATCACAATGCCATAAATACTGTCACTTATGTTTAAATACCTTTGACTCTTAGACATAATCACAATGGACATTCAGTTTCATGACCCTGAAATATAGCTATGATATTTACAGAAACTGTTGATAGACTTCCACAGTTCCCTTCTGGTTTGTTTGTAATAGTGGCAAGGTGCTTGCTCAAGGGCTGCTCAGATCCCTATCCCTAACATAAAATGTACCGGGTTCGCATAAGTGGCTTGCCAGAATGGGAAAAAATGTCTTTCTGGTAGTGTCCTATCGTGTGCCAACCATGCCACATTGGTGCCACATGCCTGTTTTCAAAGGAATATATCAGTCCATATTTAGCTACAGAAAATAGCTTACATATTTCTTGTAAACAGCATATTTTCAAACCAGAAGTGTTGTGTATAGCTGGTTAACACATAATAATAAGAATGGCAACTCCTAAATAAACAGCATATGAGTATTTACCCTCTACCCCAATCAAAAAACAAATAAGACCTGAGAAAATGTAGGTGCAGAGATTAAAGCCTGTGTCAATAATTGTAAAGTCTACCACTATCCCACATCTTGTGGTTAACTTGCATCTTCACTTGCCTGTAGTTTTGATGTGGTATTCAAATTGATCATTCATGATCCTTTTATGCCTTCCTCTCCTTGTGCAAGGTACATCCTTCAACCATTTCTCATATTCTTAGATGAAAAAATGAACAATTAACAACACCTGTACTATTGAAGAAGGTGAAGGTGAATGTGAATGTGTATGAGGAAGGAACCTTCTTTAATCAAAACATTACGAAAGCAAAATTGCAATTGCTCACAGTCTGTTCTTGGGAAGAAAACAAGAAAAAAAAATTTAACTACAGCACAAGGTAGTCACCCAGCTTGATGGAATACTGGATAGTATTCAAATATTTGGTGATGAGCGTAATTGCAGAACTTATATAACAAAATTGAGCAGGTCTCTTCATCCCTGGACAAAAGGAGCTGACCAGAGCTATGCCAACATACAGCATCGATGTAAGGCACTAGCCTTGATCTCAAGTGTTATCTGCACATTATTTATGCAAATTATATGAGTGTACATTTATATTTGGAACAAACACAGTCTTGAGGCAGGTGAATGAATATCTGAATGGAAGAATGAGTTATATAAACATTTACATCAAAATCCAAACTTCCTGCATAAAAGGCAGAGCATTTGACTCTTGGTTTTGAGAAAAGTCCTGTCTACTTTAACGCAGTACAAATTTTGGCTGGGATCAGGAAAAAATTGTTGCATTGAAGTCTACAACAAATTCATGTTGGTCAGATGCTTCCAGAGGAAGGAAGTAGTTTGTCCCCAGACAGCTCAATGTTTCACCAGTCCAACATCACTGTAATGATATCATTTCCTTTATAGCATTGCAGCTGTAACTGCAAGAAGATAAAGTATTTGTTTACTGAATAGTCATATAAATGCTGACTACTGCTTTACATCTTTAGTCTTTAGACCTTTTTGTTCCTTCTCTGGCAGATTTCCAGAATATCCCATACAGTATCTTCCAAAATGTCATCTGGCCTAAAACAAAGTTCAGTTGTCCATCTTTTCTCCAGAACTTATTAAACTATTTGTCCAGTATAGATATCTCACTAACGCCCAAGTGTTTTAAGAGTTAAGAATGAGGTCTCTAAAAGGCGCCACTATTTTTAGATATTACAAACTCCTATTACACAGTTTCAGAAGTATTAGCCTTATCAGCTGTTCTTTAATGGAAGCAGCACTTATACAATTATGTCTGCCTTCTCCTAAAAGCTTGCAATCTGTATGAAGGAAAAAAAACAACCCTGAAATGCTTGCTTTTTTTTTCTGTCCACCATTCTTATTTCAGTAAAACTGCATTGTACATTAAATTGCAACAATTACCACACGCCACTGAAAGGCCAGACTGTAACCATTATTTTTTCAGCTTGCATTAAAATTTTAGCACAGGTACCTGAGCAAAACATAGGTTTGCAACTGTTACAACAGGTGCACTGGGTGCAATGGTCTATTAAACTAATAAAGATTACTAAAGTAGGTGCAAAATTGTATAATGCTGTAGGGCTAGTAAAATGTCTTCTAAAAGTATAGTACTTACGATGCTGTCAGCCTGTTGACTGGTGTGAGATAATCACTACTTTTCCCGAAAGCTGAAAGTACGCAGCTTCTCCAAAGTCCCAGCTCTTGGTGAGACAAATGACAAACATCTGGATTCAATAGCAACTCTCTTCTCCCTGAGCATCTGAGACATTAGTGCAGGGACTCCAGAAAATGGAGAAAGGGATGCTGGTTTTTGGTTTTCTTTTCCCCACACAGAAAGGCACATGCTAGGCATGGCTGAAAGCAAGTCATATTAAAATAATGGGCATCTTTTGCTGTGCTTACAGCTAAGTAGGAAACCCAGAAGATATATTCCTAGTGTAGAAGATAGCAGTCATATTGTAAAACTTCCACCAGTACTTTCTACTGCAAATAATCTTGCCATGGGTATATTTACTAGAGTGTTATTTTATTGTAAAAATTATACATGTTTCTCTTTAGAAGTGTAATGTTCTTTCTAAATGTGAGATTATTTAAATTATCTTAGTTTGCCTTAAACTTTGCTTAGGAAGGAGGCGCTGCATTTTTTTAGCAAGTCTGCTTCTTCTCCTGTTCCTCCTTATCTGATTACTAACCTCTCTGGTACGGTCACTTCAAGTGGTAGCCCCTCATTATTACAGTTATATCTTGAGGCGAGCAGGAACAAGGAGCAGACAGAAACAGCACATAAGGCACCTGTGAAAGATAGGCCTTTTACTAGGGATCAGAGGACTTAAGAGGGTCCATGCCGGAACAGCAACACCTGTGACATGTAATTGCCTCCAGCACAGACAGCAGACTGTGAGAGACATTCACCTTACGCTCTCCCTGCTCCTTTGGAGCAACCACATCATCAGCCTAAAGCCAGTAAAATAGCTGAGATAACCCACAGGTTCTGGTTGTGTCTTTTCTTATTATTGCACCTATTCAGTCTGAAATTGCAGTCACAGTTGAGTATGGAACAACGTATAGAAAGCCAAGTCTCATAAAGACAAACCAGTAGACCTTCAACAAGCTGACAATAAGCTCACTTCATTGGAGCTCAGCACTGAACTGGGGCTTTTTCAAACCATCTGCAACTCATTTCTGCAGTCACCTAGTTTCAAAGTGTTTGCTTCTCTGTTTATACCAGCCTTACCAGAGCACCAAACAGATGTGAGACAGCTGTGGGCCAAGCTGTCGAACGGCTGCCACCTGTTTCTATGCCATGCATGCGACTATATGTCCCAGAACAGGTTAGTCACTAAATTTCAGAGCCCTCTTTATGGCATAAACAGAGTAATGGGCATTATTCTGGTACAAAAGTACCAGATATTATAAAAAAAGTAATGGCAAATGTTTCTTGAAGCTGCCTTTAAAATTGTGTCCTGCATTAACTTAGTAGTTAATTGCTTTGTATAATATGGATGTACATGCGGCTAGGCACACAGTCCAAATTTCAGAGGAAAAGCTGACATGAGTTACTATCCTAATGTTCAATCTATCATTCATGGAGCAGAACTGTGTGCGCTAAAAACACCTTTCACACTTAAGGAAAGCAATAGCAATTTGGCTGATTAGCATAAATGTTCAACTGTGTTCTCTCTTAAGAGTTATTATCATGGTTTCCAAATGTAGTTTTTTCAGTTGTTAAATTTATGAATTCTCCTGATTTTTTATATATAAATCTTGGCATCTCTATCACGCATGCTATGATTCCCAGTAGGCAGAAAAGCCCTGAGCAAATATAAAATGAACTTTTAAAAAACCCTATTAATCTGGGGGAAAAAAATACGGCAACCCAGAAATGCAATTAGTGTTGGTAACAGTCTCAAATAAACTTTGGATTGGGAAATTCACATAATTTAATCCAGTGAGATTTTGTTATGCCTTGGTACAAACTACATAAAGCAAATAATAAATTAGTCTCTCCAGTCTTTCAATTCTAAAATAAAATAGTGTCCCACTTCTGGTATAGAATGACAAAAAAAAAATTATATTGATGTTCATAAGATTATTCCACTTCTAAAAAAGCCTAATAAATAATCAGACTGTTATCACTGAAATTCAAATGCACCAATCAGCTGAATTCAAGAGGTCCTTTCCCATGAAAAGGCAAAGAAGCCTGGGCACAAGTAATTGAATTGACTTAAATAGAACCACTTGAACAGTGAGAATCTCCCAACTGGGCTAGAGCTTTCTCAGCACTACATTGTAAATTATAAAAAGATACACTGTACTGTATCTGTGCCATTAGGCATAGTTCAGCTGTTGAAAATTGTACTGTTGGTAACTCTTTTATCATCCAGGGAGAATGTATCTAAGATAATGAAATCGTACATTACCCTTTGAGACTTACAAATGTGACACCGCGTGCAATATCTGCTCTCCCTTCTTTGAATTAATATATAGGGAGACATCTTTTTGTATGCTGAAAATTTTTTCTCTCAGCTCTCCATAATTTTAGAGGTCATTTAATGAACAGAGTCATGGTTTGATAGAATCTTTCTCCCATTGTAACTAATCTAATAAGTATCTAACATTTTAGGTAGTACTGTGCTATCTGTATTACTGCTCAATGAGGCTGCTGCTTATCCTGAAGACAAAAACCAAGACTGGCAGGGAAGCAGCAGTTTGGCTTAACTTCACATACTCACCTGTTGGAGAATTTCAAATCACTCTTCATATCTTTAGTGAGCTCATTCATTCAGGAGAAACAGCCTGGGTTTGGCAACTGATTTGGGGAGTATATATTTCTCTGATGATCTAGGGAGTACTAATTTGTGCCTTGTAAATTATGCAAAGTACCTATCAAGCAGTAAATAGGTAAATGGAGGAGAAGGTCAACAGTGTTTGAATGAATGTGCTGATGAAGTTTTCTCCTCTGATATTTTAATTGCTCTCCTCCGATGCATTCAAAAGGCATGACTTTTTTAAAGTAATGCTGAAAATATAGACCCTTTTTTAGCTCCCTCTGCTTGATCAAACAAATCAAGTTCAAATTTTGTGTATTTACCTGAAAGACTCTTCGTAGCTCTGTCCTGCAGTACTAACTTATTTCTTCTCTCTCTCCTCTCCTTCCCCTTCAGACCCATCAAGCTGCTGGGTTTTTTTTCCTGATCTTCTCCCATTTTCCATAACCAGCACTGTATAATTTTTCAGTTTGCAGAACAGTATTTTTAGCAGTATTCTTACTTTAGTCATAATAATTTGCCTGGTCATTTACATGATATACACATGAGGCTCTGTTATTGGATATGTTTTGCCCAGCAGACTAATGTTACCTATTGTTTCCACTGCTTACAGAAACCCTTTGTCAAGGCTTGATCCTATTTGCAGGGCAAAGCAGCATTTTTTTTAATGACAAGGGAACGAAAGGAATAAGTTAGCAACTGTGTCCATCTTGCAGCTCTGCAAATCCACTTGTACAGTTTACAACAGAAGGCTGGAGTGTTTCAGAGTGGTTTGAATCACAGCTCATGGCTCTGGGGTTTTTATAAGAAGTTTTGAGGAAGAAACTACAGAATTTTTTTCTGGAGGACGTTCACAGCCACCTCTGTGTGGGGATCAGTCTTAGGATGGAGTGAATTTTGTTTAGGTTCACAGCAGTAGTCCACTTTAAACAGCTTATGGAGCCCTAGGGAAAGACCTGGAACTCCACAGGTCACTTTACTACTGCTACAGAGAGTAGTGACTGAACCCCCCTCCCTGGAAACCTCGAAGACATTTGTTTTGAAATTTCTGATTTTTAGTTTTTAAGAGGCTACTAGTTGGGTAAGGACAATGAGTTCTGTCCTTCAACCTGTTTTATAGATGCAGGTTTCTTTTCAGTAGGTTGTAAATTAAATTCCCCGACACAGACAGACTATTCAGTAATTCACCACAGCTTTTTAATCATAACTCACAGTATGTGAAGTAGTTCTCCACAGGAATGAAGGATTTTCAGAAAACAAAGTACAGATACAGTTTGTTCTACTCTTGAGCAAAGGCTGGACATGATGGCCTCTTGAAGGCAAACTTTTTACGATTTGTTTAAAATATTTACTCATTTTCCATCCAGTATATTTTGCAAATACAGGACTTCAAAGACTACGGTTTCCCAATAGTAAAAATATTCATCAGGCAGCTTCCTTTCAGAGTAGAAGATGTTACCCAATTATCACACTCATCAGGACACCTAACCAGAGGTTTGAAGCCTGTAATAAAGATAATCTGCAAGACAAACCCTCACGCATTCACCACTCACTGTAGACGACTTCTGCTGTGAGCCACTTCTTTTTCTTTTGATACAAAACTTCCCTGGGAGACAAAATAACCGGTACACCTACTTACATGATGATTGCCTACATCAGCTCATTGATACCTGTGGGAGCAGCACAAAAAAATTGCTTACAACAAACAAGCTTGTTAAAGAAGTCTGCATAACTTCCCTCTTATTTCTCACCCACTTCCCCACATACTCCTCTCCAGTATGTAAGTGGAGCCACTAGATTACAGGGAAGGAAGCCAGGGAAAGTTTAACAAAGTCCAGGATTGTAAAACTCTGGATTTCTAAATTGTCCGCTCTTGAAGATTCAATACAGACATCAGCCAGCTCAAACTCAAAATTCACCCACAGATACTATTATCAGTGCACAAGTTGAAAGGGAACATGGAGATAACCTGCTTTAGACAGACAGCGGAATGAGTAGCAGAAGACAAGAAATGAAGTGCACCTTCAGGAAATACCCACTGGTGGCCACTGCCTTCCCTGCGCCTGGTGGCAAAGTTATTTATTCCCAACCCGATTCAAAAAATGTAATATAAATTTGAGGATTGAAATCAGTACCACAATTAGAAAAAGAGGGGAAGAAAAGCATTGTATTATGCAGACTGGACTGCTATAATTTAGTCAAATCAAGGCAATCCAGATGGTTTCATATTGAGGGGAGGACTGCTGGTTTGTTTAAAGAAGAGAATGAGTTCTCAGCATTTTTTATTTACTTTGTACTTTATTTACATCGATATGCACGAATTATTACATGAAAATCTTGTACCTGCAGTGCTGAAGATCCTTTGCCTGGGATAGTTAAAGAATGAAGTTAAACCCAAATAGCTTTTTCTTTTATTAATCTTAAAATAAAAATTCACTAAAACATTCTGTGTTTACCTTAAGATAATGCTGTATAAAGACTATTTAAAATGACATAGGCAGTCTTTCCTGGAGACCTCCTGATGGCTCCTGACATTTCAACCCCATAACGTATGAGGCCAGTTTATTTTGTTTGTGCAATTAGTCATGTTACTCAGCAGTACAAAAAGTGCTTTTTACACTAAACTCTAGGGAATAAAATATGCAGAATTCATGAGATACAAAACACATATAAATTCATTTCCTGGGCAGAAGCACTGCAAAATTGTGTAGCAAAAACTATTACTTTTTTCATTGTGTTTGTAATAAAGAACTCAAGCAACCATGCCCTTCAGGGCTGGGCTCCTCACCACTTCACTTGAACTCAGCCTCAGCATTCAGGCATGGCATGTGAAGTTAATTACTCTGGGCATTGGGGCTCTGAACAGAAGAATGACCCTATTTGCAGCTCCGTGTACTATGTACCACGCTACAGTGAATTCTTTCAGTACCTACACATTGCACACTCAGTGACTCTGAATGGAGTAATAATTCTAGCACTCTGGAGGAAAGCTCAACTGTCATCTTATTTTCGCAGGGACACTTGTCTTCCCAGGTAACCATTTAATGGGGTCTGACATCAGTCCACATTCAGTCACTGTCACCCTCCCAGTTCAAAAGGCATGAAAATGCAAAGGTTACAGCTTTCAGAAACCATCATGCAAGAGGGCAGGCTTGAAACAATGTCTGAGCCTAGATCTGATGATCCTGAGGCCTTTCTACCAGCTTTCATTATAAGGACATCACAATTATGTAGATTCAAAAATCTCTGTTTGTAAGTGACTTCTCATCTAGAGAACCAAACACTGTATGCAAGAGATCTGGTTTACATAATTTGGCAAGATGGCTGACTCACCGAGGAACTTAACATTTTCATAGAAATTGCATAGCTGGGGAAAAAATAAAGTAATTTAATAAAAAAGGCCCATTAGTCAGGATTGCTTGCCAAATAACTAACTATTCTCAGTTACTGTTGAGGTGAGAAGTTTCAGCAGCCTTGAAAAATACATGAAGAAATAAACTGACATTCTACAACTGAAAAGAAAATAACCTACATGTGCTGAGGTGGCTGGCTTTATCTGACATAATCAAAAAATATGTCAGATTGTGTGATGTATGTCTGGTACACAGTAATATTAATTGGAAGGGGAATAAAATAAGTGAGGAAAGATCTCTGCATGATAAAAACCTGTTGCAAATCTGACTCAAAGAGTAAAAGCGTTTAGTTTCTTTAGCACGATTTGTACTATATTATTTGTTAACATCATGATACACCTTCAGCTTGAAGTGAAGTTCTATCACCCAGCATTTTGAACAGTAGTTGTAGGAAACTGAATTGTCACCTTGAGGCAGAAGATGGGAGCTGGGCAGTTATTTCTTGAGGTATTCTTTCACTTTATACAAATGTAAGGCAATATTTTTGCAGATTCTTTTCCTTTACCCCAATCCTTCTTGGCTTCTTTTTTTATTTCCTGATGTTGATTCATTAATTGATTTGTTCATTCATTTACTTATGTCTAACCTAAAATAGGTTCTTTTGCAGCTTCTAACTTCAATTAATCAGATACCAACTTTGCATAATCATGTAGAGAGAACAGAGCAAAGATAAACTATTAATTTGCTTTTGAATATTGCCTTAATTCTATATAAGATAATAAAATAAATTATAGATTCCATATTTAACTGATGAGGTCTGGACTAGTCATCTAAGTCATTTTTAGGCATGGCTACCATCTACTAATATTCATTTGCCAATATTCATACAAGACTTTTGCTAATATAATATCCAACTCTAACAGAAGAAAAGGGATTTGACTGGGTCCAGACAAAACCACGCTTGATCTCTTACTGATACATATGTATGTGCTGGGATGTGTTGCATTCAGAAGTGAATTAGGTGAATCTAAAATGAAGAACATTAAATGTTCTTCTACCCTTTGGAAACTTCCTGCTTTTGTACTGCCCATATGAATTAACTGCCTATGACTTCCAACAGTATAAGGATGTTCTTGATACGCTCATTTGGGTAACCATGTGCTCAACAGCTGAAGAGAAGTAGATCAGTTTGTTGCAATTAAAGGGCGCTTCTTTTCTGATTGTTAACTCAGCTATATCACCATTTATTTCTATTATAATTTTCTGGGGGTATTGCGTTCTTATCAGCAAATATTTTGCCTGAAACTTTCAAAAATTCTAAAAATCGTCTCCCAGATCTCCTGGAGTATCAGCAGGGACAGAATACTCCTCTTTCCTTTGTGCATTCATTTGTTCTTTTATTCTCAAGCTCTCAGCCACTTTTTATTCCCCAGTGCAAAATCTGAAGCTTCAAAACAGAGAGCCATGAAGGTGTCGCTAAAAAAACTAGAGTAGGTGAGATCTGGAATGGTTTTGCTTGAATTTACAGTTCTATGTGCAGAACTTTCATGTGACTCAGACACAAAAGGAAATGCTGAGTTTTTCCTGACATGTTCTGTGAAGTCACTAGAAGGTTTATAAGGGGATAATTTGCCTACTGAGACACATGTGCTTCCATAAAATATTACTCAATTGCTGCAGTATTAAAAGAACTGAAGTATACAATGGGAATTGTGGTCTCACTCTTTTTCTCTCTGAAGCATAAAGCTCCTGTAATTTTTTTTCTGCTTTACTAAGGAATTGCTACAACAATCCAGATTACAAAGTATCAAATTAATCTCTGTAATTTTATATCTGGTTTAGTCATGAATTGTTATAATCAGTGCTGATCGCAATAAGTACACTTTTGAGATAAACAGTGTTGAATATGTCTCTTTAAGATGTATTCTTTTTGATTATTTAGTGGTTGTTATAGTGCATAGTATATAGTTTCACCTGCATGACTAAAACATTAAAGCTAGAGAATAAAGACTAGAGGGTTGCAATTTACAGCATATGCTACTTCTAGGAGAATTTTTAAGATTAATACTGATTTGTGAATACACTCCTGGAAGTTTTGTATCTTTGCACATTTCCAAAACTGGCAGGCAGTTGTCTGAATAATCATCAATACTATTGAACCGGTTGCATCATCTGACTGATTCTAGCTTTCCCTATTTCTGTTGGAAATTGACCTTTATTTCTAATGTATTTCTAACTGTCCTAGTTTACTTGTAAGAAGCCAAGAATTTTTTTCTTACGAAATCAAATCTGATCACATAAATAAGTATCATAGTCTGTCAGGCATAAACCATATTACTCATTAATTAATACGAATATTCTAGCCATTCCAAAGTTTTTCAGTGCTCCAATTAAGATATGTAATCATTTGGTGGATTTAGAATGTGTTTAGGATACTTAAATTAATGAATTTGCTGTGTCACTTATCAGCAGATTTTCAGGGAAAAGTCATCTCATGGGATCTAATTACAAAGAAAATCATTCTAAGTACATTGAGATGAAGTGTTTGAAAACTGATCAATAACTTCCAGAATTAAATTCAGGTTATTTCACACTGTGTGTGACAAGCTCACCGGATCTTGAACTCTGCAGAGTTTTGAAACATTGAAAGGTTAACTTTAAAGAAAACACACTTGCAAGCTTCCCAGATTATAGGAGAAAATCAAATGCCATCTCTCCATAATATCACAGAGCAGCTACTGTATCCAAATGAAAGGCAAATTTACTGGTTTAAGAAGCAGATGATTTGTAAGTGTGTTCTGCAGCAGTACAGCAATCGCTGATGGAAAGATACTTTGTAGTTTTGCTCCTCTGAAACAGCAGTAATTGACCTTCAGAAAACCAAATTCTGGTTAATATTCTGAAATCTTTTCATTTCCACTAAAATAAAATCAAATTCTTAAGAAGCAAGTGTAGAGAAAGAAGGAACTCACAAAGCAGAGTCCCTGCTAGGGCTCTGAACTAAGATTGTGAAAGTCCCCTCAGAGCACCATATGGACATGCAGTATTCCGTTCCCAGTATCCTATGGACTGTTTACCCACTTGAACTTCTTTCTCCCTTCTGTTCTCATGAACTTTGCTGATGAAAGGCAAGGAAGGAGCATTCCACTTTAATACGCCATTCACACAGCTTTAACTTCCCAGGTGTAGAAGTTTGTAAATAGAGACAGAAGGCCTCTCTTTCTAATATGTGTTAAAACATGCATTAAGCCTAATGACTCTGCTCCCAGTGAGAAACCTAGACACAAGGGATCAATTCCCAAGAGAGTAGTGGAGACTCACTCTTAGATCAGATCTGCAGAATTTGTTCCCCCAGTTTCAATATTTTAATACCCACACAAAGTGTAAATATGGTAGCATTAAAAGTTGTATAATGACAAATCTTTATTGAAGTATACAAATCTACCACTGATTCATGGAATGCGCTATTTCTGCTAGGAAGGAAAATGATGTGTTGATTTCAATTGAACTATTCTTACTTGCACCAGCTGCAGACCAGGTTCAGGATATGTAGAAGTGCCATTATTAGGCATAGTGTTTGCTTATGACTTGTTTTGATTATTGCTTATCACTGATGCATATACCCTTTCCTTCTCTACTGCTGTGTGTTTACAAAGATGAAAAATTAAAACAAGTAGCCGTTTTACTGTTGTTACTCCTTTCTCTCTTTGTTCTTAAGAATAGTGAGCAAAATGCTTTTTTCTACATGCTTTTCAACTACTATCTGTAGAGCATCAAGTTATATTCACAGAAATTATAGTCAAAGAGACAGAAATAAAGTCACTAGATGTCAATAGCTCGGCCTGTCTCTGAAAAAAATGTACATCAAAACATCAAAACAAAAAAGAAAAAAGAAAAAAAAAATAAAGAAAAGAAGCTGTTGACAGGTGACTGGAGAAAATAACTCGTTGTAGGAAGGTTTTAAGCCCTCAGGATTTATTTGTACCTGCCGGGTTAGAGAAGGCCAAAGAGCAGAAATAATGATCAGACAGGCAAATACACAACCACAAATAAGCCTGTGTCATTGCTCCTGGCAACTGTTCATTATTTAAAACAGTGCTACTTTGAAGAGAAGCAAAATGCTTGAGACCTGTTCTTTGTATAAAGGTAATGGAAAGTTCCTTTTAAAGATTGAGCATCCTGAGAGATCTTTGAAGGTAAAAGGCTGTATTCCAGAAACATCTCGCCACAGGTATTTGGAAACAGGATGTGATCTGTTTGAAAGTAATTGAGAAATGTTCAAAAAACTGTAGGTCCCTATCTATAGCAGTTCACAAGGGGTTATAGGTATCCATGTCATTTTGGTGCCATTGACTGAACCTAACCATTCAGTTTAAATATTGGTATGATTTACATACTCCGTGGGCCAAGTTTATTGAAAGGATGTAAGCAGTCTGTTAAGTGCTGCACTTTGTTAGAACGGAGGGGGGAAATGGCATACATGCAAGCTTTTCATCATATCCACCACAGAATGAATCAGAAGCAATAGGGACAACCTTGTTGTGGGGTATGTGACCCTTCATACATTCAAAAAGGTTGTTTGAATATTCCACAGGCACAAACATAACTAGCCTGTTCACTCAGGGAGTAAATAGTTTTTGTGGTGTCATTTGAGCTGCTAGTCACCTGTTTTCCACCATCAAAAAAAGCACAGAGAGCTATTAGATTTGTTTAATCTTTTTATTCTGGCTACTCTCTATTTATGTTAATTCAATGTGCTTGCTTGAAGAACAATAAACTGCCCAAATACAAGAAAGGATCTTGATGCAAAGAGATAGGGCAACAACATTTGCTACCTTCTTCCTTTTCTTATTCCTTTTAACTTTTGAACAACCACAATGTAACCCAACAGTTTATAGACTGACACATCTAGTTGTGTTACTGCCTGATGTGATGTGGCACAGCCCATTAGGTACTTGAGAATCAAGTTCTGCTTCCCCATTTTGACAGCAGCCACTCAGCCTCAGCACAGGTTGCTTTCAGTCTCTTTGTTTGCTTTGCTTGGTTGGTGTTACACTAATACTTATTTGAGTGTGAAATAGCACAAGCAGAGCCAAAGTCACAAGCTTGTGATGACACTTCCAGTACCCTCTGTTCTCTCTCAGTGCTACATGACTACACTAATTTCTGTATGGTTTAGTTAGACCCTTCTTTTTAAAGAATAACAGAAGAACCATAGATTTATATTTTTTTCACAATACCGTATCATGCTTAATAATGTGTGTCAATTGCACTGTCATCTCCAGGCAAGTGCATATACAGAATTTAGGTTAGCAAAAACAGCAGGTCTGCAGCTCCCACAAGAGCATTCCCTTCCAGTTTCTTTGTTCAGCATAAGTCACTAGCCATACACTTCCACCCCAGACTTATCAATGAGATGCTCTGCAACATTACAATGGTCTTATTACACACAATGACCAGCACTTTTCCCATAACATGAATGTCTATTTAAAACTCATTTCCTCCAGGTGATACTGAATTTACAGTCACAAAAACTTGTGCAGTTGAAGAGATGGAACTCCTCTCTCCTGTTGTTTGTAGTTTTCAGTTTTAAGTGAATAAAAAGTCTGTGTAGTTTGAAGTCCCTAGGAATTCTCTCAACTGCAAAGAAAGAAGCTCATGTTGCTTAGGTGACAGCATACAGATAAAACCTGTATTCAAGAGAAAAAATGCCAGAAGAACCTCAAATCGTTCAATTTGTTATATTATTTTTATTATTTGCAGCTAAGAATGGTGTTACATAAATCATTTATACCTAGTATTTTTAACTGTAGTTCGTATCTGGTCCCAATCTTGGGTCAATGTCCGTCGAAGTACCACTTTTGGCATATGGTCTAAAGGTTTCTTTTGAGTGAATAAAAATATATATCCAAGCAGTATTTCTCCCATTAAAAACAAATATTTAAATGATTTTGACCTTCTCTTTTACAACGTATAACAGTGCCCACTTTCATCCTCAGACAAGCCCATACTTCGAAGATCAGCTTTGTACAAAGTCTGCAGGCAATTCTGAGCAACTGTTTGAAGACCCCTGAAAATGGGCCTAACATTACTTGCCTCCAGGGTGGTTATCACAGTTACACTCTCATCTAGTGCTTTTGCTAAATAATCAACTCTATAATCGTACAGCAATGACTTCTGAGTGGCTGCAGCTGAATCAAAAGAACCAAGGGAGCTGGATTTTATAAACTTTGTCAGGAATTTTAGTGAGTCAAATGTGGGGGGGCGGGGGGGAGGCACTGATATAATGGCATAGATCAGTTGTGTAAATAAGGGAGCATAGCAGGTTACTTGTTTCCAAATTTAATTGCCTCACTCTGGGAAAAGAAGTTAGAGTAATGGTTGCAATGGAAGCATTTTTTAGTGAAATCCTTTCCCATCCATCAATCTTTTCCTCAATAATATGGGGAGTTTGTTTTTATGAGCTCCAAAACCTGTTGTAAAATCATAAAATCATAGAATCATAGAATGGTTTGAGTTGGAAGGGACCTTAAAGATTATCTAATTCCAATCCCCCTGCCATGGGCAGGGACACCTTCCACTAGACCAGGTTACTTAAAGCTCCATCCAGCCTGGCCTTGAACACTTCCAGGGATGGGGCATCCACAGATTCTCTGGGCAACCAGTTCCAGTGTCTCACCATCCTCACCATAAAGAATTCCTTCCTAATAGCTAACCTAACTCTACCCTCTTTCAGTTTGAAGCCATTACCCCTTGTCCTACCGCTACATGCCCTTGTAAAAAGTCCCTCTCCAGCTTTCTTGCAGGACCCCTTTAGGTACTGAGAGGCTGCTGTAAGGTCTCCCTGGAGCCTTCTCTTCTCCAGGTTGGACAACTCCAACTCTTTCAGCCTGTCTTCATAGAAGAGGTGGTCCAGCCCTCTGATCAACTTTGTGGCCCTCCTCTGGACTCGCTTCAATAGGTCCACATCCTTGTTATGGGACCGCAGAGCCAAACACAGCACTCCGGGTGGGTCTCATCAGAGCAGAAAAGAGGGGGATAATCACCCTTTTTAACCTGCTTGCTGGTCACACTTCTTTTGATGCACCCCAGGTTATGGTTGTTTCTGGGCTGCAAGTGCACGTTGGTGGGTCATGTTGAGCTTCTAATCCATCAACATCGCCAAGTCTTTCTCCTCAGGGCTGCTTTCAATCCATTTTCTACCCAGCCTCTATTTGTGCTTGTGCTGAAATGTAGAAGCAAGGCTTACTTAGAGTATGTTTTCATTTGGTTTGATGTGTGGGTTTATGTTTTTTTAAAGAAACAAACACTTCAGCCTTTCTTTGCCTCGAGATTGCCTAACTTAACTGAGGTCACAAGGACAAATTGAGATTTAAGAAGGAAATGTATGTAGTTCTGAGGATCTGAGCACTGCTGTGCAGCTGCATGATCTCATCATCCACAACCTCATCCTTTCCCACAGCCCTTCACTGACTTTGCCACTTCCTCCCGCTGCCCTTGTCAAGGAGGGTGTAAGAAGAGGACAGGCTCACATTCATCCCACACTCATCCCACAAAGCACAGGGACCATCTCCAGTACCATGTGCATCATGTAACAAAAAGGATCCTTCTTTTCTCTTCCTCTCTTCCTTCTGCCATTTAATTATTAAACTAATATGAATAAATCAAGCAATAAGTACAGCAGGAGTAACTGGAATCAGGTTATTCCGTGTGCCTTCATCAAACTTAAGTTATATGAGGAATGAAAGCAGAAGTAGACCCATGTAATAAGAGTAGTTCAATTGACTTCTGGCTCAAGATGTGGCTCTACTGCAATTTCATTGTGCTTTTGCGGTGTTACCCCACAATGAATATGGTCTTTAGAGAGATTAGTCCTCTAGGAGAAAGCACCATCTACTCAATAGCCCCTATGTTGCTTTCTGGAAAAGAGGCTATGGCTTGGAGCATGGAACAGGGCATGAAAGAAAAGGAAAAAGAGCAATTACCAGTCAAGGTGGATATAATTAGGCCTAAATCAATGTGATAGAAATTAAGTGCCTCTTTTTTCTAAGATAGGAAACTGTGCAAGACATAAACAAATTAAATTATTTTTTTTTACAGTAATAGAGGCTCCTCGGAAAGTAAACAAACCTAGGAAGGTTTATGTCACAGCACTAATTAGAATCCCAGCCAAGAAAGAGAAAAATACCTCAGATTTAACAAGAGCAATAAAAACATTTTTAAAAGGACATATGGACAAACCTTCTGACTAAATGCTTAGTTTATTACAGGAAAAATATGGAATAAATATGTGTGTGCAGATGAAGGAAAATAAGTCCTAAATGAGAACTTAGAATTGAGGAACAAAGATGCCAGGACAGTTTTAGCAAATGCAATAACCAAGGATCTTTTTAAAGATTTGACTCTTCCTAGTCACAGTCTTGGAAACACTCTCATGGCTCCAGTACAGACCATTAATGGGTCAGATTCTCCATCTTTACTGACTACATCTGGAGCTGTCAGCCTGTGACTTCTCCAGGGGACAAAGAAGGAAAAAACATCACAACTCTCAGTAGACCTAAAACAGTAGAAGCCTTTAACATACATTTGTTAGCTAAACTGGAACAAGGGAGGTGCAGACAACTATTATCTACTCCAGCTGTGCAAGAGAGGTGCTACTGTCCAGTAGGAGGACAGCAGCAGCTACCTGGCAGGGTTTGAGGCAGGTTAAACTTTTCCACCATCTCAGCTCATTGCAAGGATTAACTTCAGGTGCTAAGGTGGCATAAAACTGATTAAACAGTCACTCATTTGAACCCAAAGTCCCCACAGTTTTTCTGAGGCTAAATCTAAACCAAGCCTTTACCACTGAAAAGAAAAAAAAATGTCAAAAAAGAAGCATGATATTGGTAGTCATGAAATTCATTAAAAGGCATGATTTCATTAATGAATAGCATTTCTTATTTTAATTGATCTGCTTAACATCTTTAAAGCTTTTTATCATATATTGGTTGAAATTCAGCTATCGGTCTATGTTGTCTCATTGTGATTGTCCAGATGAGTCAGCCATTATTAGCTTTGGTTGGATGACCATACAAGAAATTCTTTATTTTTATTCACAGATACCAAGTTTAGAGCTAGTTCCCTCAACACTTCTTCTTTTTTCTTTTTTTTTTTAACTTCTGCAAAACCAGTCTTGTGAATGTTCCAGTACTGTAGACACTGAAAAAAATGTGATCTAATTAAGATTTTGTGTGTGTGTGTATGTGCTGAGTTACTCTCCTAGTTCTAATCATTAAATAAAAAAAACCAGAAATTTGGGGTAGCTGGACTGTAAATCACATAAACATCAGAAAATAAAAAATGCTGGAAATTACTTTGGAGAGGGAATATTTGGATCACTTTCTCATTTTTTTATCAAAGAACCAATAACTCTTAACTAATGTTAACTCTGTATTTATAAGATGAACACATCATTTCCAAAACATAATTATGTTTCAAAATAGAGTAAAAATGATTAAGTGTAAGATATGCCAGTTAGGGAATTACTTCTCCTTGATATATTGATCATAAAACATTTGACTAATTGATGATGAATAAATGGGAAAAAGAATAGTCAATTAAGTAGGGATGATCAGGTAGGGTAAGTACATATGAAACAAGTAGGAGATGCTTGGAGAACCTTTGTTTTACATGTACTGCCTGAACAATTTTTGGATTATTCAAGGGAGGAGTCAAAGACTGATGCCAATAGGCTTAGAAAAGGAACTTCTTAATGAGGGAGAGATTTACTAGAAGGAAAGGACAGAACGAACTTACAGAGACTTACATCAGTGTCACCAGAACTCACTGAAGCTTTTTTGTTCCCCAGTCACATAAAAAGGCTGGCTACACTGTTCCCCAGATCCAAAGAGCGTTTGGATCCAAACTGGCATTAACTTTCTTTCTCCCCAAGCTCTCTTAACATGTTTCAGTTGCCCAGATACAGGTCTGTACTACAGTTCAAGGTATCTTAGAATATAAAAGGTATCCACATGGAACTAGCAGACATGAGACCACTGGAAGACCTACATCCCTCAGGATGATGGCTGGAGGCAGGGGTGTTCAAGGATGTTTGTTTATTTAGCTGAAGCAAGTCTATTGTCCCTATAGTCTTTCAAGGTGTCCACATTAATGTACTAGGCTTTCTTCATTTCATTTCATTTCTTCATTTCATTTCCTGCTTGCAAAAGTTCTGGCCTCCTTTTGTTATACTCAGGGGTCGTTACCCAGGTTTTATGATGCACTGAGACTTCTTCCTCACACCTTTTCAGTAAATCTTTCAAAAGGTGCCGCATCAGAAAATGTGTATTAATTCCACATATAATAAGAGTCGCTAGTGATACATCCTTAAGTATATATGTGTATCTTCTATTGATAAAGGATGCTCAGTATAATGTGTCACATTAGGGACTATGATTTTCTTGTATCACTTATTCTAATTGTCTTGGTTTGAGCTGGGATAGAGTTAGTTTTCTTCTTAGTAGTTAGTACAATACTGTGTTTTGGCTCTGATGTGAGAACAATGTTGATAGCACACTGATTTTTTCAGTTGTTGCTGGGTGAGGTTTATGCTAAATGAAGTTCCTTTACAGTTCCTTGGGCTCTGCCAGTGAGAGGGCTGGAGGGGCATGGGAAACTGGGAGGGGACACAGCCAGGACAGGTGACCCAAACTACTCAAAGAGGTATCCCATACCATGGGATGTCATGGTGAGCATATAAACTGGGGGAAGAAGACGGAAGCAGGGGACACCTGGCATTATGGCGTTTGTCTTCCCAAGTAACCGTTACATGTGATGGAGCCCGGCTTTCCTAGGGATGGCCAAACACCTGCCTGATGGTGGGAAGTGGTGAAGGAACTCCTTGTTTTGCTTTACCTATCAAATTGTTCTTAACTCAGCCCTTGAGTTTTACATTCCTTTTTGATTCTCCTCCCCATCCCTCTGGGTGAGGGGGAGCAAGCAAGCGGCTGTGTGGTGCTGGGCCAGCCGGGGTTAAACCATGACAGTACTGCATGTCACAGGGGCCACAAAGCATTAAGTAGTTGAAGCCTGTAAGTTGAAGCTGATTAAAATATCTTTATCAGAAGATTTTTATAGAAAGAAAGAAAACTGTTTTCCCAGGGAAGATGTATTTTCCCAAAACTGAAAAATAGAATTCATTCAGTTGAAAATCCCCAGTGCTTTTAACAAACAATAAAACATTAACATTTTTACTAAAAGCTAAAGCTATTTTATTGACAGCTTAAAGTATCAAACTTTTATTATTTTTTTTCTTCATTTTAATAATTAGAAATCAGTGTATGTTCATGAAGACCTTGTCTTTTCTTTCTTTATCCTTTCCTCACATCTGTGTCCACCAACATAAAGTAACCTAAAAGTGAGACCATCATTTTAATTTCTAAGCTTAGATTTTGACAGATGTTTTGACCATCAGATGTATTTTACAGTTCTTTAAATCAAGGTAAGGCTAAACAAAATTGAATATAACAAGTAAGAGGCAATGAGCAATACTTTTCTTCCTTTTCTGTATTTCAAAATTTAGTTTGATCCTGGTTCTTTTGCTAGCACTTCAACCATAGAAGAAAACAAAACCCAAAGTGCTTATGTACGGATTCAGTTTCATAACTACATTCTCAGTGTTTCCTGAGTCAGAAATGTGGGAGGTTTACCCCGCTTTTAGCCTGATTTGTGCTGCCATTATCAAGTCTTTAACCTCAGTGAAGACAATGGAACACAAATTAAGGCAGGGATGCCCTGTTAACATTTTTATGGTACACCTCTGAGGGGTCCAGCTTTAATCAAATGGTTACTAACATGATGAGACAACACATGGCAGTTCATGCTGCAGAACTTCCCAGCTCTCAAGTTCAGACCCTGGAAAACACTAACATCTTCCAGGCTTCAGGCTCCTGGCCAAAGGGACAAGGCTGCAGTACTGGTCTATAGCCACCACTTCCAGGGCTTCTTTCTAGGGTCCCTGCATGGATGTAGACCAAGGTCAAGATATTCTTTTTAATCCTTTAATAATCATTACTTTAACTACACATTTTTTATAGATTCATAGGATAATTTAGGCTGGAAGGAAGCCATAGGTATAGTTTGGGTCAACCCTCATCATTTAAAGCATGACCAATACCATACAATAAATTCTTTTCAAGAATAATACCTGGTTTAGACCTCTGCTTGTAAGGACTGTAACTTTCATCAGTTTTATAAAATTAAAAAGATAAGTTACTGTTTTAGTAAAGTATGAGAGAAGGAGAAATGAGAGTAGCGAAAGCAAACAACAGGAAGACTGGGTTTTCAGAAAGCTGCTCTAAGTTCTTGTTTCTCCTGAAATATTTGCTTCTTAATAAAAATTTGCAGCTATTCCAAAGTATTCTGGAGTCTGGTTTTAAATTTTTCTTTGGAAGGGAGTTTACCGCACTGTTGTAATTTAACAACTAAAACTTCCACACCAGGAAGAGGCCAGAGGCAAAGTTGCTCCGATTTTTACACTGCCCCAGCACTGTGTTTTATTATTGCATCCCCTCAGGTCCCTAGGCTGCAACAGATATCAAAGTCAACTTTCCAAATCTATTTTTACAATAATTCAAGCTGGTTTACTGCCTTTTTTTTCCCATATTTTCCATCTGTAGCACATTTAATATATGAAGCCAATTATATGTGAAAATGTAAAGTGGTCTGAGTCGATGAAAACAATACAGACCACATGTACACATGAGAAGTATAAGCTGTGTTATTCCTTGCATTTGTCCTGTGCTGCTGAATATAAATACAGTTTTTTTCAGCTTGTTCAGAAATGCTGTTGGTACTATTTACTGCATTCCCATGTCTCAACTTTGCTCAAAGTAGATGTAAACGAGAAATAAAATTATTGCTAAGATTACTTTTTTTTTAAGTGGCTGTTATAATCAGAAAAGTGACGCTATAAAAATGATATCTCAGTGTTTCACATTTATTCTCCCTCAGTGACTTCTTTATCAATTGTGCTCATTTTGCAAGTCTAAACAAGATTCTTCTCACTTCCAGTACTGCAGCTCCACATTACCTGGATGCAGACAATATTCTTCTCCTCTCTTTTTCAGTGATAAAGATTTTAGAATAAAAACCAGGAGGTAGAATGCAAGGCTTTGGGGTTCTACTTTGCAGTGCACATAGTGGAAAACATGTACTTATAGTTAAATGTATGAAAATGATACAAAAACCTGATGCAGGTACTTGGGCTTCCATTTTGTTATTGTCTTTCTGATGACAGTGCCTTGACTCCAACAGCAGATCTCAAGGTATGGCAAGCATAGGCACTAATGGGGCAGTGATTTTGAATAAGAGTAGCAACGTTCAAAATAACTGAAACTATATTCAATAGATGTGCTATTAGCCAGCACTTCTAGCAAACTGACTGAGAGCTCAAGTTTGGATCTGATTCAGAGGATGTCCCCTTCCCTCCAGTTGGTAGCTGGGAAAGCAGTGTACAAAATCATTAAAAACTGTTATAAAGGAACAAAGGCAACTTCTGGAGTCAGGAGTCAGGTCTTCTAGCCACCACAGGTATAACACTGTAAAAAAAAACAAGAAAAGAAATTAATTTTATGGCATAGTCTTCAGCAAACTAGTCAGGCTCTTAGGACCCTATTTAGCTCTGACTGTTATTTCAACAGCAACAACTGTAAACGTAAAAAAATTCAAACCTCTGTTAAAAGTCTGTGTTGTGTTGGTTTACATGTTTTCTGTTCGACTTTTGGCATATGTTTAGAAAAACCAAGTGAATTTATAATCAAGATTATAGTTTTCTACCTTGAATTGCTTTCTACCTTCTTCAAACCAGGCCTGTTTTTTCAGATTTCTTGTTGGTCATCGAAGGTGAAATTGTGAAATAGCATGTTTTGTTTATAGCCAATATGGTACACAGTGAATTACTGCTGGAACAGAGGCAGAATTCAGGCTGCCATTAAAATCCTGCTTTGCCTTGCTTTACAATATGTTAGTGTTAGCATTTCTTGGATTTTAGGTTGCATATTTGACGTGTATTTATGGTATTAGCTGTTTCTTGGTAAGAAATTATGTCTTCCTGTTTTACACGGACAAGACCAGAACAGACTGCTTGTATGAGCCTGAAGACTTCTGTTAAAACAGTGAAGGGGAGGGAAAAAAAAAAAAAAAAAAGAGAGAGAGAAAAAAAGATAAATTTAGCAGTCTTTGCTTTGGGAATGATACTTTTTTTCTCCCTCATAAATTTAACAATAAAAAGCCTGTTCTTACTACGGGTTTAGAAAATGGAAAATTTAAAAGAGTTACAAATAGCTGACACATCTCATTTAAAAAAAAAATTATTTGCTCTAACTTGCTTCCTTTGGTTTACTTGGAGTCATTAAAAAAGCATTCTTTCTGCTACCTATTAACAATGTAACCTGCAGTTTGTTCAGCAGCCAGGATCAATTTACAAATGTTTTGTTTAAACAATCGTTACACAGAATAAATTAATGGCACAATATGTGCTGCTTCTGGTAATCCAGTTAAGACAACAGCAATACGTATCTAATAAATATTTTTAAAGTTTCACTGAACTGTCACTGGAGCAACTGTTATATTGATCATTCTCTCTTTTCTTCTGCACCAAAGGGCTAACTTTATACTGCTTTTATGTCTATCAAAAGAATAAGCTTTTTTTCAATAATCTTTATTTTATCTGAGCTTTTAGCATATTTGTTGGACTGTTCCTTAGACTCCAGAATTTACAAATGGCACTTTGAATGGCATACACAGATGCAGTGCAAGCTGCCTAAACTATGCATTTATTTAACTATGGAAATCCTGTCTTCCATGGGTCTACTTGTGACTCCGAAACTGTACATGCTCAAATACTCTGTTGAATGCTGTCTTAGAGAGAGATGCTAAAGCCTTTTGCACTGTCAGTCTGTGATTATCACCAAAGATCTTCTAGGTGTTTGTTTATATACATGTCACCCAAGCAAACCTCTCAGGGCTTAACTCTTATTTACTTTCTCCCACCCCACCCTCTCTACTGAGCTCTAAATCGGCTTGCTCTTTAAATTTCAGCAGATGAAACACATTGCCTCTCACAGACATTGGTGCAATTCACATGATTTGCACCAGAATAAGCAACAGTATTTAAAGCGAATGCATTTTACTTTGGATGTTCAGCCTTGGGCACTGGCAAGTTACCCTCAGCATGTCCTCCAGCTTGCCCTTTCCGCAACTATTTTTTTTCCCCTGGCAGAAACCTCTGAATAAGCTTTTCCCGTCACTCTTGTTTTTTCTTTCTTTGCAGCTGCTTCTCTTTCTTTCTAATATACAGCTCGCTCACCACATATAGCTGTTCTAGCTGTAAATAACGTAGGCAGACACCAACTGGTAGTACACAGACCACCCAAATTAGCTGTAGCTCTAATCACATTTCACCTTTCCTGTCTGAAATGAACAACGACCAAAACTGGCTGCTATTAAAGTTCTGCAATGCATATTAAAGACAAACTTACCAATAAAGTTTCACAATGTTTTTCTAAGCCATATTTATCTGGTTCAGATTACTGGAATTTATGATGTCTGTGTAATGTTGGATCTTTGCCCCCTACTTTGATTTGTTTTCCCCGTAACTGAAAAGCTAGCCTAGGTTAAACAAAAAACATAACAGCTATAATCAGTAAAAAGAGAAAATCAGATGCAGTGTGAGATATCTGAGTCAAGAAGCACAGCTAGAAACTCAACCTAGAGGTGCTGTTGATTCAGTTTATTTGTAATGCAGAATAAGCTGGAAGCTGTTACCAGGATCCTTTGTTTAAAATCTGAGTACCAAAAAAAAAAAAATTTAACCAAGTACTGTCCCACCACAAATGTAAAAGTAATTTCATCCCTTTTTCATTTCCTTAGATTACAGGCAGTCAAGAATCATACAAAGACAGAAAATCTATTCTTAGATTCACTGGAATGGGTGAATCAGTTCAGATTAAACAAGAAATACCACAAATCTTTGACACTTCATCCAGACAAATTCATGCAGTCTAGGATACAAAGTAGTTTAATTGGCTTTGTGTTACTCTTTCTAGCTCATCATTTCATCATTTCTAGTGAAATCAGAATTGGAAATACTAAAATAACAGAAAAAAATATTCTCATGTTTTTTCCAGAACCTAGAGGCTTTTTGCAGATATACACCTAGGTGTATGCAGGGTATTTTTCACGTCTGGCTGCTTTCGGAAGCAAATGATTGCACAACAGGAATTTGTCAGAAATAATTTTAAAAATATTTAAAATTGCATGCTGGGGCAAATATGCAAATTAGTCATTTGTAAATGAGCTTCTTGGTAGAGTACTGGTAGAGGGATACATACCTCCTTCCTTGCTAGAACTGACGTGCAACACGTGTCATATTTAAATCCTGCTATCTAAAGAAAAGCTGTGTTTGAGTGTCAAACAATTAATCTATTTTGATTTGAGTACAATATATTACATATGAAAATCTAGTAAATCACAAAAGCCAGAGCAGTGCATGATGTAGGATTGCCCATTTGCAAACATTTGGGACCTTCCTGAGCTTCTGCTACTAATGATGCTACTGTGTGCTGCTGGAAGCTTTTTTCCAAAAGCTTCAGGATTAATTCGGTATCAAAATGGATGACAAGCATTCACACACCGAATAATGATATTTTTAATTCATAATTTATCATGTTATGTGATGTCATAAATTAAATAAGGCTATATTAATTCTGAGTGAAAATATCATTTCAGTGAATAGCAATCAGTTCCCACATGACTCTGCTTTTCAGACAAAGGGATAGAGTGTGTGAAATATTTCTCTTGAAAGAAAAAAGTGTTTTCAAATCCTGGTGAGGGAGTTTGCATGAAGAAACGTCTGGAATGATAAACTGAATACAATCACTGTTAAAACGAAAAAGAGCACAGCAGATTAAAATGTTTGTTTAAAGTGCAGAAATAAATCTGACATCACTTTTTAGTCTCCTTCATTCAAACAAGATGATATTTGTTGCCAGCAAGTTTTGTTCCAGTGGGGAAGGGATAAGAACTGAGGGCCACACTGAACACTCCTTCTTATAGTGGAAAACCTGCAGATGAAATCATGTGTGAAAACTAACATAGAGAAATATTCCAGAAAGTCCATCCTGTTTCTTGTAGGTTTTTTACTGAAGTCAAAGGGACAAGAAGCAGCATAAGCTAGACAAAATGACAGCAGGCTGAACATGTCTCAAACTAATTTAACACGGCAGATCTAGAAACCCTAACCCATGTGTCCCTTACCATTAGTTGAAAACAAAAAAAGGCACGTCAGACTTCCCATTTACACAATTAATTTTTATTCTAACACAAAAGTAACAAGCTAGAAAAAGCTAGATCTGTCAATAGTTGAAATTTGTATCTGATGAGAAAGAGACACTTATGTAAAAGGCATGAAGACAGATCTGACAGTTGTCCACTAGATCCTAGCATGGTGGACATCATTTCAAGCAGTTCTTTTCATTACAGAAATGCGTTACAGAATTTCATTACAGGGATGCATTACAGAAACTCTGAGCAGCTTCTTGCATCAGGCAAGCTCTATGCAGACCCTTCTGTGTTCCTATAAAGTGGTCTTTATTTCCATATCCTTGGAGTTTGATCTCTGCTTCTGCTTCCTGCTGCACGTTGGGTCCCTGTACCATTCAGGGTCTTCAAGGAGGTACTCACACTAGCAAGTTTCTTCCTCTTGGGTTTCTCCTTCATAGCCCAAATCCACCTTCCATGGTTTGAAGAGTGGCTCCATTATTTTTTTAATTCAGGGCAGGAGTACACAAAGTCACCCTTTTGGACCACCTGAACTAACTCTCTTTGAGATGAAATCAGAAATTCTCCATGAATGCACCTCATGGGTTCCAAACAACAAAGGACATTCAACCTACAGAACTAGACTGGAGTTCATGCAAAGCAATTCCTTGCAACGTGGACAGCATGGATGTTGGGCACTCAGTGCTAACTGTTTCACTACTGCCCTGGGCCACACTGCTTGCTTAGAGAGATAGGCCTTCCTCTGCTCTGGTGAGAAAAAGCAGCCTAATATCGTGCATTCACTTAAGGTTTCAGCCTGCCTCAAAATATTCAGGAGAAATCAGTGAGGTAAGTAACCGTCCTCCCATCTCTAAAGACAGAGCACAGCACACTGCATTTCAGTAGGAAACTGAACAAAACCCAAGAAGTTCTAACAACTCCCAGCATCTGTTGCACTTGTGAATATCACAGTGCCTCAGAGGGAAGGCTTCAGTGTTGGCTAGAGGATTCCTTGGGAGGTAGGACTTCTGGCTCAGATCACTCTCTTCAGTTTGCTTTCCCTCCCCTTGCTGGCTGTCTTCTTTCTCCTCAGAGAACTCATAGGGAATCAGATGTTGTGGGAGAGAGTATAAAGCACTATCTTCCTTGTTCCAGGAAATAGCTGGGAAGTTGGAACTGAGACACTTGACTGTATTTGGACTTGGGTCATTATGAGCATACCCAAAACAGGCATGGAAGAAAAACTACTAGCAGAATTTAAGGTGCATCTAGATTTTTAAGGGCTGAATGGAAATGTAAATGCCAATGAAACACAAAAGGACATTTAGTCACCTTTGTACTCATCTACCATGTGCAAGGGCCAGATACAAACTCGTCAAGCTAATGGTGGTCAGACCTCTACATCCACACATTTTGGTTCAACATGGTTCAACATGTTTGGTTCAACAAAGACTCAACCTAAGCACTGAAAGTAATGACATCTTGCTGATGCATAACCCTGACTGTAAACAGTACCTATTAAGCTAGACACTAATCTTACAAAAAAAAAAAAAAAAAATGGAAATGTAGCCTTCCAGTCCTAGATCCAATGCAGCCTTTTCTAGTCTGGGTCTTCTGATCATGCTCTATATAAAGAGTGTGCATACTTTACAACTTATTTGTGAATGTAACTTCCAGTATTTGGATTAGATTTCCAGATCTTTTAAACCAGAGAATTGTAAATGTGCAGGTCATTACAGATGAAGACAGATCAATACATTCCATGTTTCCAGCTAAAGGGGAGTCAAATTGTCCCCCTTCACCTGAATTTCATCTTAAGTTTAGTCATTCTTTTGATGTTCTAAGTACCATTAATGTAAATACAATGAGAAGATTTCTGATAGTAAGATCATTTTTACCTTAGCAGGAAAAAGCATAACATGATCTGAAGGCTGGAACTCATATGAGGTGCAGAGAATAAGTGAAGCAACATGGTACAGTTCAGAACTAGATCTCTGGCAATATTTGTACAAAAACTTGGTGTATTTGTTCTAAAAACAAACCCCAAGACTTGGGATGCATGATTGAATGCATGCTTAAGGCAGTTGAATTCTCCCCAAAGAACTGAATTCCATCTCTGATTCTGTCAATAAGATACTGTGTCAGTTAAGTCACATATATTAAGCTTTTCATAAATGGCTCTTCTAATTTCTTATTTTCTGGGTAACCATCTTGAGAATCTAAGTTCAGTTTTACGGTGATCCTGAATAAATTCAGGTGTAATTAAAAACATGTGAAACACTTACATACAGAAAATTGTTTGACATACTAAAAACTTTGGAAAAATCAATCGTTTTGTGTTCCACTGTTTGAAAGTTTAAGCTGCAGCTTCTTGGTACACTTCTTACTCATATGCAAATGGAGACTATCTTCTTACATTACCTCATGGGCATTTTGAAGATAAATTCATAACACATTTAAAGCAAACATTTTGCAGTACTTGGCTACCTAAGAAAGCCACATGGAAGACTGATAGGATTTTTTAAAAACATTTCATGTCTCTGTGGATACACATAAATTCTGCATCTGGGATCACCTGGGTATATATGTCACCTTCACATACCAGATGGAACAAGATCCGGAACTGAACCATCTTTACCCCTGTAATTTTTTCCCCCGTTTCTTCATGCACCGGTTTTCATGGAAAAGAAATGTGGTTAGGCTGATCACACCAGAGCCTTGAAAAGTTCCAGTCGGCAAAAGTGGATGGAAAATTCAGACAGGCAGGCAAGCAAGCCAAGAAGAAAACTATTCTGTCACCAGAGCAAAATTATACATGGTGTGGTTAATAGGACATGGAGCGTATACTGAAAATAAACCATACATTAAATAGAACAACAGACATTATCCATGTCTGTAATGAATGACACCAGCACCCTACCAAAAATAGCATGGTAATAGCAAGACCTGTGGAAAACCATGTGTGCAAAGTAGACATTTAATGCAGAAAAAAAATCTCATATTTCTTCAGACAGTCTTGATATTGGCATTTTCTAAATGTTATAACCTGATATGTTTTTCATATATGCATATACATTAATCATAACATATTTTTTAAAAATTTTACATAAGTAGGACAGTGCTCAGTAATTCAGGAAAGCATAAGGCTCTCCAGTTTCATCAGACATATATTCAGCCAGACAACAGCTTGTAGCAAAGAAAAATATGATACTCAGACAAAGAGCATTACATTCTGTCCATATTTTGCTTGAAACAATAGTGAAACACATTGCTTTTAGCAGTCATTTTGGGCATTGCCAGGGCTCTGGAGAGAGATGGGAAAGTTGCTGGGCAGAGCCATCAGGTGTACTAATGAGATAAGGGAGCTGGAGAGCTTCTTTGAAAATAGTTGTTGGAGAAGTTAGGAGGGGGAATTTGGGGTTTGGGGGTTTTTTTCTTATTTGGGCCACACATGTTCCAAGAAGGATTTGTATTGTGTATCTCAAAGGAACCCACATAGTATACCTGCAAGAAATACCAAACAATTATAAGCAATGCCCAGCAACTTCTGCTCTCAATGGATATATGTACAGAGATGATGAAAAGGAAGCTAAACACCAAATTGAATAACACAGCCTCTAAAATAAATCACTGTATTCAGTTCAAGTGTAACCAACATTCTCAACATTCTTTTGGCAAAATAATAAGAAACTATTGCCAGCTCTGCACAGTCTTGCAAATTCACTTCATTTTTTTTAAATGTTGCATTCCTTCGCTTCTAGAGAAGAAAATCAGTGTGTGAAGAATGTATCTTCTTTACATATCAGATATTCCAGATATAACTGACCTGCTTATTCTCTTGGAAAAAAATAAATCAATGAAAACTATTAGTTAAGTGGAAATTATATGTTTGATGGTTCAGCAAAGTTCAATTATTTCAAAATGTGGATATCCTAACCTTTGTTGATGAGTTAAACTAATCTAAATTATTCATGCAAACTAGAAATTACTCAGAAAAAAATACTTTTGACTTACAAAGTGGTTTCAGCTCATATTTTTCTCTTGATTATAATCTCTACTTGCTTAAAACATACAGATTGTTCCAAAATCATACATCATACAAAGAACAGAGATCTGAAGAATTTTCAGTATTTCCTCATTATCTGGAACCTTTCTGTTACGTCAGTTCATGCCCCTTAAGCTTTGTAAGTTTTTCCTTCCACTAAAGGTGACAGAAAAATATGATTCATTAAAGACATTGCGCTACATTTCTTCAGTTCAATGGAATACTTCCACTATTTATATGAGAAAGAAACAATATGAATATAAAATTTGCATGTGTACCTATGCTCTTTCAAAGTTAATGCTCTTTGGATCTTTTGTCTCATAAACCTTTGGGGTTTTCTGGGGAAAAAATCACACAAATAAATGCTCTGTATATTTTAAAAAATAAAAATAACTCATTATGCTTTTTTATGAACGTAAGTTGATTATATATCTTTTGAAACACCTCTATGCAAGTGTAAACTACAAAATGCTTTCAGATCTTTTGGAGATCAAAAAGCTCATAGCTTTGAAAGTCAGCCTCAGTTAACTGCAGAAACTTCTTCACATTTGGATACTTTATGATTACTAAAATTTTGGATATTAAAAGTCAGGACTGAGATCTACAGAAAGTGGAACAACACTTCTTGTATAACTTCATAGTCATATGGGTTCAAAGGAGGCTGCAAACCTGCTTGTAGAAGAATTAATTTTGGAGATCTTAGTCAGCAAGAACATTAACCTTTTAAGGCACTTATATAGATTTCTTCAGAAATTCTGTCCCTACTGATCTCACTAAGACTTTGCTTTGACATAACTGGAGCTTGTGTATCAAGCTCTTGAAGACAACTAGGTTTGCTCTCATTCTATCTGAGAAGGGATATTTTCTTCTTCTGTCCAAATAAAGTCCTCCCAGAACAGTCTCTTATGCAGTGAAAGCAGGAATATGGTCAGCTAAAGAGGACAGAAATGGCTATCAAATGCCTTACAAAACTAATTCATTACAAGACCTTCCTGTCCAGTAGATCTGGTGAAAAAAAAAGGATGGATGAACACATTTTCCCTTCCCTTCCCTTCCCTTCCCTTCCCTTCCCTTCCCTTCCCTTCCCTTCCCTTCCCTTCCCTTCCCTTCCCTTCCCTTCCCTTCCCTTCCCTTCCCTTCCCTTCCCTTCCCTTCCCTTCTCTTCTCTCTTTTTCCTAATTAAAGATTAAGATTTAAGAATTATGTATTTGAAAAACAAAGGGGAGATTTATACCTGTCTGTTATCATACCATCCTGGTTTTGTCTGGGATAGAGTTAATTTTTCTTCCCAGGAGCTGCCACAGTGCTGTCTTTTGGATTCAGTATAAGAAAAATGTTGATTACACACTGATGTTTCAGTTGTTGCTCAGCAGCATTTACCCCAAAACAAGGACTTTTCAAGCTTCCATGCTCTGCCAGTGAGCAGGTGCACAAAAAGCCAGGAAGGAGCAGAGGCAGGACAGCTGACCAGAACTAGCCAAAGGGATATTCCATATGATAGAATGTCCTGCTCAGTATATGAACAGGGGGGGCTGACCAGGAGCTGCTGATCACTGTTCGGGGACTGGCTGGGCATCGGTCAGCAGGTGTCAAGAAACTGTACTGTGCATCACTTGGGGATTTTTTCCCTTGGGTTTTATTCCTCTCCTGTTCATTATAATTATTATTGTTGTTGCAGTTGTTGGTTTTATTATTGTTGGGTTTGTTGTTGTTGTTATTATTATTATTCTTTATTTTAGTTATTTTTTTTTCACATCTCCAAATTATGTAGTACACAGTTTTGTTAGATTTGAATCAACAGTAGGGATTTGGGGCAGTATAACCAACTAACCTGTTTCTTTACTTTATAAATGCCATCTCCTAATACAAAGGAAAACCTTGTATAAAACTAAGACAGAACAAAAACACAGTAATGGGAAGAAGCCAATGGAAAACTGAATGAATGAAGCATCAACACAATATCTTAGAGTTATATTTAGGCACACTCAGCTGGGACATGGGGACAGAGACTAATTATGGAGGTTAGATAGGTCAGAAGTTAGGAAAACCTTAGATTTAGATGCCTTGCATTCTATTCCCTCCTGTGCCACAGACTTTCTAGGTGGAACTGTGGTCAATTCCTTTTACTTCTGCCTTGAACTCAATTCTCCACATGCAAAACTGAGGATAATAACACTTCCCCAATATATCACATCGATGATTTTCAGTATTAGAATATAACAGAGGCTTAGAGAATATGGATTTGGATAAGGGCAAACAGAGGGACAAAAGAAAGAGGTTTGTTTGAGAAGCTGAACTGTCTCTAGACAGGAAGTGCCCAAAATAATTATAGCCATTTAGACAAAATCTGCCTTCAGTGGGCTGCAATTCAGATTGCCAGAATTTATGCTGTAAAGTCACCCTGGGTATTTATTCCCTTAAATCTCCTATTTTTCTTTGTTTAAATCAGAACCATAACATTATTTTGGCCCAATTTTTGTGTGGCAATAGAGTGGTATTTATTAATACGTTGCTCTTTCAGTTTATGTCTATAATTTAAAGAAAATACAAAAGTCAAGATTCAGTAAAACCTATGTCCAGAAGTTCACAGAAGCTCTGGTAAGGGTGGCACTTTTATTGAAACTGGTCCTAAATTATATCAATTACACAGTTTGTGGTATTATATAGACGTAACTATCAGAGGTTGTTTCCTTTTCTGCTGCCCTGAGCGCACAACATTTTGCAAAGGCCTAGCTGATGATTGTATCTGTTTCCGTGCATTAGTTTCATTTAAATTTATCTTCTAGACATTATGTTTATTGTTCACATCGTGAGCTGATGAACCCCGGAGGCTGAAATATATAATGCTGCTCTGAATCCAGCATGAGCAGGACAGTCCTAAATTGCATCAAATCATGAGGTTCCTCCTCAAAGGAGGCAGGCCATGAAAAGACATTTCATGGAGAAGATTAGCAGTGGCAAAAATAGTGCAGAAGACCAGCCAATAATTTCATTTATATGCATACCCACAGTCGCTTTCTTCCTATAGCAGACAGCCCAGCTGTCTGCAGCTTTCTCATGCCTTTTGAGTACCCTTGTATATCACTTATTCACATGGGTGTTTCATGGGGTATATGGGAGTAAAAGCAATTAAATGGACAGTATAGCCTAATGAAGTTGTAACCTTTGTTATTATGTTCCCCTTATTTGCAACACCTGTACCAATAGCACTTCTTAAGAAGCATCTGCAAAACCGCACAGCCCTCTTCCCCACTTGTGCGGGTCATGTTTTTGATGTGGCCTCTTAAATGGAACAATTTATCCTCAGGGAAGTGAGTCACACTTCAGTTAATGATGATGCTGAAACCAGTAGGGGACAATGTAAAGGTTAACATGAACATTTTGAGGCTCATATATTAACAGAATCATCCAGTTTTCCTGGGAAGAGAACAATTGCTCTCCACCAACTTGGTCCTGCTCTTTATAAATGGCTGTAAAATAAAGAAGGTCCAAAGTATAAATTTGACTTGGGCAAGAACGCACTAAACAGTATCCAAAAATAAAAGGAAATCTTTTCAAATATTTTTAAATTGGCTTCATCAGCTATAAATATTGGTCTCAATTTCATAGTCATCCCTTCATAACACTCCCAGTGACTTCCTAAGTCAGTTAGTCAGCTATAATTTACAGCTTGTTAATGGCTTTAAGCTCTTCTGATAAAGTCTTAGAGTTACAGACCACTGAAATCAATTAAACTGCTTATCAACAGGATTTAGAGTAGGCCATAAGGACAATGGAACAATTCTGAGATTTAGTTGTTTGTCAAAAAGCAAGAATAATCAAGCATTGATCAGTAAGTTACTTCCAAATGTTCTGAAAATACCTACATACATAGCATTTACAGTGGTATAAGAGGTAGTGTCAAAATGGCATTTTGAACAAATGAAAAATAATACAGTTTAAAAACACTTAATCAAAGATTGGTGCTGTGTTAATGTATTATAGAGATGTAGCAGATTCCCATTACCCTATGAAGAAATCTATCAGTAGGATTTATAAAGCAAATTCCACTTTCTTAACTGAATTCATGGCTTTTACTGTATAATAGGATAGTAAACAAAAATAAAACACAGAAATTCAACCACACAATGCATATTGCAGAAACAAGACTTGCATACCTATGAAACCCCACAAATGAAGAGTTTTAATCTAATATCCTGCATACTACTCCGTGCCTAACACTTTTTCCAGTATGCTATGTGAGCCCCAAAGGACCAAAACCACTATTAAGTGTCTTTTCTCAGGAAGATTTTTAAACATGTTGATAAATCTTCCTTCTAGCAGTTGGGTTTTTTGTGTAACTGCAGAAGCAGTACCTTGTATTGCAGCATTCACAGCTGTGACAGCAGCCATCCATAGTAGTATCTGCATACAGCACTTCCTGCAAGGGAATTGCAGCTTTGACCCTGGCACAAAAGTCACTCATAGACATATCAGCCACTATTTAAACAGCAGGCAGATTGGGAGGAGTGGGAAATGATCCCACTCCCACCTTTACTTCTGCCAGAACGTGGCTGTGTCACTTGGCTGTTGAACTTGGCTGTGATGGCTGCCACCAAAGGGAAGAGACAGGTTGTGCTGTCTGGTGGCCTGGAGCACTGCAGTGCAGGGCTGCGAAGCCCCTTCCAGAAGCAGGAGTCATCCTCCATGGTCCCTCCTTGTACCCTATATGCAACAATAGCTGCCAGGCCAGTTCCCAGAGTGGGGTTCCCTCTGCCCATCCCAACATCCCAACAACAGGGACCTGAAAAGGGTCCTTGAGGCCATTTCTGAGTAAAAGCAGTATTCTCTCAGCCTGCTTTTCCTCTTTTCCCTTAGTTAAACTCATCTTTCTGAGTTGAAAGGGAACATGTCTTCTGGTGTAAATAGGAATCCAGCCTAACATTTCTCTGAAGGCACTCATAATAATATAGCATAAATCATATAGTTAACCTTTTGACACAGGAGTTTTAATTAATTCACTTTTAATCATACATGACAAGATATATCTGCTAATGAGTGATGACACAGGCTAGAGAAAGGAGTACAGTATTGAGCCTCAGGAATTCCGCATTAGGTGTGACTCTGTTACTGACCTGTGTGGATTTCGGCAGCTGGCTCACATCCCTGTCCAGGAAAGCTCCCAAGCTGAAGTTTCAATATGAACGTACAAGTTTTCTATAGACATTCTAAAGTAGCTTTTTTAATCGAAACCTTCACATCCAGTTAGTTTTATCTCAATCTGGACAATAGGGACTATTTAATCTAATTGTACTCCCACAAGAACAGAAGGATAGTTTAGAAACTCTTTGGGACTAGAAGATGTTGCTCACATCCTCATCCTGAGATAGTCTGTTTACTTACCTGTTCAGATGAGCTTTTCTTCTTAAACACAACAAAGGAAGGTGAAGGAAAAAGGCTTTATTTCCATGTAATGTTAGTGATGTGTTTGATGGTCCAGTAGAAGATCAACAGCATATGAAGATTTCCCCAGAGACCTTCATCATTACTGGTGTAGTTCTCATCACAGTTCGACACATTTATTGCTCTGGTGCTTTTCACAGATGGCTGTGACACTGCTTTTCCTCCTTGGCTTTTTTAACAACTGTACTTTAAAGAAAACAAGCTGGACTAACAAATCTTGTTAACATTCTAACATAAAGCACTAAAAGGATAAAAAAAAAGTCTCAGTTAAGAGTAAAATGTACCATATGCCCTCCAACAACTACGCATCATGTCGAACCGCCTTTGTGACTGTCTTATTGTTCCCAATTGTACCTGGATGTGTGTAGAGATAAAACTTTCACTCCAAGCTATAAATTTCTTTCTTTTCACTTTTTTTTTTTTTTTTTTTTTGGCCAATTCAGAATACCTTTTTGGCATAGTTTTTTGTAAGAGATGTTATATAGATAAATAAAGCTAGGTAATAAATAGCTCCATAGACATCTTCTACTATGAAAATTTTTAGTTCAAGAACGCAAACCTATTTTAATTAATGGGGCTGAGTTTTTAACCTACTTGCTTTTTATAGGACTTATTAAAGATTAAAGTGATGTATGGAGAGTCACTGTCTTTGAGTGTGTTATAACCTCTATTTGCATAATAAAAGAGACTATGCATAAGCTTAGTAGTAATCATAAATGTATATTAATGAAGACATTTATAGACACATGAAAATGTATACCACATAGGGAAAAAGAAAATCTAAGTTATTAATGTAGACAGATTCAATACAGATGATGTTATGTATGTTAACATTATTATAAATCCTTATTGTTATTCATAGCCTTACATTAATATTGTCATTATGAATCATATTCTGTCAGTTCCTATGAGAAAATAAAAATACATGATGACAATACATAGTGGCAAAGTGGCATTATCATGTTTATATTAATGTCAAGTTCAAATTAAAATTAGTTCTAAAATTAGTGACAAAGACATTGTTTCACATTTTCAAATAATAAGCGTTTGTATTAATACTGCTAATAAATTGATATTGAAATAAGCAGCTTCAGTAACTATAGAATGAATGGGTTTGTTATTGCAGTAAATGGAAATATAATCTTTTGAAATTGTCATTATTGGCCAATGAATAAGGAAAACAATGTGCGGCATCTTTGCATGTGAATGTGATGGTCCAGATTCTTTTTCCTGACATTTATTTTGCCCTAGAGTTGGTTTATGGATTTCACCTTTGTTATTTTTGATCCTTTTGCACAAAAGCCAAGTTCAAGATTTGCTGAAGGGCTTGGGTGGCTCTGGGATCCAAACACAGGGTAGTGACTGGGTAGGGTTCACTGGGCAGTACTTCACCTTCCTTCACTCCAGCTTCAGTTATGGACCACATGCAATGTTATCTTTGACCCACACTACTGCTAGAAGTTTCATGATACTTGCTTGCTTAGTGCATTTCTACTCATTTTCTTAAGAAAGCTTTAAATAAGAACTTACAGACATACTTAATTTAAGGGGTTTATTAACATGATGACTGAAATTTTTTCACCTTTCTTCTCTAACATTATGTCAGCATGGAGTTTTCTTTATTGCATGTATAGTACCGTCAGCATTTTTGTACTGTTTTCATCAGACAACATAAAGTCCCTGAGGGCTGTTGATCACAGACAGAAGGTTAAGCCTTGCACCATTTTTTCTCCTCTCTCTATTCTATTTTGCTTGGACCAAAAACATATGGAAAAGTCTACATGGAAATAAGACTCAGGTTATTGTTATTTCTCAGTCAGAGGTTAAAACAGTTTTTATACACCGTGACGTATAGTGAGCATCATTCATGAGAATTAGTGTTTGGACTGATTTATGTTGCTACTCTGAAGAGGATTTAAGAAACCCTCATAACTGATCCTTTGGGAAATACACTAGCTGCACATGGAGAGTTTCATTTTGAAGAAGTTGAGTTGTATATAGATTCTCATGGACACACTTAACATATTTCCTATAGCAAGCAGCACGTGCAAATAGACATCTGTGTTCACAAAGGACTTCAAACATATATAAGAAACTATCTCTTCATTAAATCATTTAATTTTCATGTTTCCTTGCCATAGATACTTCACAATTTAGGTAGAGTTTTTTCATATTAGTCTACAGATAGGTCTTGTCCTCAATTTTTTAAGTATTTGGGCTTAACTAAGGATACAAAAATCTACACAAGAAACTGCACAGGATATATGGATTAAAAGTTACTTCTATCTCTTTTTTCTATTCCCTGACAGGTTACCCTTCATTCAACCAATGCATTACCAGCATCATACTAGCCTTGATAAAAACAGAAAACCTAGACAGATGGAGCAACCTTCCACACTTTTTATCCTACTTGGGAAGACAAACCCACTGTCATTCACATGTTTACAAACTCTCTAGATTAGTACAGCTGAGCTGAACTGAGTTACTCTGCAGTCACTCCGGTCAAAACCTGACTTAATCTACATGGGAACATTATTTCAAAATGAAGGTTAACTGATCATCTGCACTAGTACCTGTGTCCAATTCCATAGGTAACAAGTATGCAGAAAAATTCGTGAATGATGACAAATCCAAGAAGAAAATGTAACTTTAAACTAAGCAAATTCAAAATGAGAAAGAAATATTACATCAAATCCATGCAATCAGAACTGATAATTCTGTCTGCAAAGCCCTAATCTTGTTTCCTGTTCAGGAAAAGACGATCTCAGTAATGCATAGGACCCCATTTCAGACAAATACTTTAATGGTGTGATTAGTTTTAATAATGTAAATTATCCCATAAAAATCTATTCACCAAATCAGGGAGTAAAATAGCTCAGAGAGCTGCATCCATCAGTCTCTTTTAGGAAACCACTCTTTTTCAGCCCAAAAGCACAGAACTTTGTATGGATGTCTTGGCAGAAAAGTAAAAGAGAACTGTACTCTAAAAAATGTTTCAAAGCTGAATTCTCCACTTAATGTGCAGCATTAAAATCAAGGGCTTTCCTGTAGATGTATATTCAGACTGTCTTGATTTGTCTATGGATAGCTTCCACAGAAATCAGTTACACTTGGATCATCTCTTTCTGATACAATCAAAACTGGAGAAAAAGATGTTGTTTCCTCCCCTCCTTTTTCTTCCCTCACACTTTTCATTTGGGAAGGATGAGTAGCCATGTATAACCCAAGGAAAGGAATGAAACGCAGACAAGCTACATAGCAATCGGCAGCTTAAGCCTGGCATGAGATCAGCCTCTAAAGTGCTCCCTTTCAGAGAAGCAGCTTACCTACCTTCCATAAGTATGTGAAAGTCTGTTTCTTTTCTATGTTTTGTCAACACTTGTTTATCTCATCCTACCAAATCTCCTTGAATTGAGTTGCGTGTCTGCAAAATGAATCCAAGGCTCAAACAAGCTATTGACATTCTCTGCCCCCACCCGAGAAGTTTCTTTTTTCTGTTGGCAGTGATTCATGGCATTTAAATTCTGTCTTCCACAACAGGCTTATAGAAAACTAAAGAAAGAACTACAGTGCCAGTGAAGGAAACATAACTTTATCATTCTTGTTTAAACTAATTGGCAAATCCAGTAAGGATAACATGAATTTTCCTTACTAGCTTATTTCTTGACTTTTTACATGACTAACTTTCCAACACACTGTAGTGTGTCATCTTCAAGATCCTACTGTGGGTTGCCAGAACAACAACAATATCCATGATGGTAAAAGAATAAGGGTCTTGAGACTATATCTGAATTTGTCAAGAATTAATTTGAAACCCATTTTAACCAGGCTAGCAGCTGCTTTTTTTAGATGGAAGCAAAAAGGTAACAAACTCCCTCGATTAATCCAGGCTCTCAGCTGGCTTCTGCCCAGCCATGTTCAAGGCACCACCAGTCTGGAAGGATTCCAGATTGGACAGTCTGGCTGTCTCGAGTATTTCTTCTCACTAACTTTTAAAGTTAACTCAAGGCAAAGCTTTCCTTTGATGTGTGGCCTTTAAGAAAGCAGCATTACCAGAAACCTCATCTCTGGGGTCTACAGATATTCAAGCTGTAAGGAAAATAAGTCCAGACTTCTGGAAAATGCATTTCCTTGAAGAGATGTCCCCACAAATGTCACCTGATAAAGTTCCTATGACTTCATCGCAGAACTGTGAGCACTCAGACCTACTTCCCACTGACCTTTACCTCACACTTTGCCTTCCATATTTTTCTTTTTATTCCTGATTACAAAGAAATTAACTCTTGCAATCACTTACCAACCTGATGAGGAGCATGTAACTACACCTTTCCCTCATTCCTCCCTCTTATTTTTAACTGAATATGATTCCTAGAATAATAATGATAATGATAATGAGAAAGACATGCTAAATGCATTCTTTAACTACTAGTGCATGATTGCGCTCTGACACATGCTCTCTAGTGTTTTCCCCAAGCTTGCTGTAAAAATTATGATATTCCCATCGGGAAAACACTTCCATTAAAAAAATGCACTGTTTTTATATGCAGCCTATATTTATTTAACCATAATGTCATTCTAAGTTTGGCTCATTTCCTCACCCTGTTTCATAATTATATTTGTTGTATATCAGGTCATCCATTTCCGTATTTGCTGTTTGGCTAAGTAAAACGGTAGGGATCTTTCAATTGTTCCTCATCTTTAACTCCCTCCTTCCATTCTTGTAGCCTGGTATCTATCAGTACCTTTCTGTAGGTGGTACAACTGAAGGCAATAGGCCACTTGTGATCTGACCAGAGGTGCAATAACAATGCTGCTGTTCAGAATGATTGTTCCATTGGTTTACAACACAAGATCACACTGCTTTTTATTGCCACCGCAAGGCGTTGCTAACACCTACCTAGCTATCTGCCTGCTTTCAGCCCCAGATCTCTTTCAGTGTGAGGCATCACATATACTTCCTTCTGGAATATCTGGGCTTTGAAAGCATTTTGATTCTGTTCTCTGAACAAATTACATTTTTCTGCCTGGACATGTGTCAGAATATCCCCTTATAGGAAAAAAAATATTTTAGTTGGTACATCTAGGGACATAAAAATAGTAATACGTCCTCTGGCCAGTTCTCCTTTGGTGAGATTTACTTGCTTTCTCATCATCCTTCAGAAAGAGAAAAGTGTTAGGTTCCACATTACACAGACCCAACAATCCAAGAAGACACATGTAGCTTAGTACTTGTCTGCTCCTTGTATACTCATGCATTAACACTTAAAGGTGGTTGATATCACAGAAGACCTCACGTAAATTAGGCAGCATTAACTTTGCAGTTACCCTAGTCTTGAATCCTGTCTACCTTCCAAACTCTTTTTACTTTCCAAATACCTAGAGTTTTCAAAAGTGCAAGGAAAAGGAAGAATTGTACCGAGAAACTTTCTGACCCCTTTCTAAATGTCATGCAAGTGATTCTGAACATAGACAAATCCCTTTTCTTTTGGTTCCTATGGAAACAACCACCTCTATTCTCCTTTATCACTATAGCTTATTTCTTATGTCTCTAGGTATTTTCTTTGCTTCCCAAAATGCTTGAATTTAATATACTTTCCATATTTACTCCTTATGTGATTTGACACTTTTCTTATCACTGATAGAAGCATTCAGCAAGATCTGAAGAGAATCTTTCCCCCACCCATTGGCAAAAAATATTCATAACTTCACTAGGGGAAAGGGTGGACAGTCAGGATTTCTCACAAGCCTGTTCTTATTTTAGATGTGCTTCTTCCAAAGAGTCTATAGATGTTCAGCACTAGGACAGGTAGAATGGGTGGTTGAGGATCACATGCAGCCTCTCTTCAGCATTAAAATCACATATTTGTTTGTAGAATTAGTCAAGGTAACAACTGTAAGCATCTATTTATATGCAGGCAGAAATGTGAAATACAGGTTGGGCAGGCAATTGTCAATACTTTGCTCCTTTTTCTAGAGCAAAGTGATGTTTGTGATAGATTCAGTGCATTAAAACTAATTGTAACTTTAGAAAAAGCATAAAGTCAGAAGAAAACATTACAGACTATGAGTGATATTACCTTCAAGCCATGAATAGATCATTTCAGTCTTCCTGCATTTCTTAGTAAAGAAAAAGGAAGCAGGCAAGGGAAGAAATAAGACCTTTTCTGAATGTCTAAAACCAAAGTCTGGAATAATATTATGCCACATCTGGGAAGTGAGTTTTTACATCACCTGGTGTACAGCAAACTTTTATCTGACCTCAAGATTAATGGTTCTCCACATCTTTAGTTATAACACTACTTCTAGCTCCCCATAAAGGGAGCTGTTCTTAACAAAGATTATATGATCAGTGAAAATTACAGTGTGGTCTCATTAATACTTTTATCAGCAAAGCTGGGATGCAACAGTCTCTGGGTACAAACAGAAATGTACCTCTGTGAATGAAGAGCAGGGAGAAATGTTTTGAACTGGTTCTAATACCAAAGCCAATTCTAACACCAAGTCATGAAATTACTACTAAACAGCAGTGATGGAACTGCATATTGAAGCATGATAAGAAAGTAAGCTAAAGAGCAAGCTCTGGGCATATATCTAAAACAGGAAGGCCCAAGTAACCTTCGAATACAAGCTGGGTTTTTTTTGCACTCTTTGCATTCTTACTAGATGATGCACAGAGAAGAAAGTAACATTTATCATTTTAAAACATGAATTTCAGACAGGACTTGCATTTGGGGGCACATAAGTCTCAAGGTTGTCTTTTTGCCAATGTGCTATAACATTATTGCACTCAGGGTACACTGCTGACAGTCACTGTTCTGCAAAAATGACAGAAAATAGGGAACAGGCGTAAGCAGTTTCACTTCTTGCACACAAAATGTCAACTTAGCTGTTATCTTATGGCCTAAGTGATTAGCAGATATACACAATCATTTCTGAAGCTGTTTACTATATCTGCCACAGAGGCAGCCAAATTCCCAAGCTATCTGGAGTCTTTTGCTTCCAGTTCTCAGGACTGCTTGCTTACATTAGGGAGGATGCTTCAATCTCTCACAGTGATTTTGCTGCCAAATTTTTGTGTGTTGTTGGTTTATTTTGTAACTAATTCACTTCTCTTTAGGTAATGTTTTCTTTTACCAGAGGGATGAAGTGATCAGACACTTTTCAGTACAAAAAAGCCACCAATCAAGCATTTGTTGCATAATTCAAACATGTGGTGAGGGAGAGACTACTGGTATAATTCCATTGTTTACCCAGAGTACCCAGATAATGTCCCTGAAGGCACTGTAAGCGTACCAAAAAAAATAAAAAATCACTTTTTTTTGTCTTTCTCTTTCTCTTACTCCCTCATTACACACTGGGCTTTCTTCCAAAATACTGGAGGTCAGTCCAAGGGGCTTTTTATAACTTAATCCTTAGAATCTGGGATCCACACTTGCTGTTTCTTCACATAAAAGAAAAAAACCAAACTTTTCTTTGGTTTAGATTTTCTTTTCTTTCTTTTTGTTTTGTTTTGTTGTTGGTTTTTTTTTTCTGAAGAGACGGTTGGATTCTCAGTTCTGTTGGGAATTACATTTTCCTTCCCTTATTCCAAACGGCTTTCAAAATGCCTTTAATTATCCAATATAAAGTTGCCTGGTTTGTCTGTTCCAATGTCTCATATAATGCAGAATGCTTAAATCTGTCCCCTCTGACAGACTGTAGCTAAAGTAATATTTTATATTCTAATTCTGAGAAAATTTATTATTATTAATAAATTACTTTATCATGGTAGTGAAGTACGTTGGTAATTGCCATTATATTGGCTTCAGGGATCGTTAAAAATATATGTTTCTGTTGAAATAATGATTTTGCACTAATGTAACTTAGTACTGTGCTTTTTAGAATATATGTAATTATTGTAATAAAAGTACTGCATTTATGTATTATCTTTCACCAAGGAAGAGACTAAATCATCTACAATATATACTTGTGATTAGATACAGAGACTCTGCAGAGAACTTTAGGAGGGAAAAAGAGGTTACTTTTCTTTGGGTGGTTATGGAACAAACTCCAGTAAGAAGAACTCTGACCCTGTATTCTTTAAAGGAAATTAGATCCAAATGCCAACTGTCTTCCACTAAAAGACTATTTGGAAATTGCATCATCAAACATTAAAGAGATGCTTTATCTATGGACAGCACAGGAATTGTGTATGAATATTCCATACTCCAGGGTTTCTCAAATTATGGTCCCTGGAAATCATAGGTCAAGGGTATCACCACACCTTTTTTTGGAGATCATACAATTTTCCTGTCCATTCATAGCAGGGATAAGATGAAACAGGCAAAAAGTCAAACTTTAAAAACTGTCTGCTGTAGAAAGGAAATGCAATTGCTGTGTATATTCACATAATGGCAAAGTGAAAAAAGGTGTCATCCTGCAGAATGCATCTCCCACAAGTGCGCATCTCACTTATGAATTTTACACTGAACTAGATGCAGCTGTGAGAAGAGGGGAAAAAGTACTACTCCAACTTCTGAGCTTTTTGGGAGAAGTCTTTAGCAGGTAGTGTGCTACATTTTGATTTGGTAATGATAGAAGCAAAACCTGTGTGCATGTTTAGCACCTATGTGCTACAGTGGTATTTGTTCTGGACTTAAATGTGCTTCCTACTGACTCTGATTGACAACTGAAGTCAAAGATGCCTAAGCCTTTGCCTCCCCTTAGGCCTGACCAAAAAGCTTTGATATATCTTCTTTAGACAGCACAATGCCCGTCTCAAAGAACCTGTCCCTATAAGTATCATCCAAAATCCGGAGCTATGAGCTGTGCTACCTATATAATATGAAAAAATCAAGTGTCTTAGAAGTATGATTCAAAAGGTCATACCCTCACCTTGAGAAGGAATTGGCCAGTCAAACATATAAATCGAAAGGGGTAAACTCCTCATTTTCTTTCACATTGGTGTCTGTGAGCCAGGAATGTCCATAACACAAGGGGATTCACACTTGCATTACTCACTTCCTAACACTTTTTCTGAGGGTGAGTTTGTGGGCTGGGGTGTGAGAACTCTGTTTTGGGTTGGCCAGTTTTCACATGTACAATAATGTGACATCTCCATGGCATGTGATGGAGTAGTTGCCTAACTGCCTCAGCCAAACAGGGAACCAGAAATGAGGTGGTTTCCACACAAAAGTGCTTGAGGCTTACACTGGACCTGCAAGGAAAAATATTTTTCAGTATGCTGTCTAAGGTTTGGAAATCTTCTAGAAATAACTAACCGACCTGCAGGGAGCAATGTGGGTCAGAGGAATATCTTGGTTCTTTATTAGTCACCTCCTGACCAACAGACTTAACTGCAGAAGTGGCAGATGCTATGCTTTTAGCTTTGCAGAGAGTGCCACTATATAGGTTTGGGAGCTGGGGTGGAGGGCATCCCAGCATCATCTTCAAAGTTAAAATAAAAGTTAAACAGCAGCAGTAATAAACAGGACACACTTGCACATTGATGGCAAGCTAACTGTGAGTTTTTTAGTAACTATGTTCAGTGGCTACGCCACGTTTCCAGCCACCAAAAGGCAAAAAAACCACTCTGCAAGTCTTGCTCTGCTGCTGAACAGTTCTCAAGGAACTGAGACTGCAGACTGCTGTTTCGTCACCAATTACATTCTGCAGTGCTCCCCAATTTCTGTCTTAAAAGGCAGCTGTCAGTTCCTATTGCAAATTCTTCCCTTCCACAACTTTGCAGCTAATGTACTGACTCCTGAACTGACCTGGACTTTGCTTAACCATAATAAGAAAGTTTGTTCGCAAGACAATGTTGGGCCATCTCTAACTCATCTGATAAAATCACTCCCCTTGCAATGACGGAAACATCAATAGGTACAGACAGTAAGGAGAGTTTTTAGTGTTAGTGAAACATTAGCCTTGGATGCTAGGTTTTCGAATAAGAAAATGGTTCTTTTCCTAACAGTGTTAATGATCTTAGGGGAGAAGGTATTCAACATGATTGCATTGCCAGCAAGAAAACTGACATAAGGTTTTCTGGCTTTATAACCTATATTCACTTAGGTCGGTAACCTAGCTGCTAGCCTGCTGAAAATTAGTGTGTTTAGTGGTAGTCAGTCATAACTGACAGCTAATGAAGAAGTGTATTGCACTTCTTACTTTCAATATCTTTCCTGTTTGCTTATGGTACTGGTGACGATTTTGTTTGTCTAGTTCTTTTGCTATATTTCATTTCTAAACTTGAGACTCACTGGAACAGAGAGTCTCAGGTTGAAAGGAATTGTGACCAGATCTCATCACATAATATCTCTGCCTTTCTCATGTTGCCGCATTAAAAGACCTCACCTAGAAGCTGAGGGTCTAAAAGAAGATGGATTATTAGTGCTCCAGATTTGCAGTTATGGAAATCTTGGGGTTTCTTCCTCCCCAAAAAATCAATTCATTTAAATCATTAAGTAAGAAAAAAGTTTAGCTTTGAATAAAGAAGTATTTGTTATGACTGAAATTTATAAAATCAGACCAGTGGAAGAAGAAATATGACAGTAGCACAGATTTGAACATTTTAATGACTATAAAAAATTGCTTCACATTATTTACTTAAATAATGCATGGGCTAAAAAAACTCCAAACTCTAAATATTTAGAAAGAAATGGAAAAGGTTAAAAATGCAGTGTACTAAAGTAATATGAGTGTGAAACTGTGATTCCTAAATTATGATTTTCAAGTACCGTGTGCTACTAAGCCACCAGTATGCACACAGTGCTGCTCTCCACCAGATCTTACAGGAGATATCCTCACAGGAGCTCTTTACTGCAGCCAGTCTTCTGAGGGAAAGTTTTAAGGGAATAAACTCCCATTCATTCTTCATTCCTTGGATTTTCTAACAAGCACCAGTTTCATGATATGGATATTTGTCTATTAGGAACCTGATGGAAATTACCAAGCTTTTTCACATATATCACATAGTTCAAGGCAGAGATTTATTTCCTGGCATTTCTGATAGTTAAAATGTGCTAAAGCAGGAGCTGAATTTTTAATGAGATAGAACTGCATTCAAGTATTCTCTATGAAATACCATTCTCTGTGTAGTTAGGGTTAACTTTGAATTCTCTGCAAGGTCAAGAATTTCTGATCAAATTTGGAAAATAGATTAACAGGCACTACTGGGTTTATCATTAATATTTTTGTCCTGTTTGAATCTGATTCAGATTTTCTGGGATCATTTTTTCCCAGTTTTTTTTAAATGTTAACATGGAAAAACAAAAAGTAAATGTGTCTCTCTTAAGTTGCTGTAGATCCAATTTCCAGATACATCAAGGATACATAGAGCATATTCTGTAAAATATTCTGGGTGTAAAATACCTAATGGGTTTTGGGTTTATGATTAACTTTCTAAGTTGTTGCATTAACTGGTAAAGCAGTTGATGGGTGATGTGAGAAACAATGCCAGCACACGTTGTTGTAAATGTCAATATCACTGAAAGACAGAAGAGTATGAAGGGGCATCCAGTTTCTGCTTTATAAATAAATAAACTCCAATGACATTGTAGGAAGAAAGTACTGGAATAAATTTGCCCTTCCCAGTAGCCCTCCTCTTTCATATATAACCTGATCCACTTCTGTGAAACCACAAGTCCAGGCTATTCAAAATGGAAAATTTCCATCACTTGTGATTCTAAATGGCTTAGATGTTCTTGAAAAATTCTACTACAAGCCTTGTTTGTCTTTTAAACTGAGGTGAAGGCCATTAAATCACTTATTAGGCATCTCTGGCCTGAAAAACATACCTCTGTAGAAAATAAGATAGGTCTTGTAATCTGCTACACCTTATGAAAATGTTATATTTACCTAATTTTGCAAAATAATGGACATTCTTATTTTAAAAAAGCCTTTAGTAATGCAGGAAATTGTTCGTGTAATCTAAACTAGAGGCCAGATTCTCTACTAATGTAAAGGTTTTTAGCCCCATCAAATTCAAAGTAGCTAGCCAAGGTACACCAGCTATGGATCCAGTAAAGCTGTATGTTAATACACATTCTGTTTATTGAAACAAAAAGATGAAGATATTACATAGCCAGATTGCTCCTTCCTACCATTGTCAAAATCGTATTGATGTTGGCAATACCAGTCTGACCAAACAGCTTAACAAAGAGGAGAGATTTCTGTAAGCCAAGTATGTGCATGCCTTGCAGGCCTGTCTCAGAGAAGGTGGCAATTTCCTCTTGCCCTTTTTCAGTATGCTTTATACATGGCTTTATGAAAAGTTATAACGTTCCCAGAGACATAGAAAAGATCCAGCTAGTCTTACTTACTCAGAACTGAAAGCTTTAAAGGTTAGTCTTCAGGGACATTATTGCACTGCAGGTCAATAATGCCTAGTAACCTTTGCCATGACTCATGAGGTTGAACACACGTATTATGATACCCATTCTGCTACAGATGAAAGCCTTTGGAAAGGCTGGCTTAAGGTTAGGAATCATATGGAAAAATCCCCCAGAGGATGCTCTGTAAGGGGACTGAGCACATGTTGAACAGCAAGCAGCACGTTTGCCTCCCCTGCCCCTCACTCTGATATCTCTTCACCTTCCAAGCAAAGGTTCTAAGGGGATTTTTGGCTCTAACAGAAACTGATAAAGTATTTTAGATCCATGCTTTCCAGACCAGATATTTTAAAGGGAAGCATTTGAGACTTAGCTGCTGCTGAACACTACATTTCGAAGCATGTGACAGAAAAGACTGGGTGAGGGGTTTGTTTGGGGTAGAGATGTCAGTTTAGGAATTTTTTGGGTCGATTTTTTAAGATCTGCTCAATTCAAGATTGATCGTGCTTTTCTTCACTCAGAAGTCAAAGTTTCTGCTCATTCCTTTTTGCAATTTCTCAGCTAAGCATCAAAATTGCTCCAGGAAATTTTCAGTGTAGAATAATTTAAATTATGTAATGCATTTGTTTCAACAATCACTGTGGCCCTTATCTTAACCACCTGAATTACAACAAGTTTACTAAATTTTGCTTCTGTGACAGGCTATAGTGTGATAAACTCCATTTTTAAGTTACTATCTATCAGATTGTAGTAGTCAGATTAAACATTACTATTTGACTTATTTGAACAATCACAGTTAAAGCAAATTCTTGAAATCTAGAATTAACAGCTGTAATGTTTTGTGCTTATGTTTTCCCTACTTATTGTGCATTTTGGCAAATCAAGTGGTCACATTCCTTTTTCAGTTAAAAATTATTTTATGATGTTGAAAATTAAAAATTAGTTTTAAATAAAAAGGAAAAGAAAATCTGTCTTACCTCAGAAATCCAAAAAAAAAATAATCAAGGTATTTAAATTAATAACCTCTGCTTCTGCTTATAGCAGAAGTCTGGCTGCAAAATTAAGCACCCTGTGTAGTCTGTATTTGTTAAATACTAGAATGCTTGTGTCATCCATTCATTGTCACTGACACAAACCCGAAAAATTAACAGCGAACACCGTATCTTCAGCTGACATAAAGAAACTGCACTCAGGTGAAGTATGTTGTTCTGCACTGATCTGAACAAGTTACAAATCTGGCCCTTTAATGCATAGGAGAAGTTCAACAGTGCAAGAATTTCATATTGCAGCAAACCTTTCTGTTTCAGAGCTGGTTCTACCTCCAATTTTTTGGTTTGGCCCCAAAAGCTAATAACACAGTGCATTGCACTTCCAAACAAAAAGGTTTAAAAATAGTTAATCACTTTAAAGGAGCACCACTGTCATGTTTTATTCTTTTGTTTTGTTTTTACTATGGTTTTATCCCTTTTACACTCCCTGCCTAATGGTTGGCTTTCAAATTTGGAAGACATCCAAGATCCAACCTATCTTCATTTTTCTCTGCATTTGCAAGGTCCATTTCTTTCTTTATCTAAGGTGTAGCTTTCATGCATTCTCTAGAATCAAGAGAAATCCTTGCAGAAATGAGTACAATGAGGAGCATAGCTGGAAAGCACGCACAGTAGAAACAAAGGCCTGTTGACATAGTGTTGCATTTTCTTGTCCAGATTTCAAGGACTGACATTTTGCTGTTAACAACATCTTTTCTATTAGGATTAATTACTCTTGTAAAACCACTTTTAGGCTCACACAGGCACATTCTGATTTTCCAGGTTGCTGAGCACTGAATCAGTACTATCATGTCTCAAGTGCCGAGTGCGTGTCGTATAATCGACTATTCTCCGTAAGGGGTATACACCTCATCCACCTCTTTGCCAAACACCACAGGGCGTCCCTTGCTCTTCACATCACATATCAGATGCAGACGTGTTCTGCCACCTACAAGCCACATCTTCAAAACAGTCACTCTGTGTGGTTCACTCCCTGGGTGCAGCCTGACACCACAGCCACTGCAGGTAGAGTCTCACACATCAGAAAAGAAGAAACTCAACTTTCTTTTTTAATGGCTCAGTGGGACATAAGTAGGCTCGGCACTTCAGAAAAGCAGGCCACTTATTTAATCACCTAAATGTGGATTTAGGTTCCTATTGTTGAGAATCTAGGCCACAGCATATGGGCCATTTTCACTAGGACACCCTGGCTGCTTTTTCATTGCTCTAGCAAACAAAGCAGCTGTAAATCTGGCTGAGTTTATGGCTGTTTTGCATTACTAGAGAAGCAGAAAGTGATCAGAGAACACTAGTGAACTTCTCCATATATATCAAATGCCTCGACATTGTCCTTTTTAACTGTCAGATCGTTCAGAGAAATAAATCTGTACCTTTTAATGTCTGTTGTATAATGGACAAGGACAGTTAAAGAGCAGATTTCTCTCCTTCCTTGGCTTTCCACTGCTGAACTCTTAACTTTTCTAGCAAGAATTTCTTTTCCCTTCATTTAAACAAAGCTACCCATCTTGAACTTCTCATTGCAAAGTGGTGCAATATATAAGTGAGTTCACCTTTAAGTGCTTGTTATAGAATCATAGAACCATAGAATCGTTCAGGTTGGAAAAGACCTTTGAGATCACCTAATGCTGCCAAGTCCACCACTAAACCATGTTCCTAAGCACCACATCTACATGTCTTTTAAATACCTCCAGGGATGATGACTCAACCACTTCCCTCCCTGGGCAGCATGCTTGACAACCCTTTAAGTGAAGAATTTTTTCCTAATACCCAGTCTAACTCCCTTGGGGCAACTTGTGGCTGCTTCCTCTTCTCCTGTCATTTCTGACTTGGGAGAAGAGACCGACACCCACCTTACTACACACTCCTTCCAGGTAGCTGTAGAGAGGAATAAGGCCTCCCCTCAGCCTCCTTTTCCCCAGGACAAACAACCCCAATGAAAAGTACAGCTGTCCGAGCCATGAGCAGCCAGATTCTCCAGCAGAATGTGGTGGAAAATGCTGTCAAAGGCTTTACTAAAGTCTAGGTAGACAATATTCACAGCCTAACCACTGGCTAACCTCCGGTCAACTGCCACCTCCGCAGTTAGCCAGGACTGCTGACAAATGGTTGAAAATGGCTCAGTGAGTTCTTCCACCAGCTCCCTCAGTACCCTTGGGTGGATCCCATCCAGACTTGTGTATTCTAAGTGGTGTAGCAGATTTCTCACTATTTCCTTTTGGATTACGGGGGCTTCATTCTGCTTCCTATCCCTGTCTTCCAGCTCAGGAGGCTGGATGCCCTGAGAACAACTGGTCTTACTATGAAGAACTGAGGCAAAGAAGGCAATAAGTACCTCAGCCTTTTTCTCATCCTTTGCCACTATGTTTCTTCCTGCATCCAATAAAGGATGGAGAATGTCCTTAGCCCTCCTTTAATTGCTAATATATTTATCAAAACATTTTAAATTGCCTCTTATGGCAATAGCCAGATTAAGTTCTAGTTGTTTTTTTCCCTTCTAATTTGGTCCCTGCATAACCTCACAACATCCTTGTAGCCCTCCTGAGCTGCATGACCCTTCTTCCAAGGGTCCTAAAGTCTCCCTGTTTTTCTGAGTCCCATCCAAAGCTTGCTGTTATGAGTAGATAGCACAATATACACTTTCATTATCACCAGCCAAAAAGAACATAGCGTGTAGCACTCTGTACTTTTCCAGCACCAGAAAAGGTGGCTGCATAAGTTAAGGTATCACTAAGAGTTCTGTGGTGAAAACAATAAACCAGGTCTGTGACACAGCTGAAGGTTTAGTAAGCCATACTTATCATCCTTTCTGTGATGAAGGGTGTTCATATACACTTACACGGGCTATATATATGGGGTCACACTGTGAGAAATAGTCCGTCATTTGGCACTTGCTTGACCATCTCTCCATCAGTCACTTGCAACCATTTAACTATACCTATTTACTCCATTCATGAAGCAAAATCTGATTTGACAAGTACATTCATTGCACACACAAAGATTTCAGGTGAAAATTTTTAATCTAAATAGACTTCTACCTTATTGTACATCACAGCTGTCAGACGACCCCACTATTGAACATGTCAATTCTGTAGTTAGAAACTGGTTAGGAAGTGAGCCAAATCACAGAGCTATACGTCGAAATGCAATAGATGTAGTCTGACTACATAATAGGTATATTCTGTGCTGGGAAGAGTCACTTCACAGTTACTTCATTTTCCACTTGTTGGCAACCCTTCCCTAAAGAGTATTTCAGTGCAAATATATTCACAATAGAAGCAGGCATAATAAATAATAAGTAGTAATAAATCACATATAAAACATAAAAATGTTATAACAAACTATGATTTTCTGGAAAAGTATTCTCATTGCAATATACTGTTGGAGGCATTAAAGAGCTAAAAATCTATTTATGCTAATTATTTCTGTCACTAGCAGGGAAGCCAGCTGGGAATTGTCACAAACATTGATAGGGCCTATGTTTTCTCCCCTAACAGAACTATGCAATGGCCTTCCCACGGGGGCCACTACGTGAGTCACCACAACTGCGAACAGCAGCCAGCAGGTACATTTTTTGAAAATGTCTATATGTATTTTGTTTCAAATCAGAACTGGTGTAGTTACTTCTGTTGCGTACAGGATATTTCCATTTGGTTTTACATTGATCTGATAGTCTGACTATTTTGCAGACACCAGAATCAACCAAGTTTTTACTTCATCAAAAAGAAGTCAATGTGCAACCATGATAGTGTCACTTTTTGATAATACCTTTACAGCCTTCTGTCCTACTTTTGCAGTTTTCCTTCAACTAAGATTTGCTGAACCTCCCTAAACATACTTTAATTTTCTTTCTTTTTTAAGCCCAACCAGCCTTTTCTTTGCAGCTGAAAGGGGGATTGGTGTAAAAATATTTACAACTTCCTCAGTTGCTGTGATAGTTTGAAGCAGCCTCTTCTTGGGTCATCCGCCACTGACCCAAAGAGCTGAAATCAACACAAAAAGCTTCCTTTTATTCATGTTTCTTCTAGTCATGCCTCTGACATGTCTTCTCTACCAAAGGCAGTGATAGGTCCCTGTGCAGGAGATGGGAATCCACCAAGGGAAGTCAGAAAAAAAGCTTTAATCAAAGCAGTTGGAAATGTGTGAACTTCAGTATCAACGCATAGCAACCAAATTTCTGAGTAACCAGCAACAGCTGATATAAATGACTTAGTGCTATGTGCCAGCACACCAACACCAGTGATAGGTACTATACATTGGCCATAAATAACTGTTTAGTGTTCAGTGCTGTGAGGTGACGGGGTTTGGGTCAACTCTGTTCCACTTCTAAAACTCTCATGAGGCAGAGATAGTACAAAAGGGCATTTATTAATATAAAAGTAGCATTCACGGGTTGCACTAGGACCCCTTCGTTTATTCAAACATAAAACTAGAAACAGTTCCTTCCCCACAGATACAGTAAATCATGGCCTTGATTTACAGCATATCTGTAGTAATGTGCCCATGTGCATGGTTTTGTCCCACTGTAAATGTGAAGTTCAGAAGGAAAAGGAGGGAGAAATGCATCCTACAATTAGCTATATATTTCAGTATGGTCTATATGATATTCTTCTTCACCTTGTATAATACATTATTGCTCAAGTAATACTACTGAAATGCAAATACACTGCTATAATTTGGAGAGAGAGAGAGAGAGCGAGAGAGACAGTGTGTACATGAGCAAGCCTAGCTCAGTTAGAACATTATACTGCACAAGGGAAAAATGTGCCAGCTATAATTCCATGAGCTGTATTCAAGATATCCTTGCTATTTTGAGGACTCAGCTATTAATAGCTATATGTATATTTAATAATATGCTCCTGTTAGCATATGTTAAAAAATCCAAGTCATCTTTTTGACAGTAAAATTGACATAAATTTACTTGTTTAACTTATGTGAGGAAGGATGAAGTCTGAAATAGCAGTGGTGTCACAGGTTAAATCTCCTCTAGTGTTTGCCTGGTAGCTAGCTCTGCCGATCATCAGCTGAAATTCTGGGGACAGGATGAACAGTGAACTGAATTTTTCCTTTGTTGTCTTTCCCAAACATATGTGTTGCATCAGTAGATGTATCCTGGGTAAGGGATTTGCCATTGTAAATGCACCAAAAATACACTGCTGATAAAGAAACTCAGAATGCCTTGTTGTCAAAACAAATCCAGACTTTTTTGGGGAAATATTAATTTGGGCTTTGAATATTTTATTTTTAATCTATGTAAGTTCTTCATTGTTTTCACATTATTTTGTAACATGGCAATTAAAATGCACAGTGAGACTATTATATCAATAATATTATAAAGCTAATATTGTATCATTATGTAATATTTTAAAAGATCTTATTTATTGCTTTATTGATTAAGCTTTCACATAGTTCTGATTAAAATCTCTTTTCCAAATTGAAACACCATTAGTTTATTAATTTGGCTTAAAGTTTGCAACAGCATATATAATTCTAAACTTAAAAGGAGAATTTTAGGAAGGGAGTCTCCTAAATAGAGATGAATTTCCATTAATTTTATGGGCACAGTTTATCAAGTGGAAAAAATACTCACTATTTAGAATCAATTAAATGAATTTTGTCTTTCCTTTTTCTGCTTAGAATGGAGATTTAGCAATAAAGCAATTATACATTTTGATATAGTGTCTGTTGCAATCCTAACCTTGGTATAATACATACAAAATACCTATTACACTCCAGCTCTAATTTCACATAAACTGTCTGTATTTTCCAGCTCTGATTTGATTTGTGCTGACCACTGCTCGGAGATGTTGCCTAAAGAAAAATGCATTTCCTGACAAAATCATCAGAAATTAGCCTGATAAGAAATGGTACGTGAAAAGATAATGTTGGCAGAGAAGTGGTCTCCCTGTGACAAATTCAGCTGTTGAAACAGCTTGATTAAATGTGGGTTTCAGTGGAGTAATCCCCAACCTTGTTCTTAAACATTTATTATTCTGTATCACCCCCAATATATGCATAATGGCTCCATTTTTCCCTCGAGAAAAGTTGGCCTATTGACAGCAAGACATATATCTTAATACCTCTAATCAGAAGGCACGTATCTGGTTTTAACATCCACAGACACCTTTTTCCACAACGTGTGGGAGTTGTCCCACTCTGAAACATGTGAGTGGCAGCATAAATAGATGTTAACATCAAACTCAGACACCATTGCTCCATATGTTTGAAATGCTAAAAGTTACTTTTAGTTTTCTGCTTGACATCTACAGATATTAAATGTCTCCTAATCATTTGTTGAGTTCATATAGTTAACGGTCCTTACTCAGTATATTAGTTATGCTGCAGTCATGATGGTCAAACAGGATGAAGGACAGAAGCTTTGTAGCTTTAGTTAGACTAACTGACATCGCAGGAAAGCTTTGAAGAACATAAGCCTTCTTTAGTTTGTTTTCATCCAAATTAAGCATTGCATTGACAACTCAAGCATTTTGAATGGATGTTAACTAATGAAATATTGTGGCAGGGAGTCAAGGATAACCTCTCTGTTTCCTTTAACAAGGAAACTTAAAAAGACCTGTAGTGCAGCTTATTGCCTAGAAGAAACTTCTACATCATTTCTAAGTCATCCATCACACAGGCATCTGAATGTTAGCAACAATTCAGCTGGCTACATAAAAAATGTTAAATACTGTGATTACACTCATTCCATGATAGGAACTTTGTTTATTAATATGTTTTTTCAAATGCCACTCCACAAGTTAAAAGCTTTATGTGCATTAAAATACAACACATATTTCTACACTGGGTTTCGATATGCATTATTCAGCACTTGTTAGCTAATACAGCTCTATTTTTTCTTCAGTGAATATCTTATTTTCCATAACTACAGATTTCTGTTTATTGGGGAAGATGAGGAAATAATGGCAAACCATAGGAAACCTTAATGCTACCTCATGAAACTATTTAACAACACTTTCCCTGTTATATGGGCTTTAGAAAAGGAAAAATTCTGTTTCACTGGCAAAACCTCGAACAACATTCAACTTAAATTAAGCAATGTCATTCTTGCCTTTTTTTTTTTCTGCACATTTTTAGGTTTTCAATTTATTATAAACAGCTCTCTTTCTTTCTTTCTTTCTTTATATTTGGATTCTAGTTTTGTAAGTGATGCTGTCTTGGAGCATTGATGTTCAAAACTGAAGGGTGCCAGACCCAAATCCCACACTGTGTGGTAGTCTGAAAGATTATCTTCCACATTACAGTGATTAAATTAGGCCAGAAAGTACCACAGCCTCTGATGTGCATGCTGTAATACTTTGAAAGGACAGAAACAGTTCCCAACAGCTTCAAAATTGTCCAGCACAGAGTAGCTGCTGTGTGGGCTTTTATCCTCCTACAGATAACGTCAAGCATATCTACTGCTGTGTGCATTCTGCAGCCTTGATAAGCAGCAGAAGAAAACTTTTCAGGACTACAAGACACAGTTAAAACTAGAGCTTTCTCTCTATCCACTGGCAGATATTTGGGATTAAAATAGCATAACTCCAAGGTATTTTGTTAGTTTTGTAGATATTGTGGCCATAAAAGCATTTGGATTTTATTTTTCTGGTAGTTCCTACTGAAAAAGATTATGCAGCCATAATAGATTTAATAATTCCAGTAGTCTCAAACAACTTGAAATACAACCACACTATACAGTGACCTTAGAGATAGGTCAGATAATTACTGTGCAGTACCAGAGGAAACTTCAGGCAGTAAAAGTTGTTGTTGCTGGTGTGGCTGTTAGTGGTGATAATGCGACATGTTTAAGTTATATAATAGATTTATAAGTCAAATTAATCTTTTTCTCAGCACAATCCTAAAGCACCTTTATTTGTACATACCCTCTAAAGCACATCCCTCTGTGAATCATCAGGCTATGTTATTATTAGTCTTCTGCATTAACTGTATAACATTATGGAAGGTGACTTAAGCAAAGCGACCTGGAGCACTGCAATGCATTTCATGAGCTTGAAAACTCCATTGGAAGCAGAGGAAAGAAGCGATCTTTTGCAAATGCTCACCTATGCTTTATCTTATTTTGCTTTGCTTTGCATTGCTTTGTTTTTAACATAGGTTTTTTTCTAAGCAGATGAAGGTTCTTTGGCAGTACCATTGATGGAGAATAAGAACATGCTATGTATTGGAAATTTAAACACACATGTAGTGAGTGCAACAGGAAGACAACTATCCATATTAAGAGGCTAAAATTCGCAACAGACCTTTCTTGTGCCTGAAGGTTTGTCTTGATTGTATGTTTTCTTTGACAGTGAAGGCAACTTAAGAAGTTCCCATGTTCCCAACAGTTCTCCTACCAGTTATTTATGTAGCAGGTATAAATGCTTGAGGAGCTTTAAAAAGTTTGGAGAGTTTTCTTTATTGTTTTTGGTTTTTGTTTTTTTTTTTGGGGGGGGGGTTAACCTGCAAGACTTCAGGGTCTTGGCAGAGAGCCTGGCACGCCAGCCTGCAGTAGCACAGCTGAGGGTGGCAGAAGTTGAACAGAGAAGTGGGAGTGAACGGCAATGGTCAGGGGAAGGAGAGACCTCAGCTAAGTGACATAAACATGTAGATACACCACGAGTTTATGGCTCCATGTTTGGCAACCGGTGCTGGACCCTGGGGATGCCATCAGGCTCTGCAGACTCTCCTCACGCAGTGGCCGGCAGCCTGCCCTCAGAGCCAGTATTGGCATGGCACAGCTGCCCTGGGACCTGGGAACAGGACACTGTGAGAGGGCTGTGCAAGATGCACTGGGAGAAGCCTTGCTGGTCCCCACCCCTCCCCTTTTGCTCCAGAGCTGCATTTACACTCAGGTCCTTGACTGAGCAACCTGTCAGTTTGTCTGTGCTGGCCATGCACCTCACTGATCCTGACCCTGACTTGATTTCCAAGCTTGGCCCTGGACCTGCCCATCCCTATGGACCCTCATGGTGATCTAGGCTGTGGCTGACCCTGGTACTATCATTGGACCTGCTCTGCTCTTGCTGGGGCACCATGGGGCTGCACCCTGATGAGTGAGGGCACTGCCATGCCAGCCATGCTGTCACCCCCACACACTCGGCTCTTTGCATCTTGTGGCACAGCTGGCCCTGTGGTTCCCAGCATCCTGTTTCACAACAGTTTCAACAGATCTACATTTTGCCTGCTGAGAGCCTGTTTTTTTTTCATGCAGTCCTCTCTCTTCTTCACCCAAGCTGTGGCAGTGATCTACCATTATACAGCCCCTCTTCTAGGTACTAAGGCAACTCCAAGAAGAGATGGCTGGTTTTGTTTTACTTGGGGTTTGGTTGGGTAGAATTAGTTGTTCAATTCCATGAACAGTCTCATCTTGGGAGCAGATATGCCTTGATATTGGTGTAAGGGACAAAATGCACAGAAGGAGCTCTTAAGATCAGCTGGTCACTTCTTAGATTCCTTTATCTGTGGCAAAGAAACAACATTTGAGGCTGAATGAACGCTCCTATGCAGTTATGAAAGTCCTTTGGTCCCTAATCCAGCTCAGTCCTTAGTCAAAAAAATGAACCAGAGGAAAAGAGACTGAACTTACTGCCTGATTGTTAAAGAACTTCTGTTCAAATTAATATTTAATTAGTTTTTCAAAACAGAACAGCTGCAACAAGATCTCCTACATTAACCCCGTAATACCTCTAAGTAGAAGGTTAGGGCAGTAATATATAAGCAAAGAGGGCTGGATTAAAAAATGCTTCTGAAGAGACAGAGAACACTTTTTAAAATTAAAAGTAAACACTATTTTCTCTTTTTTTTCTGCCAAAACTCCTTAACTAAATTTGATCCAAACTCATAAACTATTCCTGTCAAACTTGAAATGATATTCTGCAGCAAAATAAAAACTAATTCAATTTTCTCTTTGTATTTTCAAGATTTCAATGCTGCTGAAATTATCCTTCATGGATACATCCCTCTTAAGTGAGGTCTTCTTCACCAGCAGTTGCTGCAGGTGGCAGCTGTGTTAAACCATTGGCAAGGACTCTGATACATGATTCCTTCCAAAGTCAGCTGAGGAAGTTATCTCCCCAGCCCCTTTCCCTTGCCTCCCTGGCAAAAGATCATCTGATTATAGAGGCAGCAGAGTACGTAGTAGATCTACTCCTGAGGTATCCATAACCAAGGGCAGTAATTTCATCTATCATATATTTCTGTTTTGAATTTCAACCACCAAGTAAACTCAGGTGGTAACTTCAACAGGAACTGGTAACTGGGGTCATAACCTTTCCAACCACTGTACCCAAGTCCGGCACAAGTCTGTAGGCAAGGTAAGACAATTTGAAATCATCAAGGTAGCTAGTTATAAGAAGTTAATACTTTTCATTTGAGACAGACACTGATCATTTGTTTACTTCTAGCTAGTCTTCAGTGGTGCTCCAGTTAGATCATTTTATTTTGCACAGCAAGGACTTGGGACCTTCCTAGCCCTTGTGGGCAGCCACCAGCCTCTTAGCTGAGGTTGTTTAAAACAGCATAAGGCAAAGGAGACAATGATCCTGCACCCTCTGATCTGCTAGCACTGTTTGTCAACTGACTGGAGAGTAAGCCTGTTCAGTGAGTCAAACTAGGCCTTTAAAAAAAAAATAATCTTTGGGATGATTTTATTTCCCTGAACTGTTTTATCCTGAAAGATACACAGATGATGGTGCTAGCAAAAGAAAAGGAGCGGCAATATCTTTCAGGAGTTGCCAGTAAAGGCAGAACCATGGACATGCTGACTTGGACTGAAACTGTCACTGGACTGTCCCCTCTGGGGACAGTACTTTCCAGCTGTAGGCAGTAGTCTCTTAAAAAACAGTAGTTCAGTCACTTGTGATTCTGTGACCATAACCTGAGGTTAATGGCTGACATTAACTGTGTCATGGTTAAAGTCATAATGTAGCTGGCATTCAGTGTAAATGACAGCAATTTTAGGCAATGGGTGTTTGAGGCAAGTAGATATTTCTAGTCTAGGTCTCGATTAAGTTTCTGGTTTAGTAGCCATGACAGAACACCCTCTCAGATTTATTAATGAGTCTGATGGATATGAGCACTAATGAAAATGGACAGGTAGATAATGAGGGAGGTACAGTCAGAACATAGGATTAAAGTCAGGTACAATTAAAGTTCAGCTCCCTAGTCAAACACAGGCTCCTTTGGGGCCCTAGGTAAATCATTTATGCACAGCCTCTCAGTCTTTAAAGAGAGGATAATAATATTCATTATCTTCACACATACACCTTGAGAGTATGAGCAGTTTTGCTGCTGGTTTGTTTTGTTTTTTTCTTAATTCTCAGAAGTGTCCAGTAGATTACCAATATCATGATTACTATACTGGGCAGAGCTGGAGCAAGGCAGATGCTGTGCAAGTTTCTTCACAGAGCCCTACTAATGTATTGCAGACATCTTTACCCCTTATCAGTTATGCTATGCTGCTCTAAGCTTAAGACAAGCTGCCAGGAAAATACCTGTTACCTGCAGGAGCGATGCCACATCATGAGACAATCAGTGCCTCTCTAATGCTATTCCCAGCAGAGCTGCCTTTAAACACCATGTCTCTGGGAGTGACTTGAGAGACTCAGCAGACAATGGCAGCACAAATGTCAGGTATCCGGTAAAGCAGAGAGCAAAATACCTGTCCTATCCAAAGGCTGTAAAAGAGAACCAAACAATGCAGACAAATTGCAGTGTAAGGAGGAGAGGGAGGGAGTTAGTGAGAGGGAGACAAACCACTACAGCAAGCCATCTGGATTAAAACCAGATCAGTCATTCTAAATTGGTGCTTGAGTGCTGAGCAAATGAGCTAGAGGAAGAAGAAAATCTGTGTGTTTGTATAGCTGCATCGCAGGGCATTAAGGAAGTGGTGTTTTACATTTTAAGCAGAGGAAAGTCTGTGCAAAATCTATTAGCTCTGACTGATATTATGAAGCTGTTACAAAGAAGTCAGGTGTATTTTGGGATATCCCCATGCACATGTACTGCTGACCAAGGTCTGCATTACAGCCTTTCCAGAACTGAGACAGCAGTTAGTAATTAAATCTTAATGGTTATCTGCTGAGATGAAAACACTTGGGACAGCGAGAAACTGAAGTTTAAGGCTCACCTCTCCATAGAGAAGGAGTTTGGAGCCAGAAAGAGTTACAAAAGGCAAAACAAAGATATGGAAGAGAGTAATAAATAATTTTTCTTAAAAAAAAAAAAGGCTGAGAAATAGTGAATGAAGAAAGAAGAGATGGGTATGTTTGAAAAGAGAATTGATGATTTACCTGGGGACAAGCCAAACAGGAGTTAACTCGTGGGCTGCAGAAGCAGCTTAGGTTGTCACAGAATGAAAAGAAACTCACACTGGGAATATAACAAGGTGATGTTATTTTAGGTAGGCTTGAAGATTTTCTTTCTCTATTTAGCAGAGAATAAAGATAATTTGTTTACAGCACCACAAGCACCTGAGAAATGAGTTGCAGCTCAGCATGCTCATGCTAGCTAAAACTTGGAAAGGGTAATCTGAAGCAAGGACAAATCTCAAGGACTGAAGCTAATCCTAGGACTATACAGATTTTTTTTCAGACTTCAAGGCTTAAAGCACACATATTCTAGTGTCTGGTCAATGTCTAGCCAGGGAGCTTAGCCAGATCTACGACACACGGGTTATGTATACATATATGTGCCTTCAAACAGCTGAGCTTGTACTTTGCCTTTGTACAGGATCAAGTATAACAGAACTGCCTCTAGACAATGTTTCATTGTGTATTGAAGTCTTTCCAGAAATCAGTGAATCCATGTAGACAACAGTCCATTTCCCTTCTTCCCTAACATTTTCTCCACAAATAATCTGGCTTCTCCCGATGAAACTGCTGATCACCTTTTAAAGGCAAAACGCATCAAACATTCTAAAAAAAAGCTTTTCCCTTTCTTTGTTTCCTTTCTTTTTACTTTTTTTTTTTTAATTTTTGTTACATCTGCAACATTATTACAACTTGTGTGCAATTGCTGTATACTCAAGTGCTTAGACTCCCTGTCCGTGAGAAGTGGTCAGGCACAGTCCACAGCTCCAGGAACAGAAGGAAAAGGAGGGGAGGTGCTACTGAGAAGCACTTCACTTACCAACCATGCCAGTCTAAGACCGGAAAGGTAGGTGAGGGGAAAGTTTTACCCACACGCATATACTTACCTGTGAGAAAAGGAATAATTGCTGCTATTTCCTCTATTATCCTTCAGATATTTACTTCACCATCAACTCTGGTTGAAATTGCCAGCAGGTTTGAAAGTTACTGGAGAGAAAGCTAGTGCACATTGTGGCCATGTAACCTGCATTTCCTTTTAAACCTGGACAGAAGCACGTTGAAATCACCCTCTCAATGATGTACATAGAATCTTGATTCATCTTCTTTCCTCAATTAGATCTATATCAAAACGATCTCAATTATGGTAAAGGTTGCTGTTTTTTTCCTTGATTTAGTTTCAATGTAACTTAACCTAACTAAGCTCAAGGAAAGCTCAGTCCCCTTACAACAGAGGCTGAAAAACAGCAGGTGTTTCACTACCCTTGATAGTGCTAAAACTTGCCTAGGGAAGAAATAGCTAATGCTATATCCCAGACTAATCCTTTGTTCTCAGGAAATCCCTGTTTGGTGGTGTCCAGAGGCTGATATATTGCTAAAAAAAAAAAAAATTACCACAAAAAAACAAATTAAAAAAACCAACTTAATGCTTTCAGCAAGTTGCTTTTCCTCTTAAAAACTCCATTAGTTTCTTCAGAACTCAGCTCTTAAAATCAAAAGAAAAATCAGCTTCTGAAATCAAATTGGAGACAGACCTTGCTTCTGAATCTGTCAGCTTGCAATACCTCTGAACCGAAATTCCTTGCACCCCTACAGTCATTGTATTGTTCTAGCCTGATTCCCTCTGGAACCAAAGCTTGAGCAGTTCCACTGTGCACAAGAGTGTATACACGTTTAAATCCTGCACCTCAACTCAACTCCAAAGAATGGTAGAAACCTCAAAGATAATTTTCTGCAAGTTTCTCATAAACAGGTAGCAGAGGGAAACGCTGCATGCTCTGAGGGCCCAGTGGCATCATGAAGGCTCACTTTATCAAACATCAAGAAATCCACACTGCAGGATCACTGCAGCAACAATCCAAATCAGAGCTCATGAATAACTAGAAAATACAGACCCATTAGCAAAAGGTCCAGCACTTCCAGAATAACTTGTTAAAAGTCATACTAGCTCCATAAATATACAAATGGTCTGAGTATCCTCCACTTCCTTTCCCTTTGCACTTTACAACATTGCCAGAAAAAAAGATGAAGAGTAAAAAGGCATCATCAAGTCTTCAAGTCAGTGCCACATTTGTGCTTTTGTGATTTGAAACAATGTGGTCCTCCCAAATGTAAATAAAAATGTTTTTAGCACTATATGCTTCCTTTCCTTTCTCCCAAATGTGATAGAACAGTATATGGTCAGAGTCCATAAAGTACATACAAACTTTGAAACCATAGGGAAGAGGATGGAACTACTGGAAACTGTTGGCCAGATTGCTTTGTTCAGAAAAATACATCCCGGACAGATGTATGACTCATATCCACTGCCATCTGTTAGACGGAAATAACCCATCTTTGCCTCATTAAGGTAGAAATTATCCTCTTTTGTGGTCAATGATGACCTACTGACCTGGACCCCAACAAGTCAAATTAAGTAGGTTTGGAAAGTTGATACTATTAGGACATTTCCTTGTAAATCTCACAAATTATAATTATCATTTAACCAAACTTCCACTCTCTCCTTCTGAAAGAATTCCTCCAGGTCACAGGATTAGGACTCAGCCAACTTCCCACCACCACCACCTTCTGTGCTTGGCTGAAGGCAACTAAATGTCCTAAACTGTAGCAGAGCATCCCTAATCATAATAAATCCTCCCCTGTCCCACAGCCTGATGAAATTCCCCTGGATGTAGGAGTGATGTAAGGTGGGATTCACAACATCTGTGAAGCCTAAAGACCAACTCTGGGTATTTCCAAGATGTCAGCACCCAGACAGCAGGAGGAACTCAGTCAACCCCTGTGAAAAACATTGCCAGAGGATCAGCTATTCTCCACCTCTCAGCCAAACTGGGGATTTCCAGGTGCTCCCTGCAGGCATGGAGCCTCAGCAGTGCTCATGGAGGGCTCCAGCCAAATGTGTGCCACCTGCGAGGACTGCTGATCATACAGTGCTGGAGGCCACAGAGGGAAGCTGACAGGAACAGCGATGGCTTTTGGATCCAAGAATTCAGGTTCAGATTCAAATACAGACACTCCGCTTGCAGTATCTGTGTGTGCATGCAGATTTTTTGTGTGTGCGCAGACTACAAAGAGTTGTATTTCTTGACCTTCCTCAATCCTAGCGCCATGTTACCACTTTGGGAAAAAAAGAAAAAGAAGAAGGGCCCTCTCATATGCACATATCCAGCAAAAGAGCTGACAGCAGCTGTTAGCAGGTAGCAACACAAAACACTAAAATATATGGAAAAGGGACAAGTTAAAGTTTTTATCCCAGAATTTCCAGTTGTTTTACAGACCGCCTTCCACTCTTTTGTGGACTCCAGTTCTGAACGTAGCCTGCAGGCTGAAATACTGGAAGACACAACTGCTGAGCTGGGACTATACTGAAATTATGGCCTTTTCTATCATCACAGGTACAGCATCCAGTTTTCATAACATCAAACTGGCTTCAGAAAGGGAATGTACATTCTGTTGTTGCAAATTCTGTCAAGATTACCTCCCCCTGAGGATCAATTTCATAGCTATTGCCACACTACAAAGAAGATCCCTGCTGCCTGATTCCCTAATAAAACAATAGAGGCACTATAAATAAAAGGTATCCAAGCTTTTCAACTTATGACAATTAAAATGCTGGAAAATGAATCTTCCTGCTTTTCTCTAAGACTGGTGAATTACGGGATCAAAACATTCCTGTCATTCCCCTACCATCCCCCACCACCTCAGAAAAAAGCCAAAATGTTTATATCTGTATTTTATAAAGCACCTGAGCTGTGCTGGAGTGTGTCTGACTCAATGCAAGCAAGCAAGCACAGCATGTGCTTACTTGCAGCAATGTGCAACCTAATTAGATGGAGACCCAAAAGTTCTGAAGTAGAAGGAGACATTCTTGTCAACTCCCATACCAGGGGAACTTCTTTCTAGCTCTTCACAAAGTAACATCATTCCTGCACACTGTGAAAGCAATGAATTAGGATCTCCATAGTGTGGGAAGAATGGCTAAAATGATTTGGAAAGCTCAGCATTGCATGCAAACATATTTGAGTACAGCAGGAGCTATAGTGTGTTTGAGGGTTTGGTGATTTTTACCTTCAGCAGGCTGGAATTTGGGAAAAAAATGGGATGTAGATAGCCCACAAAAGCACAGATGTTTTTTCAAGCTTTATAAGTGGAAAGTGCCACATAAATGTTTGAAGAACTGCCATGGACAGTTTTGCTGTAGATGTTTCCCATAATTGACTGCCAGAAGGTGAAGGGAAGAGATAGATAAATAAAATACTTAGCACTGCGGTAAACACATTTTTTTGCTTTGTTTTACAGAGTTGTAATTTTATTGTTAGAATTAACATAATTTTAATTAGGCACTGACAGAAGTCAAAAGCTGGCTCCCAACTGTGCCTGCGTGCTCACAGGGACACATTACACCTGCTAACCGTGGGGGAGTTGCACGTGTGTGCTTAGAAATGAGCTGCAACCATTTTGCAGCTTGCTTTCTCAAGTCTGACATCCCTTGCAACAATATCCAAAACAGAGGCTGTTACCCTGAGCCTGGCACGACATGTCAGTGAGATGGATGAAGGCTATCTTGGCTTGGATGAAAAATCCATGACTGATAGCAGGAGGAGAATTTTATATGAACTCTTACACTGAATGCTGATACCAATTCTAACACTATTTTTTACTATTATTTTCTTTATTAGAAAAGTTCTCATTTTCTTCATCTTGTAGTTCTTCAGGTTTACTGTTCCACTGCTGAGGTTTTTTTCTTCCATGCAGGCATAAATTGTTACTGGCTGACTGCAGTCACAGCTTTAAAGCTCACTTCTGCAACTGCGGAAAGAGCTAACAGCTCTGAATACCTGATGTTCACGGGGGTTTAGGTCTAAACTGGTTTTCTAACCCTTTAGGCACAAACATTTGTTCCTCTGAGAATGTCCTTCTGGTTGAATGATTTTAATATCCTCCTCCTAGAGGTTGGAGTAGATTTATCTTCCCCCTCCCCATTTTTTTTTTTTTTTTATCGTATAGGCACTTCTGTATGTGCGTCAAATACTACTGCTGTAGCAAGTGTGACATACAGTCTAGTACAACTTATCAAATATAGGCTGTCTGGCAGTCAATTTCCAACACATAGTGTTTGTCTCATGAGCTGTGACTAAGGCCCATGTAGTTTTGATTTCCAGATCTCATGACTGACCCCATACAGCTGCTGTTTACAGAGCTGTCATATTCAGGCAGAGGGTGTTAATGCAAACCTTCTTACCCTGTAAAGATTATCTTGCAAGAGATTAATCAGGGGAAATAAAACAAGGATCAGACTTAAGAAAATGTCTAGATATTGCAAAACTCTGTGTTAAAAAAAGGAATAAGCACATATACAATACACCTACACACAGAGACATACATAGACAGGTGGGTATATTTGCATACTTAGGTATATATAGAAGCAGAATTCTATGATCATTGAAAAAAAAGACTGTAATATTCATGGATTGCATTCAGTAAATAGCACTCATATTCAAGTTACAGTCTGTCAATAAAGAAACTTGTTCCAATATATTTTGCAGTCAAAAATACATAGATTTCAATTGCAAAAGAATCCCTCTTTTTTTAAGAAAATCCTTAAAAGCTGCTTCCTTTACTGAACCTTTTTTTATACAAACCCATTTATAATAGAAGGGTGCAGTAAGTATCTTAAACTAACAATTATAGATGACGACATTCTCTTTCATTATCTGGGATAATAAGCAATTTTCATTCCTTAGAAACAAGCAGATTCTACAGCAAGCCTTCATCAATATAAAGATGCATAATAGATGCAAGGATCATATAATGTTTCTCTTAATTTCAGGCTTTCTTCTAGATGACAAAGTTATACTGTAGACTGCAGATTATTTGGAACAGAAAATAAGATATCTTGGAAGTAAGATCTTTAACTGGATTTTAAAAATACTATTATGCTTTCAAAAATGATACTGCCTTGCAAGCACTGCCAGAAGAAGTGTTGAAATTTGCGGTTCTGGAGGTGTGCATTTGTTCCTTTTTAGCTGACTATAAAAGCATTTCTGACTCAGAGTCAGTCCTCACCTGGGCAGTTGCAGGCATTTTTCCAGCATGGCCCACGAAATTAAACAGTTTCTTTAGCAGTCAGTTTTGCCAAAACAAAGCAAGATTAAAAAAAAAAAATATGCAAAAAGATTCATGAGAAAATTGCTGACAAACATTAGCAGGAATTAAATGGAAAATCATTCACTGGAAAGTGATGCAGCCAGCATCGATTATTTTTTTTAACATTCCTACCCCATGTTCAAACTGGTCTTAAATGGTTGCTTAGTTAGAGCCAAACAGACAATCTAAGAACAGTGAGATTACTACTCATATTCTATTAATGTTTTTAGAAGAAGACAGTAACTATTTCCAAGGGGGTGCACGTTACACAGACTCTATCTGGTCTGTCACAGATCTGGCTCATTGCTTTTTCCAGCCCACTTCTGATGCAAGCCCAAATTCAGGAAAGGATTCACTTAAACACTTGAACAGTGGACCTCTAAGGATGCTTTTAGTTTCTTTAAAGGAAGGAGAATGCTGAAGGACTAGGAATGGATTTACCAGGAGAGTAAAGAGGTCACGTCAATACCTCCCTTCACCCTCACAGCAACCCCAGATAAACACTTTATGGCCCCCTGATAATCTATGCATGATTCCAGCTGTGCCACCCCCCCATTTCCATGCATATTCATGCTGCATTGCCCCACAATATTTCTCTGATTTGAGATGTTTGTCCTTTTCTCCTCTGTAGTAAAACTGCAGGACGTGCTTCCTCCCTTCAGCTTTGCAACCGCAAGTTGGCATTCAAAAAGACTGAGGTACCAGCTGGGCTTTAACACACATGGTCACCAAACAGAGGGGACAAAATCCATCTCCTTTTCTGCATTTCAGAAGAACATCTCCTTAAATATGTTTGCATCTTACATGAATGTCCCGGCAGTAACTGAAAAAACTCTGTCCCACTGCTCCCAATCACACACACCCATGTTACACAGAGAGTTTGGGGTTTGGTTTGCATTAAGCCCGTCTTACGAGTTTAATATGCTTCGCAGCTTTAAATAACAGAAGAGGTAAAAAGAAAAGAGAGGCTATTCAATAACCAAAGGATAGAAAGCACAATTTATTTGGAAGGTGTGAGATCAGACAGGGGAGGAGAAAGAACAGATCCAGGAACAGAATCTGCAGAGGGGAAGACTGGTCAAAAACCAGCAAAGACTATAAAAGCTACCAGACTACACTGCACTGCTGCTAGTGCTGACAAAGATAAAGTTAGTTTGTGTTCATTTCACATACATTTCATGGTTGCACCCTTAAAAATCAGTCCCTCTACTCATATACACCTCTTTTGGAACATGTGCTAATTTGTGCAATGATTGTTCCCTACTTTTTTTTCAAATAAATACTATTCTAAAATGTATCCGAATGTATGGGAGCTATACAGACTTCAGTACACAATATGTGCTATCAAAACATGATGATTTTTTGGTTTTGACATTTCACCAGGTGGTTACTTATTGTTTGAATGGAGTGTCAAGGTCTTATCTCAAGAAAAGTTATTCCTTCTTGGTTTTGAAATGGTGAAGGACAATAATAGTACAGTATTTTAACAAAAAAAAATGACAAGAAAGAAAATATATACATGTATTTTAACCAAATTCAAATGTTCCTTGTCACTTAGGTGGAAAAGAAATTGCAGCACTCAAAATATTTTTCTTACTGGCATAATGAAGAACCTTCTTTTCAAAGGCAGATGTCTGGGATAAGTATTCATTCTGGTAAGCCTAGTGTAAAATGCCCTGATTCATTAGAAAGGCATTAAACAATTAAATGCACTGAGCTTCTGAGTTTGAAAAATTAGAAGATAATTTAGGGTTTGTGGCATAGCAGCCACAAAGTAGGACTAAGTCGCATGTAGGCGATAGAATGGAGCTCAAAACAAGAAATCTGTGTGTCTGAAACTATGGCATTTACTAGTTGTTTACACAGCATTCTGCTAGTAAACACCATGTCCTTGGCACATGCAAAGTATACAGTGGATTTTATAACCAAGAGCTCTAACTGATCCTATAAGAAGTGGCTGGCTTTATTTTTAAATCTTTCCAACTCTTTAGCTGCTGCAGGAGTTAAGATCCGTTCTTTCTGCACCAGGTAGGGTGTTGTCTTCACATCTAGACTAACATCTGAAGGGAATAGGAATCAAACTGCACAGCTGAAAGCAGTACTAATCATTTATGCATACTGTTTGGAAACAATTCTCAGGTTTGAAAAGTGCCTTTTGAACAAATATACACCAAGGAAATGTAATCATCAAAAATGACTTAGACATCACCCTCTTCAGAAAGAACAAATTATAATCACAACATGTAATAGCTCTTGAGCAGCGTTCACATATCTGTCAGGTTTTGAAAGATTGACAAAATGGGATGTGGATATTAAATGTTGGGGTTTTTTTCTAAAAAACATATACATACGTGGTAACAGTTCCCTGGCAAGCTCAACTTCACAGGTTTTGTCACTTTTACAGCCTGTCTTGATATATAGGAAGTGTTATCTCCAGTACGCAGATCTACAGTGCAAGGGGAGCTGCTGTCTTTGGCCATGCACAATTGACCCAGTTCTTCACGTGTGGAGATTAAAAGCAAAGATTCTGGAAAAGCTAATGTCCTTTATCACATCTGAGTTCTGGGAGCTCCACAGCCCTCCCAGTTTATGAACTCTGGAAGCAAAAGCCTCTTCCCTGAGGCTAATCTTTCCCTTTGGTACCTGTTAAAACAAGAACAAGGCAATAAGGCTGTTTCCTTCATCCCTTGCCCTGAGTCTGAAGGCAGGGGTTCATCCTGGGAGCCCTCTCATGAGCAACCTGGGCAGAGAGGGAACTGAGGGAAATGCTCTCCTCCCTCTCCACAGACCGCCCACAGAAGGCTGCCCCACTGATCAGGGGTGGAAAGGCTAACGGTCCCCTCTTCCACCATAAAAGTGAGTCCAAAAAATCATGCGCGCAGCCTCAAAACTGTGCAGTTCCCCTACACAGCTTCAGGCTGCCTGGGAGCCAGGCCACTGATTGCCATGGCCTTCCTTCTCCCATCAGCAACTTCTTCTTTTTTGTGTTTGCTTAATTTATCTTTTTTCCCCAGTAGCAGGGGCAGGTCTGAGAGGCTGGTACCTCACCACAGGAGCCGTGCCTGGGGTTCACCTCTCCCACTGCCACCCCCTCTGGCTTCTGCTCCTCTGCGCTGGATCCCCAGGAGAAGGGGAAGAGATAGAGGAAAACGGGAATACTTTGTACATCTTTGATGCACTGACCTTTACTACAAACTGGCATTTGTCTTGAATAACGTGGGTTAAATATCACCAGAGTGTGTCTCTCTACTGTTGTGCCCACTTCCCTGGAATCGGCGACATCCCCCTCCCATCTCAGACCAAAATCTGCATTCACCATCCTGGAGGTCACAATAGCAACAATGTATACATTTCTTAAGAGTCTATTTTCAAAGCATGGGGAATGAATGAAATCCCCATCTGTTGCTTTATATCCTGCTGCTTTAATCCTCTGAATCACTAGCAGCGAGAAAAGGAGCGCTGGACATGTGAGAGAGCGATCCCGTCTCCTTTCTGCCATACTGCCATGGCTGCAAGAAGAAAAGCCACTCAGCTGAAAAAAGGAGATGACAGTTGCAGAGCAGTCTCTGTGAGGAGCTCTCAGACCTGGAAAGGACTCACTGGTCTGAAATAGCCCGGGTCTGTTGATCTCCAGGGCATGCTACAAGAAGCATCCCTCTGCTCACACTGGTGATGACCATGACATCTGCAGAAAAAGAAGAATTTGTGCGAGCTCTGTAACAAGTGAGGGGTGAGTGTGGTCACCTGCTGTAAGTGTTGACAGCAAATTACCAGACTTTTTACTTTTTTTAATAATTTGTATTGAAGGAACAATTGCATACATCCCAACAACATGATACATAGGCGCAGACGAGTGGTGATAATTGTACCTCAATTTCCCCCTGTCATCCTCCTGTGATGTAAGTTACTTTTCAGTTGCTATTTGCTGGCATTGTGCAATAGGTTCATATTTCCCATGCGCCAGGTATATCTACAGCCTTGCCAACTTCTATAGGCATAATACATTCAGCTCAGCTTTAGCCTTTAGGCACTAGCAGCTTTTCTCTCTTTAGTAGGGCTGGGAACAGGTGTCCTTTGTTTGTGTTCACTTTGCTTTAGTGTGGAGCCTGTGCTACAGGGAAGAAGATGAAGGCAGGGGATGGGAGGGTGATTTAGAAGTGAAGTCTTTAAAAGGGAGACTAGTGTCTCCTCTCAGTCCCAGGTGGATTTCCTTTTGTTTAGTCTACCAGAAGAGCACCATATTTCCTGCTTTACATGCACAAACAAAAATATAAGAAAACAAAACCAAAGACGTTGAGAGCTGTAGGCTCGAAGGAAAAATTAAAACAGGAGCAAAACAGCACCGCCCCAACCCCAGCTTCCTTGGATGGCACAAAGCATCATAAACAAAGTTCTACAGCTAATATGTTGCTGAAACACAGGGATATATAATATTGCCCATAAAATTAGTCATGTGTTATTGCACAAAGTGGTGTGTTCCAGAAAAGCTGCCTATTTAGCAAGCTTGATCAAGAACATTAAATATGAAAATAAGGAAAAAACGTTTAACATTGTTGAAAAGTAATTAAAAATATATTTCACCATATGCTTCTCTGCCATTATTTCATTTCAGCAAAACAAATGCCTGGAGCATTTATTATCCCCCATCATTTTTTAAGAGGCCTAATGTTCCCACTTGGCACAGGAGACACGCAGATAAAATGAATCAGCCCTGAAATGAATTGTGTGAAATGCATTTGTCTGAATTCAAACAGCTTCCCTGTAGTCAATACATGCACAAGTACTTCCTATCTCTCAGTATCCATATCTCTGAAAAATAACTTTTTTTGCTGGCTATACACTGTATGTAATCTTTGACAAAATCTAAAATGCCATTAGCTTTATTAGGGTTCTGCTTCAGTCAATGTTACAAAGTTCATATTACTAAAACAGTCCCCAAACACACCTGATATTAAAAAAGCAAAACAAAAGAAAAAATGATAAATAAAATACAACACATATACTTCAAAAAGCTTTCAAAGCACAGCTGAACTCATGAGACTGAGTTCATCCATGGTACAATTATGCTCTTTCCTGCACTGTGATGCCAGGAATAATTGACCACAGGGCTTTAAAGGATGAATTATAAGCAATTTTATTTTAATTCATTATGGACAGAAGAAGAAGGTATCTTCTTTCATAAGTGATGATCCAAAGAGCAGTAGTTTGCAGGGCTGCATGCTGAGAACCTTAGCGGGGGGTGGGGGGGGGGGGGTGGGGGGGGGTGAAGGAGCAGGGGGTGGCAGAGGTATTATTCTTTGGAAGAACAATGGATTAATAAAACGGCAACCTAACAGAAAAAAAAAAAGTCCTTGTTTGTGTCAAGTGTTAGCAACACCCATAATTAATGAAAATAATATATAAACACAGCTGGATAAAGATAATCATGCTGTGTAGTTGATGCAGTAGTTTATTTATTACTGACATTGAAGCATGTGCTGTTTCTCTTTGTCTTTACACCAACTCCTTTTGAACACGTGAAACTTGACCCACCAGCCTATATAACAAAGCTCTGCCATGCAAGACAACTCGCTGGCACTGACCTGGCACATAGCTGTGAGATGAGTGACCTGAGATAGAAATCAAACGCAGCAGATTCTTCCTGGGTGAACGGAGGCAAGGAATGCATTGGAAGTGATATGAGAAAGCCCTGCAATGGCCTGAAATGGCCAGAAATAGTCCTTCCCTTTCTGGGAGCAAGGGGGAGAGACAGAACAGACTGAGGAGGAAAGAGTATATTAGATTAGTCAAATGATCTGGCTTTTTCTGTCACTACATGGAAGGAGGCACAGAGGAAAACGTGGTGGGAATCAGAGCGATGTGGATGTGGGATTTGGGACTCTAAGTAGACTCAGCAGGAGCAAACCTTCCTACAGCCTATGGCATGCTTTTCCTAACAATAACATGGCTTTCCTCCTCGCCTCTTCTATTCTACCCTAGCATGTAATTCCAGTTTGAACACCATATTTTGTTCTTGCCTGAAAAAAAAAATAAATATGGAAGGGCAGCACTGGTTTCAAATGGCATCTACAAATGGAAAAGTTGGATTGAAATGTTTCCACTGTAAACCACAATGGGGCTTGGTAACCTGGAAACCCTGGAAACTCCCAAGTGAATCATTATCATTCACTGCTGACCACCATTAAAGAGCATGTCTGACATTGGCAGACCAAGAAAAATGTCTAAATATTATCAGATCTGTGGTAAAACCATGATAGCTAGCAGAACTGTGTGATTTTCAGCAGATGCATTTTTGTTACGGTTCCAAAATACAGAAGCTGGCTATTCAATTCAAGCTCTACAGATGTGTTCATTCAGTTCTGGAAGTCTGTTTTTGAGCTATGCTTTATCAGGCAGGAGGACAACGCTGATGCAGAGAGTAAAGGTGGTGAAGCTGGGGAATGTAACAGATTTGCATCTTTATCAATGGGACCAAGGGCATATGCTGATCAATGAATGCCGTCAATAATGTATTTAGAGCACAAGAGTCCTTTGCCCTTTATGTAAGAAAATAATCCAAGTTTGAATGAGCTTCTTTAACACTTTCAGTTCATGATTTGGTCTACTCTTAAAAGTTTTGCTAGCATTACTGAGCTGAACAAAGATATGAAAAGAAATCATGCTTTAAACCAGAATACAGACATAGTTCCTCAAGGAACAGATTTTACTCTGTACCAAAAAAGGAACTGTTTTTCTAATGTAAGCCGCATTTCCACTTCAGAAATGTGTTGGTATGAGTGTGTATAACTATATTGGTAGACATTTGTAGGTGCAGAGCATCCCTGTAAAACAAGTGAAGTATTTAAGTACAGCGCATCCAAGAAGTTTACCTGGCGTTTGCAAATTGATGTGAGAACTCCAGGTGAAAGATGCTCTAGGAGTATAAACTACTACAAGATTAATTACTGCTAAAAATTAGTATTTTACTAATTCAGTTAGCTGAAAAATCTTCTGTGATTTTACTATGTCTTAAATCATCTATAATCTTGTAAAGATTCAGCATGGTGGATTTCTGGTATCAAGCTATTAAGCAGAGGGAGGCGAAGCGTCAATAACCCTTGGCACAACCACTCCCCAGATTAGCTGTATATGCCCATCAAAGTCATCTCCTACATTCCATGCTGGGAAATATATTCCAGGGGCCTCTCAGCTTCCAGGCCCCTGCTGTGAAGTAGCATAAAACAGCATCATAACGTTGTTATATCTATTCCACTGTTACTGTGCATATTATAGATATTAATGCAAGATCTGTTTTAATTAACTAGTATTTTTAGCTACTCAGAATGACTGAAGCTCACTTTTCTCCAGCAAGGATGTATATTGCGTAAGTATAAATTAGCTCTATTTTGAGCTCAGAAGCACTGCATAAGACCGTTGCTGTCCTGATTGAAAAAAGTTAATTTCTGCCAGAAAGAGAAGGAATAAATAAGTGTCATCTCCTGATGAACATAAAAGCAGAGGAGGAAATACATATGTGATTTGGAAACAGGATTACTCATAGATTCAGAAGTAATAAATCCAATTACCTTGCTTGATTCATCAATAAATGGGAAAGTCATATTTGTTTTATTACCAAATTAAGTTATTCTTTGGAAGTAATCCACTTAAAATAATTGTTTCCTAGCATCAAGCAAAAGTAATCAGTAAAAAGGAACATAAAATGTCTTTCTACTGCTTTCTGCAAAGGCTTTTTCACATGTTTTTTGAACACCAGATTATCCCATTATAAACAGCAGCAGAGAAATCCAAAGAATCCAGATAAGTAAATGCTGCTTATATAGCATCTTTTACTCCAACTACCTGGCACAGTAGTTTAAAAGCAAAAGTTCTCACACTCTAAATTCAGAATAAAATGATCTTTTGGGAACTCCGCAAGTCAGCTACTGCTGAATTTTCTGTCCTCAGTGAAGCAACGTTGATGAAACCTTTGACTGCCAGGGTTGAAGTCTTCTCAAGTGCATCTTCTGCTGGCAGGACATTACTCTCTGTGTGCAGAGTACAATGATATTGGCAACACTGGTTCACCAATATTGACACAACAAATACAGGTTCACATATCTCAGGAGTAATAGTTGAAGTAGAGGCAGCGGGAGATGAAAAAGCCTGCAAGTAATCCATTGTGGCTAAAATGTGTTCCTACAGTTTTGATTTACGAGAGTGGAACTTGCAAATGTCACATATGGAGTGAAATAGGGAGAAAAATACTTCAAATCTTAACCTTTCCTTTTCTAAGTCTCCTTTCTGCAAGGCAGCCACATGCTCTGCAGGCTTTGAAGTCTGAAACAGTAAGGTACCTAGAATGCTGTCCCATATTCAGAGTTTGGTATGCAAAAGAATTTAACATCCCTCTGGTTTTTGAAAAGGAGTTCACCAATCACACCAGTGCAGGCAAGGCTTTTATTTGCCATCAAAGATCTGATTCACCTCATGCAGAGTGAGATCCAGTCGTTGGCTTCAAGAGATTACCTGGAAGTGACCAGAAGTTTTTGTGTTCACTCTATTCCAGCAAGACTGAGAAGTTTTTCATCTGTCTGCTCAGGGAGCCTCCACTGTCTTTCTTCGGGAAGAGGTGAACCGACTTCCATTGCAATGCTAGACACGCCAGCATAGTTTACGGCAAAGCTGTGATTCACTGATGATAGATCAAATTTTAAATGACAAGTTTTCCAACTTTGGAGGGCTCACAGTCTGGAGAAGCCTTCTGATAGTGTAAGCATCTAGCAAATAATCAATTTTAAGCTGGAACTTAGGTAGTTTATAAAAGGTATTGCATGATGTCATTGTCCATGAAGAACACTATGGTGTGAGGACCTGGTTCCATGACGCAGAGGTTCCTTCTTCACCTGTATCCTATGCTCCTAAATTGCTAGGAACTGCAGCGTTTTACCAGACCACAATTCTCTAATGCAAGCAGCCATTAACCCTTCAGATATTTAGGCTGTGCAGCTTTATATGATTACATATATGCAAGCTAGGATCTAGCTTAATAACAGACAAGCTACAGAACTCTTTGGAGTTCAACTATTTCAACACAGCAACTTATTTCTGGGTGTCACTAATACTAATGTGGAGGTTGTATGTACTTATCTAGCAATGTATTTTTAGCTGGCAGAGACCCATCTGAAGGCATAGTTGCCTGTCTATGGTTGAAATCAAAATGTCAAACCATACAATATCTAAAAATATTAATGTAATTGCACGCAGAAAAGTGGTAACTGTGTAAGTAAATAAAAATGGACAAGTCAGCTTCAACTTGTGGAATACACTTTTTTTTTTTTCTTGCAATAGGCATTGATCATGTTAAACATTCAATATCCAAATATTTTTACATACTCCAGTGAAATATTTTGGTTTAACTTTGAACACCTTATGAAATAATGTATTTCTAATGTTTAGGAAAAGAACCTGACAAAACACATCATTATAATATTCTAGTTTTATAACATTTACATAACCTTTAAAATAATAATTATATCTAAAAATGCTGAATTGAAAATTCTCAGAAAATACTCAAGTGTTAGCATGATGATTGGAATTGCCATTATAAACATTATATAAAAATTATAACTGCACATTCTGTTCTGAGCTAGTTTAATCCAGCAGTTTCATTTAATGATACTCATTCTCAAATTAAATTGCTGTACTTGAAATTTTAGGAAACCTGAATTCAGTGGAGAACAGTTTACATAATAATAACTGATGACATATCAGAACAAAAATCTTGGGATAGTCAAAGGGAGAGAAAACCAACAGTGATTAAAGTAAATGAACAAAGAACAGAATTCAGATATAAATTAAATAAAATACCTTTAGGCTCCTGTGAAGTCTGAAGCATAGCACTACAGGCTAATTTCAGGAAGAAATATCAGAGGAGGAATTCTGCAGTGATTCTAAATAAAGTGTACTGTGAGCATGAAGATTAATCGCAGTGCACTACATGAAAAATTAATCTATTTTTTTCATCTGGATTCTATGACTCCGTATTTTTCAGTTCCACCATACCAGTATTTGGGATGGGTTTTCTCCTCTTCACCACACATATATTTTGTTTTTCACTGAAAATTCATTTGAACCATGGATCAGAAGCACCTCTAGAGTATGTACACAACAAGACTGTGTGACCAGGGTGGGCATTTTGCCTTGTAGAATTCTATATTCTGAAATCCACTGATATTTCCTGATGTGAAACATTCACATCTCTTACTCTTAAGTTACACTGTGGACAATTTTCAGTACTAAGGAGATCAGCAATAAGAGACTGAAACTGAAGAGTGAGGACCTGGCTTCCATAACATTTGAGGGCTCGGGCTGGCTGCATCTCTACGGAGGAAGCCAGGAAAGCTCTGTAGTTCCCAAATCTTGTTGCGTGCCTCACCTGCATGGGAACTCCGAACTGGGGAGAACCCAGACTGCTTTGCACTTTCCCCATTGCCTGATTTTCTCAAAAAAAAAAAAAAAAAAAAAGAAAAGAAGCTTGTGATTGTGGTGAGAACCATTGCACATTTCAGTCAGTGTGCTCAGAGGGAAACCAAGGGACCAGAACCCAAAGGCAGAGCTTCTGTGACAGGGCAGACTTTGAACCAAATAATCAGAAGTGCTTTGGACTGAAAAATCTAGCCCTTTCCCACCTCATTTTTTAAATCTGGAATCCCCTACAAAGGTTAATAGCACCTTTATTAATATTCCCGTTCTTTGGACTTCTGCCAAGTCACTCCTATTCCACATACACAGCCAAATCCAAACAGGGGGCCTGATCCTAGGAGATTCTTGGGGTTCTTCAGCTTGAGCTTGTTATTACACTGAAATGGGCAGAACAGAGCAGCAACTAAATACAATACCAGATTTATGTTTTAAAAGAAAGGAACAATCAAAGCAGAATCAAAATACACATTTTTGTTAAAACAGTAGCTTGCAAAACCCTGGGAGATGCATAGAGTGATGAGGTTTATTCCCAAAGGTTAAGTTCTGGGTGCATTCAGCATTTCAGACTTCATTCATTATTCTGGAAGCACTCTGTGGGACAGACAAAAAACCTGCTGTCCTCTGTCTGAACATGACCCCCTGCAAGGGTGGAACACGCCCAGAAGACATCAGAAACACTCAGAAACTCAGTACCTTCTGAAACCAACATGGATGCTCTCTTTTACACTCAATCTTTCCCCAGAAACTCACACAGAGCGATTTTATTTTTTCCATCAGCCCAGAGAAAGCAGATAGTCACAGAGATCCCTTTCTGTCTAACAGCTGTAGGTCTACAGATGTTGGGCTTCATTTGGTAGAGCACAGTCATTGTATCCTCTATGTTAAAAGGTGGTGAGCTCAGTTTTGATGTGCTGTTGTTAAGTGGTATAGCTCCATTTACACTTCTTGAAGGTCTGGACCGGTGTGTCTGTCTTGGTTTGTCCTTTTGCTAGCTGAGCTCAGTGAACTTCATAGAGAGCACGGACTTTGAAGTTGTCAGAGGCAGGTGTCAATGTTATCATCAATAGCACTTCTGACACATGACTTCAGCTGGGATTCTAACTGCATTTTTGCCAATACACAACCCTTTAACTTCCTCTAACTTAGCATAATTGCATTACAGGAATTTCAACGAGTTCTTTGAACCAAGGTACAATTAACATCCTTTCAAAGGACATTCCCACCCAGCAGTTTACTCCAAGTAAACTTCCTTTCTGAAGAAAGAGTTTGTTTAAATGTAAATCAGCTCCTTCACTTCTGGAAATTGTTTCCAGTCTCTTCTCAAATACACTTTTCCACCAAAACTTGTCTTCAAAGCTTTGCATGTTATAAGGTGTGTTTTCAGTTAGAAAGCAGATAAACAATTAAGTTAAAGATGTAGCTGATGATCAAAAAAGTGAGTCTCTACAACTAGATTACCAGACCATGGATTCAAGTAAGTAAAACTACTGATAGTGGATGTCCTAGATAAAAGATACCAGTGGTCTTCCACCTTTAACCTAATTTTTGAAGTGTCCTGACAAATCTTTACTGCAAACTTTGGCTGATTGGAAACTGAATGGCAGCTGTAGGAGACAGATGAAGAATGAATGAATTCCTGAATGAAGCAAAGACTGAATGATCCTGTCTTCTGTCCACTGCTGGATAAGGAGAGACTTCAGCCTCCAGAGCTGTCATTTTAGTACCTTTATATAGCACTAAAATACACATTTAGAAAAATCCAAGTGCCTTAATCTTTACACAGTGTCATTTAGGATATCATCTGACATTAGCTAATCATGCACATCCTCTTCATTTCCCTAAGCTGGGCACTGCTGCTGAATGGGAGAAGATAAGGAGCCTGTTTTTAAAAGTTTTTAAATGGTAATGTTTAGTTTCATCATTAGTTTTAGGGGAAAAAAAAAACCCAAACATTTACAAGCCTTTTAAATAACAATCCATGGCCCTGTGGTAACATCTTGGCTGGCAATTATAGGTGGAGGTACTGTGCTATAAGAAGCTTTGAAATGTCAGCAGAAATTCTTCCCTTTCCTTTGCGTATAATTATGTTACAATTGCCAGTTTATACTGTGCTCAAGCCATGCAACTTCCAAGGACAGCCCATTCGTGTGCTGTGAACATTTAAAAGTTATATATCATACAGTGTTTATTAGAATTTGGATAGAAAATTAAGAGTTTTAATTGTGAAGTTGTGTCTCATTTTTCTAAACACACTCAAAGGGGCTTGAACTATTGCCTCTATTTTTTCCTTGGATTATCAAGGTTTAACTTAATGATTTCAGTGGAGAATAAAACCTTAACAAGTTGAAAGAGAGAGGGAAAGGAGAGTTTTGGTCATATTTAAACACAAGTAATCATTGCTAACGTCTAAGCAGATGCAATAAAAGTATAATTTCCACAGTTTACAGGTTCGGTTGAGGTGGACTTTGTCCTGAGACAAATGTCCAGCCTTTAGATGTCTTTGCACTGGAGATCTCACAAGTTTCATCTCTTTTCTGAAATATCTGATGATATGACTAAAATAGAACCTCCTTCGTCACAGGATTTTTGGTCAGGAAAATACTGTCCACAGATAACATAACCACTTTTGGCTCCCTCAAAGTATCACTTAACTGTCAAGCCAAGATCACACATTTATTCCTGGACTGCAAGGCTAGCTGGGTACCATTAGATGATCCATTTTAAAGTTCAGGACCTGGAATAAGAATCTCAATGCGATTTTAACTGCTGGTTTTAGTGGTCTACAGTACATATTTTTATATTTCTTGTCCAAGTCCAAAGCAGGAACAAAATGCTTACAAAGTTCATACCACATCTGGCAAATACATGGTAGAAGAGATCTAAATCTCTGTCCCTGAACTAATTCTTTCAAAATGGAGTTAAAGGAGGATTTAATCAAGTAGGGTTAATAAATTCACCAAGCCCTTATGATCACTATGGTCATGCTTTTAGAAAAGATCACAAATCTCAGACAGCTGCTTCCAAAAACAGAAAAACGAATAAAGCAGAACAAGCTTAAGCTCCCAGAAACTTGTTCCTTGCTGTGCTCATCCAGATTGTGTCTGGGGTGAGGAGATAAAAAGCACTGGATTCACACTGCTCCAAAATTGAAGCAGAGCAGGGGTGAATCAGGCCATTAAATTTGTAATCAGATCTGTTGAATTTCCACAGTGGTTTTAGTTCTGCTCTGTTTTAGAATAACTGGGTTTTTACTTGAGAAAAGTGTATATATCACAAACAGGTTAGCAGTCCTGAAGAACTGTTTTAAAAAGCTGCATTCTCAGATTGTCAGACTTTATAATTTCCTATAAATTCCTATCCAAAATAATCGATTATAAAATCCATAGGATCTGTGGAAGGGGAACAGTCCTGGTAGCAAACTTAAACCAGTGAGCATTTTTTTTCTTAACTGAGATCAAGGTGTTCCAACTTGTTGAATTTGGATTGGGGGGGGGGGGGGGGGGGGGTGTTAGTGGTAGGTGTGGGGGGTTTTGTTTGTTTTTTTTTGGGCGAGGGGGGCTGCCAAATCATATCTACTGGTGCTTTATTCCTCCCCAGGAAAAAAAAAAAAAAAAATATGGAATAAATACCCTAAGTCTTTCTCAGAATTTATTTAACCACTAGGTTCAGATTTTCTGATGAGAGAGAATGTGTTACTTGTGCAAAAAACACATGTTCGTTTGCATTTGCTTATGCTAATTTCTATATTCATTTCTTTGTCAGACATTTAAAATATTGCTTACACATAGATATGTTTATATATGCATACATGCATGAATTCAGATACTGCATTAAAAAGTTTTCCTCTTTGCATACTTAATGTACTTTGGTATAATTGCCCAAATAAACATCAATAACAAAGAAGTTAGCAGGTCCTTGTTGGGAATAACCTTAAACAACTATGCTTTAATTATATGGTGATCAACCTTGGATCGGAGACAGAAAGCATTATGTATTTCCCCCACAGCTATGTAGTCATTTGTTGTGTACATTATGAGTATATGGAAAGGACATTCTTTCAACAAAGGCAGCAAGAAATAGTGTCATCTTCAATCACTGTCATGAATATTCTGTTTAATTGCTGATGGCTTTTATTTCACTGCATTGCAATGCCCAGTCTGTTGTTTTGCAGCCGGGCTTTGCAGCAGATCAAAAGCTACTGTGAGCTCTTCCACTTCTCAGGAGGCCCAGAAAGAGAGCAGAACCTGCCGGTTCAGCCCCAGACCTGCTGTGGGGTGACGGCGGTGCTGTAGGAGGGAACAGATTTCTCCCTGACAAGGCAGAAGACAAACACCCTTCCAGCTCGCTCTGCCTTGATTGAAATGACACATCGCTACATCTCTCTCTCTTACATGACTCTTACAATCACAGCTCATTATCCTTGACCTGTTCTTAACACTGTACAGTCTGCCTAAAATAAAGGCTGAATAGCCTTTTCAACTGCTCTATTCCCATGGAAAACTTCTCTTTGTTTTGTCAGAAGCTGTATATTTTAAAAGAGTATCTACCTTGACAACTCCAAGAGACTTTGACTGTTTCAGGCAAGAGTTCTGCTCTTTTAATAGAAATACCCCACCTTGACAAGAGGTAAATACATCGCCCGTAACTGCTTCTGCTCTTCTCCTCTGTTTGACATCCAAAAGAGGGCACGCAAACAGAGCGTGTGGCTGGTTGGCTGTGGAGAAAACAGTAATTCTGTCCTAATAAGGAAAGCAGACAATTCTGGAGGGAATCCAGTCTCCAGGGAGTGGGAAACAAATCAAAGACCATGCTGATGTTGGTCGCCACATGCTATGGTCTTCCCAATTTAGAAAATGCCACATTCCTTTGAAGTGCCCACAGAAACATCTGTGGGTTTGTGGGTTGGGTCCTGTTAAACGTTAACTGCTTAGTGCCACTGAGAAGGATCTCTCTTCAGAGCCTGTAATCTCGTTGACCAAAATACTGCGAAAGAAGGGGGGTAAATTTTAAAAAGCTGTCAATCCAAACCTTAGTAAGCGTAAATAATGTATTTCTTCCTGGCCTCTCTCTGCTTTAATGCAGCAGCACAAAAGCAATCTTCCGTTGCTGCTGAGTGCAGCTAATGGTCTTTTTGTCTAAATTACAGTTGGTCCTGCTAAAAGTGTGCTTGCTTCCTGCCAAGCGCGGTTTCCTGAGATGCTGAGTCAGGGGAGCTGGGAGGAGGGACCAACAGCAGCAACGGCAGCTGGCAATGGACCCATAAAATTAATGGCACTTTTAAAAGAAGGTTAAGAAACAAGCATGTTTAGGCAAAAGGAGAAAAACTGGAAGGCAAATAAACTGGAAGGCCCAGAAGGGAATATCATACTAGAGCGGTCTGATGACATACAGAGTAATGCCTTAATATTTAGGAGTAGATCCTTTAAAATATTCATGGCTTCCTATTGGACTAAGGACTTAGATATAGAGTCAGATCACCATACATCAGTCCAGTGATCTGCCCAGGGAAAATTAATGCAATTTTCCCTAGTTCAGCTTTCTATAAGAAAGGTTTAAGTAAGCCAACTCGTCTATATTTGCCTGAGGACATGCATGTTGGCAGCTATTGTACTTCAAGTGATAAGCTGTGGGTTGTTAAGTGACAGTAATTCATGCTACTATCCAATGCACACAAAGTCTGACTACCTGTGAGGGTGTTAGCCCACCTGCTGACTTCCAGTTGGGACAAGAGTTTTGCCACCTCGTCTACCTGAAGTTGCCCTCAGCATTACCAGACAGCCACCGTCTGCAAGACAGCAGATGACAGGGCCACACAGCCAGCAGCGACAAGAAGAGATGAAATACCATTTGTTTCTCATACTTGGTGCCTGGAAATGGGAGCAGGAAAAAGAGTAGGAAGAAAGTAAAGAAAAGTGATTTGGTGTTAAAAGTAGTTTAAGCATTTCCCAGTCTCCCTGGCCACTTGTTCCTGCTCCCTATCACCTGCCCCATCGTGTCTGCAAAGCATATGTGGGAGCACAGAATGGACTACATGAGGGATTTCATGCATTTGAAAATTAACGTCCACCAAAACTGCATGTTTTCCACCCAGGAAAGTAATTTAGCTATATATATATACAAGCTCTGGGGTCAGTGTAACAAAGAGGGCAAGAACAAGTGACTGCAGGGCTCTTCTAGCCGCAGAACAATAGAAAAATGTCCATGTAACTCCAACCACCTTCTTAATTTTCAATGTCTTTTCCTGCTCCAAGCTCTAATTCCAGCCACTCGGGACCTGATCTTGTTTCCACTTAAATAAATTGCAGCTTTGCCATTAACCTTGACAGGAGTAAGATTGATTCTTGATACATAAAGGATATGATTTTCCACATTTCTTCAAGGGTAGTGTGGAGGAGTATACTGGCGTCGTTGAGCCCAGGCCACCACATCGGCCGCTCTGTAGCAGATAGTTGGTCCCCAAGGAATCAGAGACCAGACTCCACAAGACACCCCCCAATCCCACAGAAGGGCTCCCAACACCCCAGCACAGCGGAGCAAGGCTTAGCAAACTGCCGCTGATGCCGCAGCAGGAAACATTACTGTCCTGTGGCTATGGCCCTTTCATTAGGGCAGAAGGTGGGTCCCACGCACGGGGTGGGTTCCTGCAGCAGCTGATGCCGAGCTAGGGCTGTTCTACCAAAATCCCACCACCACAAAAGAAGGGCCACAGATGGAGGGAGGGAAGGACCATGTCAGCGACATTTGAAGATAGCCTTCAGTTACAGTGGAACTACGTGTGTAGGCTGCCAAGTTCAAAGCAGGTACACACCAGCCTGCTTGCAGCTTTGCCACAGGTGGGGAGACAAGGCCAAGAGGGCTGAAGCCTGGCTTAACCCTGCAACCCCCCACAATTACAGAGGAGTCACTTGCCCAGAGCAGTGAAGGGACACAAGTACCCCAGACTGGTCCTTTTTATCTCTGTGAAGAAAGTAATCACAGCAAGGCATTCTTTTTGCCCTGGACACTGTTGCCTCCCGACCCGTTTCTCACCTTTACAGAGTTTAGAGGTTTTAGTTAATAGTTTATGTTTTCTGCTTCTTTTTTCTCTCACTACTCACACTTTAAAATGGTTGTTGATGCAGATAAGCAATACAAAGGGGAAATGGAACTGCTTATGCTCCCTTATAACCTTAAACTTCATTTGTGGAACAGAATCAGCAACACCAACCAGGAGGGATGTTTTGAGAAGCAACTAATCAATTGGTACAATGAAAGTGTTTGGCTGTGATGTTGATGGGTCCCTTATGGAGCCAGTTATACAATAAAATAACAATATACAATACAAATAACAATAACAACAACAACAATAACCATAACCATAACAAGAAGAAGAAGAAGAAGAAGAAGAAGAAGAAATACCACTGTTTTCTGTACCATACCTTTTGTTTCAGAGTTGTTAGGCTTTGGTTGGGGTTGTTTTCGGTTTTTTTCAGGAAATATATTATTGCATTTAGCTGACGCCTGGCCCAGATTTTCATTTGTAAGGAATGTCTTAATTTAAGAGCCTAAACTTACTCATGCTTATTTTATTTAGTTTCTCTAAGGAAATATTTTGCATATCAATGGAAAATATGAGGGTGTTTTCCTCAAAGCATTTATGAGGGTAACTGTTAAAGAACACTGCCCACAGTGTGCTGAGGAAGCAAACGATACAGATGTCTTTGGGCATTCAAACGACAGGCTGGACATTTGTGTGCTGCAGGAGCAACCTGTGGGCTTTCTGCTGATGGCTCGTTTCTATTTTGCATATAGCTTCTCATCACTATATTTTATTATTGTTCATAGAAGCTCACTTATGCATTCCCTTTCATTCCTTAATATTTTTCCAGATGAAAATCTGCCTGAAGCATTTTATGTACTGATAGAAGTTCTCTTCTTTCTTTTGATTTATTTTTTTATTTCACTTTTTCCTAAGAAAACTAGACAAAGCTGATAAGCTGGGGTATGTAAGGACAACAGAGATGCAAACATCTAGAGAGAGAAATAGGACTGTGGCTCAAGAAGCCTACGCAAGTTTGTATGGACACCAAGCAAAGCTGCCTGGAGTGCAGAGAGTCCCTCTAACATGTAAGCACTTAGTAAGCTACTTTCTGTGCTGCTCGCTTGTTTACTTCTCTTGCCCATGTTTTTTAAAGTGTTATTCCAAATGCCTTCCTCATTTTTCCTCATGGCCTGTCACCATAGAAAGGTGCAGGGTCTCCAAAGTGAACAGGCAGATTTGTGCTGTTTCACAGTTGTCAGGGATCGTGTTTTCCTTTCCTGTGTTGACCCCAATTCTCAGCCTGTAGCTGTTGAAACAGTGCATAGGAGCTGACAATTGTATGCTGCTCTATTAACAGGGGGCAAGCGGTGAGAGGAAAACATCCAGTTTTGTACTTCCAAGACTGAAAGGCACATTGATAAACATGAGCACGCTGCTACTCACAGACCCCAGTTACAAATTAACTCTAAATCTCTTTGCTGTCTTACTCTTTCTAGAAGTGTTAAGGAGGTAGTACTGTGAGGGCTGGTCTATGCAGAGACACTTGGAAAAGCTATGGCCCTCTAATAGCCCATTTAACAGGTTAAATGAACATAAATAAATGTGGGAATGTCTGTTGCACAAGATTTAATTTTATGCTAGTTTCTGTACTCATCGATTTTCCTCTTTTCTTTCCTTGAACAGCACCCATAAAGGGAAGCTCTGTATGCTCACCTTCTTGGCACCCTCTTAATGAATGCAGATGGACAGTTAACTGCTGTAGGCCCCTACATTTTTAGCTTTAAAAAGAAGCAGGACCTGCAGAAGTACAATGAATGAAGAGCAGAAGCACTAGAATACCCGTTTAAATGGACATTATTCAAAGCAGCTGCCTCCAGGCATGCATCTCTCTGCAATGAGCTCCCTCATCAGCTGCCACGCTGGAAGGGGTGACATTGGGAGGAGGAGCAGGGCTGGCAAAAAGTGCTCTGGTGGTGGGTGGGTATGTCTCCCATAGGTTCTTTGGGTGATGAGGGCTGCTGTTGCCTCTGAGGTGCCTGGACCTTGAAGTGTTAGAGTTTTGCCTCATCACTTCTGTAGACTGGTTGGCACTTCTGATAATCTTCAGTTAATAAGAGCAGATAAGGGGGCAGGAACACAGAAGATCCATTTTGAAAAGTAAATGTGAAGTTTTAGTCATAAGGGAGGATCTGAGTAATCACATTTTGTATGGTTTTGAAATGGCTAGGCTTGGTTGATACCAGTGAAACCAGAAATGATCTTTCAATAGCATGGTGGTTCTATGATGATTCTATGAGGGTCAGAGACCTTACATCCTATTGCACCCCATGACTGCCCAATACTGGCAAAAATGTTTTGGTTTGGTTGTGTCTTTTTTTTTTTTTTTAAATAACTCATGATTTGCCCTGGGATGCAAAATTATGAGTTTGGCTTGTACCTCGGTGATGCAGATTAATGCTTAGTGGTATCAGCCAACTTCGGTTTACCATGGGTGTAATATATTTGAAATCTGATTTTCTTTTCAAGTAGGATAGGTTCTTAAAACCCATGGTGCCTTCTTAATATTAGAGCGTATATTGCCTCTGCTGAAATCATATAATTGTGTATTCATGGCCAAGTCCTAGAGTTCCCTAATCTTGTTTGGATAGTGCACTGAGTTTGTTAATAGCAAACAGCATTTTTTTATAGCTGGCCCTGCTCTGGATCATTCTAAAGTCTGATATTTATGGGTAGAAGATAGTTTGATGGTGTTCCAGCAGCAACCAGGACACCTCTAGACATAAACCTTATTTCACAGACTAAGCCACCTGCATGTTATATTTTTGTGTTAACTTTGTAACCAGTAGACAATATATTTTAGGTAATGTGTCATTAAACGCAGTACCTTTTGGGATTAATAGCATTCTGCATTCCTCACTTTTATGTGAGGGCTGCCTCATTGATCTTAAGTATGAAGTTAAAGGTATACCGCGGCCAGATTGACTCTTGACATTGCAAGATACTTTAAAAAGCCTTGTAACAGCAGCTGAGGATCTCCATGCAAATTCTTCAGTGCACTGTTCTTCTACAGTGAGGGTGAGGCTAATATAGCAGCTTATTTCAGCGATTCCTAGGTGTGGTAACCACCCCCAGGGAACTCCTGCAAGTTGGCAGAGCAGAGCAGACTTGCTCCTCCACCATTGCCCACAGGGTGTGGTTTCCCCTGTGTCTCCTAAAAATAGAGCATTTTATCTGTGAAACCAAACTGGCCATAAAGTGCAGCAGGGAAATAAAAGGGTGGTAGGGTGTGTTCTTTTGCTCGTTGGATAGCTGCATTCATTGCTGTGTTTTAGTGTGGTTAGGAGAAGTGTTAGTCAGAAGACTGCTGCCCTAGGTATGGCATTACCAACCGCACTAATCATGTCTCTGAAGAGGCAGAGAAAGCTGTTAGTCCAGAGGTATTAAACAACCTTCAGGTCCAGTGTCCAGTTAAAATTAATGAGCCAAAGTCACCAAAATGCTCTGGCTGTTCTGCACTACACCAGCTACAGAAAGATGTAAAATTAGTCTGATGGGTCAGATAAACACCATTTGAGGTTGCTTTATATTTCTAAGGAAGCACAAAAGGAGCTGGAACACCTGACCCAGGCTGTTCCCACTTCCCTCTCTAAGTCGTGATGGCATTTAATTGCTAATGTTTCCAAACACATTGAAAAAAGTATTAATATGGAAAGCAGGCAAATTAAGAGATCTAGATTGTTCTCCACCTTAGTGTGCTAATATTGATTATACTTTGTAAAGCATGTAATTATGTTTCTGAGCACAGCAGTAAAATACACTGACAAGTTTTCAAGTACTGATCAAAAAGCATACATTACAGTGACAACACTATTCTTGTATTTTGAAGGAATTTAGCCATATAATTGCCTTCATCTCAATAAAGAGAAGAAAATATGACTTGCTAAATCCACAAAAACGTTTAGGAGCCAGACCTCCATAAAAATCAATGGGAGATAAGTGTTTAAATGGCTTTGTGGATTCAGCCAGTATGTAAATGACAGAAGTCCCCATCTCTTCTGGACTCCTTATTTACAGGTGGAGAACAACATCAATTGCATCATCTGTAAAATATCAATGGGGCAAGAGGAAAACGTTTCCACACAGAGACTTCTGGTATCCACAGCACTAGGGGTATAACATCTCCTAAATAATGTAGGGAGGGGGGATAGATAAAGAATTTATCCTGACTTTGAAAAAGGAGTGTGTGCTTTCTGCAGCAAAGCCTGCATCACTAGATTCCTCAGTCTGTTTAAGGGAGGATATAGAAAATACACACATCAATATGCCAAGCAATGGTTTGAGGCAAAAGCAGATTTCTGGACAATTGTAATCTTTTCTGAGGTTTTCACACTTAACAAAGAATTGATCTTCTGTCCCTGAAGTACATCCAGCTCCCATGGATTTCAGAATGGCTTTTAGATACGTGGCTATAAAAAGGATAACTCAGTGGCCTTTATTCTCCACAGATATATACAATTTTTCAACAATTTTATTCAAACACTTTACATGAAAAGGAAGCAAATAATCTCCTATTTTCTGAGTTCATCTTTTGTTTCATACACAGGAATTCTCAAACTGTGCTTACTATGTTAGGAAAGACTTCATTAAGTCAAGCCACTGAAATATCTACAGTATAACCTGCTATGGAAAAGAAGGACAAAATGCATTCACAAATAATATAATAATTGCATCCAAAAAAGGTTGGCAGATAAAGTGTCACAAATAGCAGAGAGCAAGCTCTAAGTTTAAGAAAAACTCCTGTGTAAAGGACCTGTTTCTTCCCTCCTTAGCAATACTATAAATAAAAATAATTCTGTCAACTTCATGGAATTACACCAACATGGGGTAAAACAAATATTAGATGAATAAAATGCACAACTGCATCAGCTCAGACAAGAGATTCCAGATGGATTAGGAATAAAAGCAGTTTTGAGCAGACCTCACCCAGATCACAAGCACATTCCTGCCACTGTATCTGTAACATGCCCTGATCTCTTCCGAAGCCCTTGCAGCACACTGCTACTGTTCCCAGATACGAGGGCAGCATCCAACATTTGGCTAGACCATCAGAGCTGGCACCAGAGCAGCTTCCTGCTGAGCAGACCTGAACAAAATTATCCACAGGGTTTTGGTAAAAACTAGTGAGCTTCAGTAAAATTACTCAACAGACCTTAGTAAAAATTAATTGCAAGGCCTAGCCTAAAGCACAAAGGAAAGCAGTACCAAATGAACAGCAGCTGAGTCTGGCTCACATTGGAAAGAGCTAATTTGATGCTGGTAAAAAAAAAAAAAACAAACCAGGGCATTTATTTTGTTACTGATTCCAACAGGAAATGAAAGTATTTTTTTTTAAGGCTGTTTGTTGAGTCATACCCCTCTGAAATTTTCTTCTTTGTGTTTCTGGGAATTATATGCAGTGCCAAAGTACCTTCTTGTTTAAGCAATGTTTTGGATTGCCAAAGCAGGGAAGAATGTGTGCCATGTCACATGGTTTCTGTAATTTGGCATAAAGAAGCAGATGAGGCTGGTTTGATCCCTGTGGAAACCTCAGCTATACTGAAGGTTCCTTGTGTTTGGTAGCACTTTAATCAAAAGGTTCTATATAATTCAACATTACTAGAATAATGGTTAATTTGAGAAAGTACAGGGATACAAATAGGAAACTGAAGAAATTAAATTCAGCAAGGCTGTGTAAGACTTTAGTGGGATTATAGAAAACAAAACTACTCAGGCCTGGTTTGCCTAGAAATGAGGTAATTGTTTGATGTAGTTTAAAAAAAAAATCATTGATGCTTCTGGGCCTTTACTGTTAACAGCTTGGTTATCTGTTCATTTTCTACCTTTATCACAGTGTAGGTGTGCTCTATCTACATAGTATAACCAACTCACATCACTCTGCAAAATAATATTGTTTTGTGCAGTAAATGCCCACATTTCAATTGAAAGGGATTAATTTTTCAGAGAATTATAGCCTTTGCAGAGAGAAAAGACCTATTAGGTCATAAAATCTGTTCCTCTGCCAGCACAGGATTTGTTGCATCTATGTATATTCATTAGTGTTTTGTTCAAGCTATTTTCAATAGAAGTAAGGGGACTTCCAGTGCTGAACTAGGGAAACAGAAGCACAGCTCAGCAGATCTCACCAGAAGTTTACCCCTTATATATACGTATACCCTGTCTGCCTTTACAAGTCTTATATTAAATACACATTTTTCACCATCAGAAATGCCTCTACACTAGCCAAATGTTTATTACAGTTGCATCTTAATTTAAGTGAATGATTTCTTCTCTTTCAGACAGCTTTTGTGTCTCATATTTAGGCAGAATTGAGGTTATTGAAATTTAGGAAATGAAAATGATTCCTTTCTGAACTTTCCTATGTCTCTGAATATGGTAACCAGGATGTAGGGGGCTGACAGGCGACAATTTTGAAGAAAAAGCCATGTACCACATATCAGCATGATGTAACATTTCACCTGTCTGTGTCTTATCTGAATTGCAGACAAATCTGCATTATGGAAATTTTATCTCCACTTTTGGAAAGGCTTCAACCTATGCTCTAAATCAGATGAGAACTTGCATATCATTAAACTCAAGCCCAAATAAGGGCTCTAGGTCAAGCATGTATTAAACTGTTTTTAAATGTCTTTAATGAACTTGCTAGTTCAAGAACAATAGCAAGATAAGGACAGTTGCTTGTTGTCATTCATAGATGCTTTTCAGTATAAAAACCTGCTAATTTCACCTAAATACAAATTGCCTGGGTGAAATTCAGTTCAGCTGTGTAAATATAGAAGGGCTTACTAGCAAGCACATGATCATAAACCTTATTACACGAAATCACATGAAATTTCACATGATTTCATAGCAGACACAAGTCTTACTTTCTGGAAGTGGAAATAAGTATTATTTTTACTTTTTCATAATTTTGAATAAGGCTTTGTATGAATTCCCAAAAGTGTTTGGGGGATTATTATGTTATTGTTCCTACACCTTTTGTGGATGATAAAATTAATATGGTCTGACTGATCTAGTGATGACTAAAATCCCTGTGTCCACACTGGCCACTTAGATCATTTTAGCACTTTTACAGGCAGATGAAAGAGGTAAAGAAAGTGCTAAGATAATTTCCTTGGATCCTTGTTCACAGAACTAATTGCCTAGTCTTGTAAACCAACTTGTCATGTGATTCGGCTGCTTTGTGTTGACCAGTCCTGGTATTTTAGCACCTTTTTTAAAAAAGCATGCATAAGGACAGACCCCTAAAAGGGTTTTAAGATAGTTTGTCTTCTGATGAAAGGAGACCTACTACTACCATCATTAGCCACTCAGCTTTGTCATTTGGCTTTACAACAAAAAGCATTAGCAGTATTAACCTGACATCACTGAGAAAAACACAAACATACTCGGCTATTGAAGAATCCTTTCAGTGATGCTTGTCTGTGGCCGTCTAGGATGACAAGCAGGAAAGAAACGCCCTGGGTGCATGCCCATGTATAGGAGCATACCATACCTCAGGAGACTGCATGAACTTTTAGGAAGGTATTAGAAAGGTTGCAAGGTTTATGAAGCAGCAGTGCTTCTAGACGGTATCATATTGGTCAGCCTGGCTGGTGCTCTAATCAGCAAAATTGCTCAGCCTGGAGCTCCTTCAGTATAAACAGGAAAGTCGGACTGACAAGGTATTTTCAAAGACCTCTGCTATGAAACACATATTCCTAGTTATTGAAAAATCAGATCTGTCAAACTTCTGGCTTCCTGCATGTCTGTATTCCCTCTGGCTTCCAGGGACAGGTTTCCAGACAAGGTGATGAAGATTGAACGTGGTTGATTGTCTTCACCGTGATAGCTGGTGGATAGACACTGCTAAGGTCTGCCTGCCACATTATTTTTATAGGTTCTGACAACAGCATAGTCAAGTTTATGAAACAGATGACTCATACTATGTATAGCTTTTTATGCATTTGAAATGTATATACATATGTATTAACAACATGGTGGGAATGGTTGTCACAGAATACGCCTGCATAAGCAATTCTTCTTGAAGGGGAGGACCGCAAAACTGAAGTGACACTCCACCACACTGAAATGCTGTTCTAATGAGATAAGCAGCCATTTAAAATTTGTGCTCCATCATATTTTCAACTGCATTATTTTCTATGCATCTAAAACTTTATTAGCAGTATAAGGGTTTTTCTGGAAGTAATGTGCATTTATTTGTACATATTTTACCATAAGAAACATGTTTAAAAGCCCAGATAGTCTGTTCTTTGGCTGAATGATGGTCATGTGGGATTTACAATTGAATTTTAAGGACAGGAGGACAGGCAGAAGACAAGTGACAAAGGCAAGACTCTCTCTGCCAGCAAGGAAGAAGATCTGTAATGAGCAAAACTCCCAACTTGATCTAATTTAGAACCAAGCAGAGCTTTAGGAATGTGTGGGAATTAATCTTTTTATTTACCTAGAATGAAGGAGGAGAATTAAGGGCAAGCGAAATAGCCCTGAAATGGACAGATTTGTATTCCCTCCTGAAAAACATTGCATCTAAGTGCCTGACAGCTAAAGTTCATAAGTGCAACAGCAGATTTTTAAGAAATTGTACAGCCTTTCTGTTTGTTCATTTTTGACAGGGGATGGGAAGGGAGTCTGTGTTTGACCAATAATGTGATCATTGTTGAAAATCTGCAGCAGGACAAGAAATGAATGAGGAATATAGTCATAAGAAACAGGGAAACAAAAAGATAAAAAAGGAGAAAAGAATAATGAGTTTTCCTGACTTAGGCCCCAGTTAAGCAAAGTGTTTAATCAGAGTCAAGGGTTTGCAGCGTTAGGCCTTTCAGCTTGAACAAATGTGATCAGCATGACAGCATGGTTGTGGTTTCTGGTCATCTGGGTTCCTACGTTTTCCAGAAAAACATATCAAACCTCTACCTATCTGCTCAAGCAATTAAGTTTAAGCCTAAATAAAATGAAATATATGAATAACCCATAGAGGTCATTCCATGTTGGGAATCTCATAATGTTGCTACTGTTCTTTAATATAAGCCAAGTCACACAGTTGGACTTAGCTTCCACATAGACTTATACCTATAGTTGCTGGCTTTTTTTGCACTCACATGTATTTTTACATCCCCACAAGCTTCTTTCTTCTTTCATTTTGGCAGTTTGCCACTATAGTAGCCAGATCCCCTATTACATGCCAATTAATCCCTTCTTGATGAATTTGAGTCATTCGTATTTTATTGTATACAGTACGGAAATAGATCATGGCAAAATGCAGTATAAATAGGGCATGGGTTAGTTGAGTATAAAGCCTTTATTGTCCTCTGCTAGATGTGTATATATCGTTTCAGATTAAAATAACCGATGTATTGCTTTTCCATTGCATTTGAGAAGATTTAAAATATTTTTTTCCAGCATAATGCTAATAGTGTAACATGCCACATTTTGTTTTAGAAACACAGATGAGATGTAGAGATTAGATGCAGAGTTACAGTACTGTGCAGTTCTAACAAATAGAAATAACTGTGTAGCAGTAATATAATAGGCTGCAATCAATTTTAAAAGGCAATTGTATCTAAGGAGGTTTCTGCATACCTGTGGCCTCTGCCCAGGAAGGAGCATGTTTGTTCCTATTGCCAAACCCCAGGGCAGTTGCATGCTCCCATCAAGGTAGGGGCATGTGTGTGGAGAGGCAATGATGGGGCAGAGTTAGGAGACATTTTAATCGGATGCCCATGGTGGATTGTTGAATCAACCTTTGCTTAAAATAAAAACTTAATTCCAGCTGACTGTAGTGAGGCTACTCCCATGAGATAAGCAGGGTCCTCAAGCACATCGCTGAGCTGCCGACTTGACTGTGGCCTCTTTAGGGCACAGCCCCACACTTTGACTGAGCTGACAAATGGTCCACAGTGTCTGAAGGACAGAGATTTGCCCATTTCCTCTTCTTCCTTCTGCTCCCCTTCCTGCTCCTCACTACACATTTACCCACTCCCCTCCATCTCATCAGCTTCAGCGTTTGCCTGACCCCTAAGTAAACTCATTCAGTCTGCTCCACCAGCACAAAAATCCCATGTTCACTGTTTTTCCAGGTTATTTTCTCCCATTTTAGTTCAGCTGAGGTGCTGTGTTGTGCTCCAGCAAGCACCACAGCCAGTACAAAATAAGTGGGTGTCCAGGAGCAAGAGAGGAGCAGATCCTGAAGGGAAGGGCAGCAGGGGTGGGGAGACGAGGGCTTCACCCTCACTGCAGCTGCTTTTAATCCCTATCAGGTAGGAACACCTACCTATCAAGTGGGTAAACACTAGCCACTGTTTAAAAGCAAAGCAACTTCTGGAATAGCAACACTGTGCCACCTCTTTAAACACTCTTATGTTGATAAAGGCATTGGCTGAACTGGTCTTATTAAGTCCAGTTTCAGTTATAAAATCCTACAAAGGTGTTATATTGCACATTATTATTATTATGATACCTAGATGCTTCACTCAAAAGTCAAAAAGTTTAATTGCTCTGTAACACAGCAATGCTATGTAGCCATTATAAAACATAAACTCTTCAGACAGAAATGTCTGTATGTCTAAGAATGAGAAGGATTTCACTTTTAACCAACCTTACAACACATCCTTGTATGTATCCTTTACTTGTTAATCTGATTTTATTTAGTTCTAAAAGGGACTTTGCATACTAATTCAGATTAATCAGGTCTGACTGCATGTAATTAAAAATTAGTAAGACAAAGGCAGACCCTAAATCAATTCTTAAAGAACATCTTCCTTCAACTAAAAAAGATTAGACTTTATGCATCAGTTGCTCTGAAAGGAAAAATAGTTATTATTGAAGAGCATGCTAACATTTTATCATTAAAAAATGAAGCACGTTTGCCTAACAAAATTAAATGATCCAGACAATAAAGCACATTTGCAGAGATCAAGAATGATAAAACCAACAGTAGAGTAAAATCCAATGCAAAAAATATTAAAGCCCATTCCTGCAGTGAGCTCCTAGCAAAGGACCTCTGTGCAATAGAGGTCATATAACATTTCTGTGTTTGTACTGGATATAACCCAGGGAACTAAATCTGAGCCTACAGTGGAAAAAATATTAGTATTTTATGTGCAATCTAGAAACAATGCAACCTGCACCTTAAGTTGGATAAAAATTCAGAAAACTACCTTAATTACCTCACCTTTTGTTTCAAATCTATTTTTAATTTATTAGAGAAGCTTTATTCACCCGGTTTACTGCAGTTGGATGCTGCTTATCACAGCAAAAGGCCAGAACCTCCAAAGTTTCTTTGTAATTTTGTTACATTTATTTTTATGAAAGAGAACATTTGGAATTCTTACTAAAAATATCATAAACGTACAAATCTCTGTAAAACAAAGAACTTTGTTACAAGGACAACGAAATGACCCAGAGCAGACATGCAGCTATTGCCTTCATAGCTAAGGTCATGTCCTGAGTTATTTTATTTGAAAGGAGAAAAGGAAGGTTAAAAATTCATCTCTGCACCCAGCAAACAGGCACCATTCTACCCTTTGCAAGTCCCATTTGTGTTATTTAAAGTTTTCCAAAGGAGCCTTCAGCCTGCCTTAACATGTAAATAAGCATTCCCCTGCTCCCACCATCCCAGTCACGTGTATCAGGGCAGGAAACACGGCAACCCGGGCAGCAGCTGTTAAAATTGCAGTGAGGTTATGATCACGGTGGCAGAGGAAATCTTCCTTTGGGGCCCAAATATAAACCACTGTGGCCATTGTTGCCCACGCAGGAGAGCCTCGGGGAGTGATAAAGCCTCCACACGTTGGCTTCCAGCGGTGCATCCTCAGCAGATGGAAGGCCACACTGGTGAAGTGCAGAGGACACGGTGCTTGCCTCCAGCACCTGGTCCTGACTTACCACATCTGTCATGGATGCTGCACTTCAACTTAGGGAGCAATAGCCCCAGAAATACAAGTAGTGAAGACCAGCATTTATTAAATCACCTTTTGAGACGGACCACTGTGTGTAGGGTTTTTCTCATAATAAGTATTTATTGATACTAAAACTCAAAAGTTGCCACTAAAAGTAGGATTTAATGTATTAAGTCTTCTTCAGAGGGCATCCAGTCTCCAAAAGTCTTATTTACTTCTTTGGGGTCAGCATTTTATGATGAACACTGTCCTGTCCATGTTACCACTTGCTTACAAATGGCTGCTGCAAACATTTGAATAACAAGGGATTTCAGAATACACAGTTACAGTTGCAAATATATTAAATATAGAGCTTAAATTTATCTCAGGATATGTAAGACATCCTCTGGGAGAGCTGTGCAATGCAACCATGCTGTCTTTTTCTGGCAATAATTAAACTATACTATGAAGTATTATTAGACTGAATGACACTGTAAACCCCGAAAGCAAAACAGCTAACATTCCAATATGATGTTTTTAGTCCTGTCTCATACCTCATTCTTTTCAGCTCTACTGCAAATGAAAATTAGAGTAAATGGGAAAATAAAAATGTATGCTTCTTTATGCATGGGCTAACATATTTAGCTAGGTGAGAAAACAGATACTATTTACCTTTTTCTGTTTAAAAGTGTAAACCCTTCCTGCTGCACAAATTTGTAAAGTAAAATTGCTCAGTACTTACACATCTCTCATGCTTATCTTCTAAATCAACAGTGATAAAAAGCAGAATTTTGAAAGTAATAGAGTATATAATAGGAAATTCCCTTTTTCACCTGCCTTTACACAGTGCAATGAAGTACAACATATAAAAAAAAATAAGCTATGATTCTGACAATAGTCACTTGGAAGATAAACTTATCATGGTTTATATGTCTTCTTTTAAATAATGCATCACACGCTTTTCTGAACCACTGCAGTTCCTTCTCAAGGTGTTGTAAAAACTGAGCAACCTGAAGCATATTTATACAGATTAAGTGGTTTCTAATACTCCAAAGAGCACTTAATCTGCATGAATGTGCTTCGTGTTGCTATGTGCCTCTAAAGGCTGAACAAGGAGTCTAAGTGATTCTGAAAGTCTGCAGCACATTTGTATTTTGATCAGTCAAACAAAAGCAAAAATGGAAGAAATATGTTAATTGGCCCTGGCAAGCAAGACAAGCAACTGGCAATCAGATACTTTCCAGCCTGAGCTTCTTATTCTCCAGCCATGTCCTTAAAACATCTCAAATTATACTAATAATGCAAGTTATTATGCTAATATGGACTCAAAAAAAGAATAATGCTGGAAATGACGTATCCTTGATAAAGAGTTCCATAATCACCATGACTAATGTTTATTAAAATGCTGCCCTAGAAACTGAAGGAAAGGCCAGCTGTTTTACCTTAAGGGTTCCGCTATGGCATTTTTCAAATATTCTGTGTTTATTGCTTTTTCTACATGGATCATCTGAATGAGAGAACAGTGGGAACACTGCAAAAGAGCCTTCAGATTCTGCCACCTTCCTCTAGCAGAGCCAGGAGTCAGTTATTCAACAGGTAGCCAATATATCTATATGGTATGCTGAAAGCAAAATACACACATAGGAAAAGGGAGAATTTCGAAATAAAAACAAGTGATCTTTATATCAGTTCTGCACTTTGTCCCACATCGATTAAAATAAGAAGGGGAAATTACACCAGCAGAATTTGAACATGACTGACTGCTCTTACTGACTCCTGTGGGGGAGCAGGCTCAGCAGTGTGTTTTGTTGCAGAAGTCCTTCCTCTTCCAGTGTTTGAGATGAGGACATACAGATGTCTTGTGATGTGCAGGAGGAAGACATTCACTCGCTCCCTTCTCTTTGCTGGTAGGAAATGAAGGAACTTGGTGGCAGATAGGTTTTGAAGTCACAGTGGCATATATGAAAATTGTTTCTCATGTAATTCATACTGTTACAGAGAAAACCTTTGAAAGACTGTCAGAATATAGCAAGGTGTGCTGTTTATGTTCCATACAAAATACATACAATGCATCAGCACCTTTTTTGTTGTTTTACTCTATGCAAAGTAAGAGTGTGTGGGATCTTGTAGAACATGTAACAAATATTCAGTACAAACTACTTTTCCAGCAACTAGGTCCCAGAGCTGTATAAATATCTCCAGAAAGCAGTGCCCAAGGCTTTAAGAGTATGTGAAATGAAAAGGATACATCTGTCAGCTGGTATGTAGCACAGGAGGCAAACTGCTGAGTGAATTGGCAAGGGAGAACAGAAGATGATAATGAAGACAACACTAAAGTCACTAGAAGAGATGGAAGGTAACATTTGCTGGTCTTCAGTTCAGCATGGTTCATAGCACTGGATCATTTGGAATGGTTCAGCGGTTCCTAAGGCATAAAGGTACTTCCTTCACAGAGTATTCATACCAGATATCTTCTACTGACGCCTGTCCTGAGAGACAGAAACAGTTTTCCAAGCCAATAAACAATTCACAAAGTGCTTGCCACAGAAGAGCAAGGAACATTTGGGGTTCATAAAGGGCTACTGCAATAGCTGTAGGGAGAAAAAAAGAAGTGAAGGGAAAAAATGATGAATGGCTCAGAGTTGCCACTTCTTTTTCTTGTCTGTGCTTTTTGAAAGTTTATTTATTTTAATGTTAAAGTAGTGTTCTAAGCTGGCTCCAACTTCGGGGGAAAGAAAGGTCTGCCGTAATATCTTTGAAAGGGAAAGCTACAAAAATAAAGGCGTATAAATGGATGGTTCAACCCAAATGGTTAGGCTAAAATGCTAAATTGTTTTCACAAGCACATTTGTGTTGGAAGTGCACTGATTTCAACTGTTCAGACACCCCCATGTTGAACCAGCCCTTTGTATGCATAGGGACAGGATGTTTTCAACCTTGTCAGCTTAAAATGTTAAAGGTAATACAATCAGTGCAACGTGCAAAGCATGACACTTACCAGACTGCTCCTTCCTCACATTTGTCACTTTATTGAAGCCATAAAACTTGGGCATGCAGTGGGGGGAATCAGTGGTAGGTTGTTTCTTTTGAAATAGTTGGATGGAACTGTGGTTATTTTGGCGATGAAGCTGGGTAGGTTTATAGGTGGAGCAGAACAGAAACATCCTATGCCCTTTTTGGGTGCTCAGCTTCTACCATCCATCTCAGAGGTGCAGAAGAGTTTTCCCTGCTATCATTAATGCTCTCTTACCATTGTTGTTTGGAGGTTTTAATATACTTTTGAGGTGTCCCAGAAACAGAAGTCTGCAGGACAGCCAGCCCCCAGTAAAACCTTTGGCTTTTGAACAAGCAAGCCTAGTAGGTTCAGTACTATAACGTTAAATTTGATTTGCATGCTGTAGAATGGCTTCCTCTGCATTTTGCCACACACTGTTTCCAAAGGAAATTAGACCATATGGTGAGCAATTTGCCTGTGTGTGCGATTTACCATCTTTGCCCCTAACAGGTGTGAGTATCCCAGCAGGAATGGACTAACAGGATTTTTGTCACACAGTGGTTTGCCTGCTGTGAAAGTGCACCCTCCATCACCACCGGTCTCCATCGCTCCATCCTCCAACCAACTGAAGTGCAAAGTGCAGCATGTTGCCTGATGTGTGTCCATCTCTGCTACGCCACTGCTATGTTACTTTTTGAACCGTTTTTTTTCGGCAGCTGTTTTCACCTTCCCCATTATTGCTGCCATTCCTGTGTTTGAAACGTACCACGCTACTGCAACACAGCTCCTCTAGGACCTCAGCTTCTCTGATGCCTCCCACCTTTCTGAGCTCTGGGCCTGACACCCTGCCCTCCGAGGGTGCCAAACACCATGATTCTCCTTCTAGCTGGCTGTCAGGACCAAGGGGTCCCTGTAGGTCCTGGCACACTTTTGACCTTTCTTTTGGGGAACTTGAAATAAGCAGTGGGTACAGGGACTAGAAGGTCCTTTTATAGCAACAAAGGGATTTCATTGTCGCTGCTCTCTGTGCGCATCTCTGTCTCTTACCACTGGGAAGAAATCATAGCACAAAAGATGTTCAAAATAACAAGAGCAATAACCTTTTTCAAGTTCACCGGTATTTTTATACCACCTTTTCGTAGATCCAAATTTCCCCAAATTACCCCTTTCTTCTCCGTCTACCTTGTCTTTCTTGCTGAAGCTCTTGCCAAGCTAATGAATCCAACACAAGCAGGCGAAGCAACACAGTAATCCAACCAAGACAAAGTAGTCATAAATTATTACAGGCAGCTCCAAATCCAATCTGCTGTTGTCTTGGTGACTCACTGGGAAGCACCAATAATTTTTTTGTTTCTTCTCAGGCTGCAAGATGCCATCCAAATTTATCTGTCTTCCCTCTCCCCCCTTCCCCACCCTTCCTTTTCCAGCCCTTCATGTTACCCCATCTCTCATCTTGTTTTCTGATGAGATAGCTTTGGAGTTAAGCAATCCTTGAACTTTTGGTACTACCTGCTACTCTGGTTTTTTCTTCATTATTTGATTATTTTTTAACAAAAACTCACAGGCACTGTATCCTTAGCCCTGTGAAAAGTCCCCTTCTCCCTGCAGTTCTTGCATTTTCATTTCATACGTTGTCATGCAGCCCTGTGTGATGTGTTCACTCAGTCCAGGAGCCAGTATAGCACTTTATCACCCTACTGCTTTGTGTTCCTTTGACTCCTTTCTGTCAAGCACACTGATATTTCTACAGCCAATCTCTGACTCAGAGAAGCAAATAATGGAGCTGGCCTCATCCTGGAAAATAAAGTGGTCTTTTACCTGGACACGTGGTAGTAAAGAGGCTCAGGACACCATTTCCCCTTGGCAGTGCTTCTTTGCTCCCTTTTTTATTGTCACATATGCTCTGCATAGAACAAAATGTCTTTTTTTTGTCTTAATCCAAAGTTAATATGTTTATGATTTTAATTCTCTGCTCTCTAAGTGTGTATATATATATGGGTTTTTTTACTGTCTTCATGTTGGCTGGAGAACACATAGGATTGAGGTGGTTTATACCTTCTTCAGCTATACAAGTAACGATGGATGCTAATACATTACATATTTACTTAAACTAAGTAAAAATTTTGTCTTCCATCAAGCAGGAGTATAGAAATTTGCCCAGACAAAGTGTATATCAAATAAGAAAAACTGTAAATACAGAATCTGTATGTATTTGATGCTACAATATGTTAGAGCAAGGAGTTTACAAAAGCGAAATGAGACATGTAATTCCTATCAACCTACCTAGCTGTCTTTGCTTCCTTCAAAAATTTCCTCTTTAAAAGTCAAAAGCACTGTACAAGAGTATAAGCACACACTATACTTAGGAATTAGCTGGAGTTGTGATGTTATACTCCTGTAAGGTTACATTTTGAAAATTTGACACTAAGAAGGCACAATGTAGAAATGTTCTTTATAAAAGCTCGGGGGGGGGGGGGGGGAGATGCTTGGTTCCAAACGGGATCATGTTGCAATAGGTCTCAGTACCATGTGTCAGAACTAAAAAGGAAAAAAAAATATGTTTGTGTTCCTATTACTAAGTACATATTTTAGCACAGGTGTGTTATTTTCACCTACAGTTTTATAGGTGACTCTTAGCAGGTTTCTCTTTCATTTCCTAAAGAGGAACATGGGAGTAAATTTCTTGAATGTTCACAAATGGGATTTTTAATTTCCAATTCCCATAAATAGTTGTACTATTAAAGATGACACCGTGATTACTCACCTTAAACAAAGAGAAAATGTGAAGATGGGTGGAGTTCAATTCAGCAGAGTAAATACTTGTAATACAGCTATATGTGGAATAACTTCTTTAAAATTCTGAAATATGTGCTTGCCTGAACACATCAAATTTACATCCAAGATCAGAGAAAGACTCAAGAAAATGATGCCAGTCATATTCTTGGCAGCAATCAACAGGGTAATGCTGTCAAATATGGTATAAATTTCCTCTTAACACATCGTATGTTCTGCTTATCTTGCCTCACCCACAGCCATACAAACAGGAGGAGGTGGAGGCTGGTGACAGCTTGGTGGCCAGACAGGACCAACAGGTAGACTTTAAACACCTAACAGCATTGAGTGGGCCAGAGCCCGCATCCAAGCAGCCCAAAACAAAGGACTAATCTCCACCAGGAAGAAACAAATGTGGGAGAGGGCTCCTTTAGCTGATCTAGTAAACCAAGGAGTCACAGAATGGCAGGAATAATCCTGTGTCCTTGGTGATCATAGCATAAAACACATCTCTGAGCAGAGGATCCAAAAAGAGGCTGGCACAATGACAGAGGAGGGAAGAAAAGCCAAGGACCAGCATCCAAAAAAAAGAAAGATGGAAAGAGCTAGGTGGAGAATCGAGAAGACATTTGCTGTCATGATGGCAACAGTTAATGGTACCCTCTCGCTGTAGCTGTTCATTCAGCAGCAGTGCAGTTTAGGATGGTTTTGGGAGTCCCTACCTACCTTCTTTTCCTGCTGCTAATTTTCCCCACCACACCTTCACTTCTGGCACTGTTGCTTCTTACAACTCAGAGAGAGGAATTGCTCCCACTTGAAAAATAAACCAGCATAAATAAAAGTGAAAAGAAATGCTGTTGTGGAAGAAAACAGATGAAGGGGTGAGGACTGCTCAAGATGGCACTATTGTTAGAAAGTGAACTTTGCCATCCTGTCCTGTGTGCCTCTGCTCCAGTCCCTTGCAAAGCCAAAATAGGTGGACGCAATCAAATGTCACCCCTCCCTCCTGCTGGGACCCCCACTCCCTCAGACAAGGGTAGGCTGGGCTCCTCAGGAGCCTGGGGAGCCTGGCACCCGCAGCTTGAGCATCTGAGAACAGCTCTGCTGGTTGCTTCCCCTTAGTCAGAAGTCTGGTCCAAAAGGACAAGCTAGAAAAGGTGGTGGAGTAGTTTGACATTCCCCTCTCAACAGTAGCGCTGCTTCAGAAGGGGAGATGAAAGGCAGCCTCACCTTCCTACCCCCTTCCCCAAGGCCACCTAACTAAGGGTTTGGGTTGTAATATACACTCTGGGGAAGTGGGATGCTTAAAACCACATTTTAAAGATGAAATGGCCTCAATCACAGTTTGGGAACTGCCCTGTCTGGCCAGTACAGATTAGCGTGCAATGAAAGCACCTCTACCTGCAGCAACTTTTCCTGGTCTGGGGGCTGATTGCAGGTGGGGCAGGTGGCGTGTGTGGATGCAGAAAGCTGCAAGGTAAGCAGAGTTTTTCCAGAGAACTACCATGTTGTAAAAGACCACAGAAGCCCACCAGTACTGTTCAGCACACATCACAGCTAGCGGTGGGCTGTGTTACCCGCTAGCAGGTTGGCGCTGTGCAAAGTCCTCTAAAGCCACATTTTAAGCATCTTCACTCATATCTGGCCTCCAGTTCTCAGTTATATCTACATATGGCTTTAAGTTTCTTAGAAAATCAAAGCTTAATGCAGTCTTTCTGAAAGGTACTCAGCTAAACTCTGTGGATGTCCACTCTGCATCATGAGAGCTGCCCTGGGCCCTGACCTGGTTTATGTCTGGGTGCTATAGGACAGGCTGTCTGTAGGTCATGCTTTCAAATAGTCCTTCAGGGCAGGCGTAGGTGGTAATGTAAAGGGCAATGCTACCAAACACATGAATTTTGTCCATTAATTTAACAGTGAAAGATTTTCTCCTTGTATTAAGTACTCTTGCTATGGACTGATTAGTTCAGATATGTGCACACATACGTATTTATGTGCATGTGTATGCAAATATATATATTTACACATATTTTATATTATATTAATTTCTTATGTATAATTTCTTTTCTAAACAGATGGTTGCACAGAGAAATACAGCAAGTTTTGTTGGATAAGTACTAGACCTGCCAGTGGACACAAAACAGTATTTTTTTATTACATAGAGTATTAATCTCATGTTACTATAGGTTTGAATCATATATGAGAGCTTATATCTACCTGTTTGAGTACATCCTAACCGGGAATGATTTAATACTACTCAGAAAAAGGATCACTCGCTTTTTGTTGTGCCCCCATCTTACTTGCAAGTTAATGCACAAGCCAGACCTTAGGCAGCCTTAATTTAGTTTGCTCTCTTAGCTCTCGAATCCCTCATCTGTACAGTGCCATTCAGCACAGCAGGTGTGTCAGGTCTGCAGACCAGAACAACTCCAGTCGTTCTAATTATTGAGTGAACTTTGTCTATGGCTTTCATTGAGGTAATGGAGCCCACAGGGAGTGATGATCAGGTCTGAGGTATAATGAAGGTCACTCTCACCAAAATATTTACTACTTTAAATTAAGAAGGCAGAAAAACACCTATCCTGAGCTTTAAAAACACTTTGTTGTTGCATAAGCTACAACCAGCAGATAAAACTGCATCACATGAAGAAACAATAAGAACTTCTGAAACAGAAAATGAAGAGAAATACATCATCTGCACTGCACGTTACTCATTAGACTCTCCAAAGTCTCATTTTACCACTAGTATATCCCTGCTGAGGTGATTGGCATGCAGCTTGTGGTGTGGGATAACTGCTCAGAGCTTCCCTGGTCTCCCAGGTACAAGCACAGATAAGCAGCCAGAGAAGTTAGAAAGACAAACACAGGATAAAGAGAAAATCTTTGTGAATCACATTCACTCTAGCTTAGTCAGGTGGGGTAGCTAATTTAGCTACATGAAACATGGCTGCATTTGCTGTCTAGACAAAGTTAAGCTAGGTGAAAAAGTAGATTCTTCTGTTAAAGAAGGGATGTATTTGTGGAAGATGCTGTCAGGATAACCCTGGGAGATAAAGTCTCCCCTTTACTCACAGTACAGAGGGCACACATGGAGAAAATGCCATTACTGAGACTCCTGTGCTATGGGGGACCTCTTCAGTCATAAACTTGAAGCTATGGACTGTTAAGCACAAAATCTAACAAGAATGTGGGGGTAGGGAATAACATTGGTTTTAAACACTGGGGGAGAAATCATACAGTGTTATGTTTCAAATAGCTAAGATCAAGAAGCAGGTCCATGGTTAGTGGTGTTAAGAATAGGTTCAACTTTAACCTTCAAAAAACAGCAGAACACAACGCTGCTTAGCGCTGCAAATCCAAGCCCTGTGTGGCTATTGCAACCAATACCAAGGTGACTTTTCTTTTAAGTCAATATGCTTTAGCAGACTCCTCTAATGCAAACAAACAAGCAAGCCAACCAATGAACCACTAATAATCTCTGAAAGTAAGATGTCATTCCAAGAAAGTCAAAATGGTGTTTGTGAATTAAGTTTTCTTTAACAATATTAGAGACATAACGTGCGTCTAAGGTCCGGTATGAATGGGGCACATGGCCATAAAGTTGATCCTGTTTTCTTTTGTCTTGGTACTTCAGGGTTCTATATAATTATTCTTTTCTCTTACCCAGAATAAATGAAAGCAAGAAATCTCTTTGTATTTTCTAAGCGATCATAAAATAGACAAGGAAAACATGGCACATAACTTCTTTCAGCTCTTGGAGGCTCCTAAATAAAGTACATCTTCCCCACTGAAGGATTCACAGTAGCACTGAAGAATCTTCGAACGGCCCAGCTTTCTTCCAGTGAGGGCATCTCATGGTATGTTTCTATTCCTCCATCTTTGACTTAAACAGACATTTAAGCATGCTGAATCTCCAGCTTTTACTCTAGTATTCCAATATCAAGCTACCAAACCTTCAATGGCTTTAAATTTTCGCCTTTTTCTTTTTTCCTTTTTTTTTTTTTTTCTTTTTCTGCTACAAGGTGGTTTAAAGCTGGTTTGTTTCTGATTTGTTTTGCTTTTTTAAGCTGCCTGCCTGCTTGGTTCCTAACCACAATCCTGTTAACACAACTTGTGGACAAGATGACCTAAATGTCTGGATGATTTCACAATTGTATCTTATTCTGATCCTCCAGACAACCCATCCTGGCTGTGCCATGCAAGCTGGGAATGTTTTCCTCCAACGTGTCTCCTAGCCCCTTCCTCATGGACAGAATCTTCTGCTCAACACAAGTGCAAGTCCAAGATTTTCTTCAAAAAAGAAGACTTGCAAATTGAAGTTTCTGCCTGGGATCTTGAGATAATTCTTGTCCTCTATTACTCAAAAAAGTTCTGAAGACTTATTGTTTTACAGCTGTAAATATAGGTGACGGGTTTGCTTTTTTTACAAAGCTCAGCTATTTTCTTTCCTTCTGGTGTCTACGTTAACTATTTAGTATTTTCCTTTTTAGCCTTTTTGAAATGTGACAAGCATTGTTCTATCGTCGCAGTTCAGAATTTAAAGTAAAATTTCAGTACTCTATTTTGCCATATATCTGTCACTCTTAATATATAATATAGATTATATGAAAATAAATGCAATTCTCTTGAAAAACTCTGAATTTCCTCCAGTCCCACTAATTTCAAGGGAAACATAGTCTACTAACATCTCTGAAGCCTGACTACCTTATCCTGGCTATCTCATTCATGCAGCCTTTTTCTCTCTTGCAAAGAACATAGTGAATGCCACCACTAGTGCCTGGCAAAATTTTCCCACAGTACACTGACTGACATCTGCTTCAGTTAAAGTAAATGGGTTTAAAACTGCCCCTCACATTTATCTAGCAAAATCTTGTTTATAATGTCCTTTTTGCTTAAACTTCATTTACTACTTCCTGAAGTCCCTCCTATAGGTAAAGAAAGGAGTACTTTGCTCACGTTTGTGAAATGGACAAATTAATTATTATTTCCACACGTCCAAAATATTGTTCACTAATCATGTCAAAGTAATGTAACAACACCTTTAAATTAATTTTAAAACAAACTATTCTATTGGTATCCATGTTGAAACACCGATTTAATTTTTTTTTTCTAATGTCACGTAGCTCTTTTTTCTACTGCATTTTAAGGTGCCTAACTAACTCTTCAGATGGTTTAAATGCACATTTATGTTAGTTTTAAAGAGACTTTGCCACATTGTACTAATTGAAGCTCTGGTAATTTTAGTATATAGCATTAAAAAGGAAATACGTGTCTTTTATGTTCTCCTTTTCTGCGCTATCAAGACTTTTATTAAATAGCCCCACAATCTTCTTTCTACTACAAAAGACACACACATCAAAACCAACCAACTCAGTGAAGAGTTTTGTTAGCCACAGTATCTTTACAGATTTGGACAAAAAAGAACTTATTGATATAACATAATTATACACTGGAAAAATATCAGACTTGCAGCTATCTAGTTTTTCAGGAACAATGATGGGAACTTTATGGTCAGGATAACATAAGCAACTGTTGTCCATTGACCAAGCTTTCAATTTATACCTGCTCTTGTTCTTCCACCTTGGTTACTAGCAGTGGAACAAGATAAAAGAAAATCTTTTTAAATAAAAATGAATCTTGGTAAAGTGTATCATTGGAGTCAAATACTTAGTAAAACTTCTGACCTTCAGTCCTGCTGAATGTGAAACACAAAGGCAGCTTTGAAATGCTACAAATTGGGCCCAGCTGACATTTAAACATCAATTCTGAATGTGTCCACACCCAAATATTGATGCATCAGAAGTGGGACTATTGATTTTTTTCAACAACATGTTTCAGCCGTCTGCTTTCCTTCACCTAGTTTTACTTCTGTCAGTTCTTACGAAGAATAAACTTTACTTGGGGTTTCACACACAATGAAACCTCTCATTTAAAATAAAAATGTATGAAATAACTGTGTTTGACTGAAACCAGTGCCCAGATCTTATACCATCGCAGTTTGCTCTGCTCACCCAGCCCCTGCCAACAGGAATGTTCTATAAAACAGATGTTGCCTATGAAACTGTTGCATGGAGGGACCCTGCCCTAAAGAACAACTGGGGTCCAACTATAAATTGATGTGATCCTGAGATTCCTGCTTTCAGACTCCTTGGAGTAATACCAATGCATGGCTTAGCTAGGTCTTTTGCATACAGAACTCCCCAGGCCATCATCTTGGAGAAACCACTCTTTCCCACCCTTCTGCCAAATCTAGCAGGATACCTTAGAGCATCTTGGCTCACACTCACCCATGGTTGTATGACAAAGGAAAACTCTCATGGATAGATACATCTACAAGTTTCATCAAAACCTTCTTCTTGCAAGTGTTTGATCCCCTCCCTCTCTTTTCAGGTCTTGGCCCTTCTGCTCCCCATGACAGAGAATTTCAATGCTGAGGACAGAGGCTGCCAAAACCAAGCTGAGGATTCCAACTGAGTGGTGGTTGAATTAGGCAAAAGCTCAGGTCCAAGTCAAATAGAAATCCACAGAGATACCTATATTTTTCTCTTGTTCCCTCCTACTACATGATTCTTTCTACAATTTTTAGGCATTCTTGGTGGATCCCTGGAAAGGAAAGCTGAAAAGCAGGAGGGCAATAAGATAGTTTGGAGAAGACAACAAAAGCAGGGGTGTATAGAAGGAGGAGCTGTGCACCATACTGCAGGTAGTACTGTTATTCTGCCAGTACCAGCAGGTGGGGAGCTGTGAGGGAACATTTATTTGGCCAGGTACTTCATAGAATTACAGCATCATAGAACAGTTTGGGTTCAAAAGAACCTTAAAGATCATCTAGTTCCAACCCCCCTTGCCATGGGCAGGGACACCTTCCACAAGACCAGGCTGCTCAAAGCCCCATCCAACCTGGCCTTGAATGCTTCCAGAGATGAGGCATCCACAGCTTCTCTGGGAAACCTGTTCCCATGTCTTGCCACCCTCACAGTAAAGAATTTCTTCCTAATATCTAGTCTAAATCTACTCTCTTTCAGTTTAAAGCCATTATCCCTTGCCCTATCACTACATTTCTGAAATGTATTTTGTTTGTTAGTGCTAAATTAACCCTTTATTTGTTTTTTGGGCTTGGGGCTTGTTTTTTTGTGGATATGTTTGGGTTGTTCTTCTTTGGGGTTGGGTCTTTTGGGTTTCTTTTTGGTTTTGGTTTTTTATTGGGTTGGGTTTGGGGGGGTTTTGTTTTTTGGTTTTTCTTTTGTAAGGAGGATTTATAATTTACTCTGGCTTCTTTAGCTCTGAATGCCGGCAACCTGGCTGGCCATATGGCACTCAAGAACAGTTCTGCTTGGCTCCTATTGTGTCCTACCACTCTACCACTTTGCATTCAGATATATACAGGTGTTCTGCAAAGATGAAGGCAGATCATTGTCCCCATTTTATGAATGAGGAAACTGAGACAGAGATCACAGGGTTTGTTTGGTCCTCTTTGGGACGCAGATCCAAGAATAGAGCAGCCAGCCTCTTGGCACACTCCTTGCTGGAACAGCACATTGCCTGGGATGGCAGGATGAATGGCACAGGTGTGGGGGAGCCAAAGGTAGGCACAAGCTGTTCAGTTTAGATGATTATCAGGTTTTAAGTGCATCCTTCACTTTGCATTTGAAAAACTAACTGATTGTTCTATTATGTTTCTCCTCACTTTCAAATGCAGCCAGTTGCATTTCTGTTCATACCAGAGACCAAGGGGCACAGTCTCACCAAATCCTAAATGTAGGTACTTGTCATATAAAGGAAAAATACACTGACTGATATTTTTTTTTAAAAATACCCCTCCTTTAATTAAAACAGGTAAAAAAAAAGTGATGGAAACTTTCAGTGAAATTAAATTAGGCAGAAAAAACACAGAAAGAAAAAATGAAGGCTACTTCTAAATCTTTGAGACTTGGGATGTAAAGAGCCATTTGAAGCTAATCGAGATTCTGATGAGAAGAATTCACTCCCTGATCTCCATCTCCATTTGTAATATACTGTCCTAAGCCACTTCATCTGAAAAATAATTCAAAGAATAAACATTGTCATAGCTTTTGCTGTTGTGGCCCAGTATATGTAGTCAAAGAAATTGGGTCAGTGTACTTTTTATTTTCTTTCAATTCTACTAACTCAACAGGATACTGGCCAAATTCCAAGCATGCTGTGTCCTATTCCTGATTTCATAGACACATTAAAAAAAAAAAACAGGAATGAAAAAAATGGGCTGTGGATGGCTCATCTGACAAAGCCACCGTCAGGAAATGGCTGGTTGTAGCAGCACATTATCCACAAAGCTAGCCAGACTGTAGGGTTTGTTATTTTACATTTCACCCTACCCACCATGTCTACTGGTTGTTGCAATCAGAGCTGCAGCAGCTGCTGCTGCTGAAGGGTAGAAAAAAAAAATAAAATAACAAAGATGGAACAGCAGCAGCAATGGCTGGCACTGTGAATACACATGGTGGAGCAGTGTAGGTATAACCTGTTCCTAGCTCAATTAATTAATTGGTCTCTGATAATTATTTCCTTGTACCTCGCGAGAGGACTAGGTTATGTTCATTAAAACTGGTCATTTGGAATCGTAAATGCTTTGTGAGATGAAATAGATTGTGAAAGGGACACTATGAGGTGTCTTTTTGGTGTACAGGGGGAGGGTCTGAAGGGGCTATAGCTATATGCATGTGTACCTATATACATACCTCTGCTTGCATGCACATTATGTATGTCTATTTATATATATAAGACTAAAAGCTCCTGAAGTCCAAAAGCATTTTCCAAACACTTTTGGGAGCTGTCTTCTCTCCTTAGTCATCTTAATATGATTATATATCTAAGCAGTCTCACTACAGAGGAAAAAGCTTTGCACACCTACTCTTGGCATAATAATAATATACATAAGAGGGTGTTGAAAAAAAATTAAGAAGTAATTAGCTTCACCATATCATTCCTGAATGAAAAAAATGTGTCTTTTCATTTCTAACACCTTAGAGCAATTTATCCATGAAGGGAATCGATTTTTTTACAATTTCCTTGTTCCTTAATTGTTGGGATATTTTTTGGGTTTGGGTTTGGTTTGGTTTGGTTTGGTTTTGGTGTTGGGGTTCCCCCCCCCCCCCCCCCCGGACAAAGATGACAGAGAAGTTGACAGTCTTAAGAGTGTGTGCATATGTTAGTATATTTATGTGTGTAAGTGGGGGGAATAAAAACATAGGAAGATTTGAAACAGCTTGGATATTTAATCGAGAAAGATTTCAAAGGTCAGATGCTGCACACAGCCCCATAGACTCAGATTGCCACAACAGCCTCCAATGCTCCCATTTAACCTATGAAGGGAGCACCCAGTAGGGTTGGGACAATAGAGATCTCACTTTGTGAAGAATGCTAAACGAGCCACAACCTGTAACTTTCCATACAAGTCTCCAGCTATTGCTTGCTGAATTAGTTGAATGACTAATCTGCCTGAGGTAAGTGTGGAGCAACCTCATCTTTCACTGAAGCTGCAAACAATCCAGGGATTTTCATAGCACTCTTATCAAAAGTTAAGTAACAGCGTTATTCTAGTAAAACAGAGGTGCTGAGAAATCCCTAAGTAAATCACTGACACAGCTGGGAATAAAAATTGGACTTCCCAATTCCCAGGCTCATACTTTAACCAGAACAAAATTCATCTCCTTTTAATCAGTGGGGAAAGACACTGATTTCCCATGGGGGTGCAAGGAATGCCACAATCATTCCATATAATCCCACAATTATAAACTATTGTCATGGCTAAGGATGTAAATAAATCCTATTGTAGTAAGCACAGTCTGAAACCCAAGCCATGATGAAATAAGGAAACCAAAACAACATGGTCCATTGTTAGTGAACTAAGATTGTTAATAGTCTATTCCCACTTACCAGACTGGTGTCAGAGAGCAATTATGTTCTTGGAAAGCTTGTTATGGACCATCTCACAGTCATTAACAGAGATACACCTTCAGTCCCCCACAAGAGAAGCACTATCTTATCAGAAGTAAAATTGAGTTAAAAATGATTGTGGGCTGTAACCTTTGAATTCTGCCAGGTAATATGGAAAATCTTTTTGGGATACATTTTCCTGATTCCTTTTACCTCTGTCCTCCTGGAGTAAATGAATATTCTGTGTGAATAAAAGCATCAGGACACGTCTCCAGAATGCACTGTCTGAAGTCAGCATGTTTTTGGCAGAATTTGGAATACAACCCTACTAATCCCCCAAGTCCCAGAGCTCTCTCATCAGTGAAGGATTGCAATCAGGGCCTTGTAGCAGTAATCAAACAGAAGTGATTGTCATGAGGACAGAACACACAGAAATGTAAGAGAAAATTGGATAGGACTTAGGACAAGTAAGAGATAAAGAGGTGTTGTTGAATAAAACCAGTAGCAAGAATTCCTGGACCCATTTATGACAATTTGATTAAGAAGGTGAGAAGTAACTATCAAAGTAGGGAGGTGATAGCTAACAACTGATTATGGGAGGGTAAGCGTTGGCACCATGTGACTCTGAGGTGGAGTTCATGGAACTTTGCTCTACTATGAAAAAGCAGCAGGCTTTTCCTGCTTTTTTTTTTTTTTTGGGGGGTGGGTGGGGAGAGGGGTTCACTTTTTCCTGTGGGTCCTGTCAAAAGAGTGATTCTACTACCCATCCTTATAAAAGCACTGACATTTAGAAGCAAACCCAGGCACTGAAAGAGACAGGCTCAGTGCTTTTAGCTCAGCACCTTCAACATAAAGGTCACAGCTCTCAACATCACCCCAGTAGAGAAGGTGAACATGCAAGGTCCAGGCAACTCGTCACCTAGCTCAGAGCTTGCATGCAACTGAACTGTCATTCACCTCTTACCAGCGTTTGCTCTGGAAGTCCAATGTTGAGGTCAGTGAAAGGGCAGTGTGGGAAGTTAACACTCACCGACTCAAGGGCTGCACAACAGTTAACTTTGGAATTAATTGAGGTCTGAGGTTTTTCTGAGTTACCAGCCGTTTTAGCCTGATGCAGACTGTAACTTTTAGAAAAGAAAAGAAGTAGCTGGTAAGCCTGCCTACGCTGGATATTTTACAAGGAATTTCACAGAATGCATCAGCATCATAACAGAGCCTTCCCCACTCACTTGTATAGAAACCAAGCTCGTGCAACTGTTTCCAGAAGAAACAAAGCTGCTTAAGTCAAAAAGCCATGAGCAAAAATTCAAGTTGCAAATTAATTGAGTGCCTAATATTACATGCTGAAGTCACTTATCTGTAAAGAAATCAGGCCAGTCCTTCACAAGTGTGACCTGAATTTCATTTCTTAGTTTCAATATGCTGTAAACCACTTCCCTTCCAAATGAAGTACACACTTAAATAATCATACTTAATTTTGCATTTTCACAAAATCAAAAAAAGAATTACTAAGGTTCAACGTGTTCAAAAGAAGCGACTCTTCACAGTCTGTCAATTGCAGCTACAACAAGGAACTTCCAAAAATAGTTATTCAGAGGTGACTGTATTTTTGTGGTGAGCAAAGTGATTACAATTATAGCCTTTTCTTTTTGCAGAAGAGTAAAATGTTCACTGCAAACACAGATTTCCCCTCCTTTTTGGGTTTAGTGGGGTTTTGTACAAACACATCTCTGGCAAAATGTTCCTGGGTCATGAAAATTTCAGCAACACAGTCACGATTTGTTTCCAAATGTCGGTAGATAAGTAGAAACTACAGGACAGCTTTCTGGTGCATTTTTGAGTTACAGAATAGGTTGCAGGGAATCAGACACATGATTTAACATATGTTAGATCCTGCAGACAGATTTGAGCTTAGCAGTAAGCATGTGGCTAGTCTAATTTAGAGGAATTATAAAATTAGGCAGGACTTTTTGTAGGACTGGATAAGAGATTCATTTTTAGAATTGCAGCATTTGAAGACTCTGATTGGTTCTTTATTTTTGAAGGATAATTCCCTTCATTTTGTTGCATTAACTAGCTTACACCAACCAGTTCTTCAGTGTCAAAGATAAGTGTCCACTCAAGAGAACAGCCTGGGCTCCTTAATTCCTCTGGATAATGTCACAGCAGTAGATGCATTGCCAGTAGTGAGCCACAGACATCAGATTTCAACAAGATCATTGTTTTACAGTCTGTGTCTCCTGATACACTTGACCAGACACCTCACATTGGTACCACTGCCTCTGATAGAAAAAAACTGTCTTATGCTGCTATGGGAAATAGGAGTAGCTTCTACATTAAGCCATTGACCCTCAATAGATGTATAAACAATTAAGTGGGTTTTGCTTATCCATTGTAGCATCTTTATTGCCTTGGTATTTTCTCTGAGAAACCTTCCAATGACTTCAAAGGGATTGGTATTTTAATCTGCATATTTAAAATCATGTACTGCATACTCGCTGGGTTTATTTAAGAAGTGCAGGAAAGGGTGACACAGCATAACCTGCCAATACTACACCGATAACCTTAGCTTAACCTTGGATGATACTCCTATCTTGGAGAATTTTACAGGGTAGGATTGCCAAATAAATACATGCTTTTAATAAAAAATGTTATTAATATAAGTTTTTTTCTCCTTTTTGTCCTTAGAATATACATTAAGACTAACTCAGAACACTTTAGCTTGACCTTTTACAAATCTATACCACAACAGAATATAAAGGCTTCATCACATGTCAGCACGTGGAATTGGAACTTAATATTTAGCAAGGCTTTCATTTAAAAATAGAGTTTAACAAAAGGTACACATAATGTAGCATTTTTGCCAGCAAGGTATTTTATCATCTTCCCTTGAAGCCCAGAATACAGAACTGACAAGGTGAACAGGCAACTGATAGCCATCTTTACCACAGAATTCTTCAGTGATACTTTATCTTAGATGGTTTCTTCTAAAAGAGAAGTTCAGAAAAATACTATGCAGATTATAAACTTTACTCTGGACTACAGTAAACTGACTATTACATTAAATGCAAGTTTTAACAGGTGCCATTTGCTACACTTTGCATGAAAAGTCTGTGCCTTTCTGATTTTTGTTCCAATTTACATTTTTTCTTCCTTAGATGCATCAAGAATGAGTTGTTGCTAGTGTACAGGAAGACAAGATTTTGTTGCTGAGCTCAAGTTCCATTTCACACTGCTACAAGCATTGTTGTCTTTCTGAATCATAAAGCATGACAACCCCAGTTATGCAGTTTCTCTATGAATAAGGTTTAACCCTCAATGAAAGGTCCATAACTTCTTTTACTCATCAAACCCCTTTTAATCAGTTACCGCTTCATGGAACAAACATTGTCTGGGCTTTAACTTACATTTCAAAATTGCTTCAGGAAAGTTAAAAATGTCACGAGTTAATCTATAATAAACCCACAGCTTTGTATCTGACAAGTCATGATAACTCTGCTGTAAATGAAACTCCAACTAGCATGCTCAAAAACCCATGCCTGCTAAAAGAACATTAAATTTTCACCACATGCTTATACTGGTTCTGTACCATTACATAATTTTTCTTCTGCTTCCAAATGCTTACATTCTCTAAACTTCCCCCATCTTTTTCTGCATGGTATTTTTCCCAGATCGGTTTCTTGAACGAGCTCTCCTTCACCGTAACACTTGAACTAGCATGAAGAAAGAAGCAGAACAGACAGGGGAAAAAAATGGCCAAGAGCATTCCCCTAACAGAAATATCCATCTAACCCAGACTGAGTGATTACCTGATAAAGAAAATACTTGTAAAACATCCAGATACAAGTTTTTTTGGTTTTTCAAAATGCCAGAAGTAGATGCTGGGTCTTCAGAATTAGGTAAAAGTGCATTTTAACACAACTAGTGCTAATATGTTTCTAGTCGGTGATGTATTTTTTCCTAGTAAAGCGTAATAATTTTGGCATTAAGAGATTGACCTAAATATAGCTTCTGCAATTCAATAATGTTCATGTTTAGAAATTAAGTTTCCCATTGGGTTTGCTAGACTGTTGAAACACAAGCTGAGAATAAATGCAGCCTGTGTGCCAGTTCTGGCTTGGTTTTCTCCCTGGACTCACACAGGCAAACCCCACAGCAAAGCCAATTTGTTGGGGGGGGGCGGGGGGGGGGCTGTTCCCCCCATCAGGGCTGGGACTGGCAAGCCAAAAGGGTGTATAGCATAATACCATGGAAAGGGCCAAGGATAATGAAACCCTGATGTCCTAAAAGCAAGAGTTTTTTTAAAACCCACCTGGAGAAATTTGAATCTGGAGGTATTAGTGTTCAACACACAGATGAACCACCTAAGGATACGTGGCAATCAGTTTATCAGCAGGACTAAAAAGCTGAATATCCAACAAGGGTAGACATTGAAATAAGCCCTCACATACTTGGTTAGATAGCTGCTGCTGCCTGAACGTAGGGCCCTGCTATGTGCCACGATCTGGGCTTATATAAACACAGACACACTCAAGCACTTGATAGGGCTTTTTTTCATTTTTTATAGCATTACTGGAACCTTCCCGAGAGTGCAAAAACAGCATTTGTTGGAGAACAAGCCTCATTAAAATAAATGACATTGTTGCTACTTCCTCAGATAACTTTGCTCCTGTCTCAGCAGAGGTAGGCTGGTTCTATTACTGGGAAACAGTCTCTATTGCCAATTCTGTGGTAGAGGAATGGCATTCTAAATTTAAAAATCCTTTTCTATTGATCCATGTTTATCACATAATACTACACTGGCTTGCATTAAAGAGCGGAGATACATTTTCATCCCAATGAAGGGAATTAAATGCCCAATTCTTATTATTGTTAATAGTTGGGTGCCTAATGCCCAGTGTGTCTGCCTGCAAACATACCCCGTTAATTGCCTAATGTGCAGTCTTGGGAGAAGCAGATTATTTAGCTTTATGTTTCTGCATTTGCAAATATACCGAGGAACTGTGGCTGTGGCACAAAGAACAGATTTGTCAATTTGTTTATTTTCAAAACAGGACAGCACAGGGACCTTGTTCTAGCAACTCTTGGCTATAGCACTGTGAAAATCTAAAAAAAGGAAGTATTTTAACATATGGATTTCTACAGTGTGGGAAGGCTTTGCTTTGCATTCAGGATTCTTTCCAATTAAACTGAATGTTAGCTCAGCCCATTTAAAATGCATATAAACTGTACTTACAGGTTTTCAGTTATGCTTACCCTCCTTCTGAAAGATACCACAAAGGGCATGACCAGAAATACAGAAATGTTTTAACCCTGAAGTTTACACCTGAGTTCCTGTTGTTGTTGGTTTTGGTTTTTTTTTTCCTTTGGATGGATGGAAAAACATAGATCCCTAAAGACAGTATTTACCACTGTTTTTCAAAACAGTTGAGAGAGTTGTACATGAAAAGTGTACATTGAAAAGTGTACCATGAAAAATGTACATTCCAAACAATGACTTCTATTCAGCTTAACACCAGGGTGAAAACAATTTTGACCATGTTGAGTAGTCCACAGGAAGCTTCATTAACTTTAAGCAACTTAACCTAAACCACTCGTTTGTGACAAACAGGACTAAACCTGATTTCACATTACTTTCCACAACAACAATATGAGAATTTAGTTGTACTAAGTGAAGCATACCATTAAGAATTGTATACTTGCAAATACATTCCAAGGTCGGGAATAAATCTGAAAAATACACGCACGTGATTTCATAGTGACTCCATCTATTTTGGAATCCAAAGCTTATTGGAGTCCATTACATAGTAAGTCACTGTATCCTTGGTAAAATCTTGTGGCTGAAGTTCTCTTGTAAAATAATAGTAATTTCAAATAGGTTTTCAACAGAATCTGTCATGAGATTCATTTAGTATAGATCAATCTGTCTGCATTATCTCTGTTCACACATTCCAACCACCTCCATTGTCAGAGGGAAAAAAGCACAGCCCAGAAAAACATCTAAACAAATAAATAAATCCCTTTTCCTGTGCTTTGACAAATGCAGAACTATTTCCTCACAGAGAAGCCGCAGAGAAGTAGGTGGCTAATGGAAGAAGGGTATGTGGGCCAGTAGTCTCAAGGGTAACAAGGGTGATGAGTAGCTCTCAGAGGCAGGCAGAGCTATATCCTGGATCTTTTGGTGTCTTTAAAATGAGCAATTCTTCTGTGCTTTCATCTGTGGGGAGTATTTTGCAACGAGAGCCCTCCTGGGTGCCTCAAGCCATCTCTCATCAAGCCCTGCCAAGGAAAATGACCCTTGGCTATATTCTCTTTTGGCTGTTGCTCCTGGATGTTCACCTCCATAGGAAAAGGTCCACCCTGCAGCTCACAGCATCACTGTGTCTACGCCATGATTAGGTAGAGAGGAGGCCACTGTTAGCTGCCTTATGTCATCAGGGCTGAGGCAAACCAGAGGTTTACAACCCCTGACGTTTCCTGTTTGCTTGAGTATTTCTCTCATCTCTCAGATAGGGCAACAGCGTACTGAGAAATAAACCTCTTTCCTCTGCCATATCCCTGTAAGTGAGTTATCCTCATTAGCAGCTGCCTGAGCCAGTCAGTCAAAGTTTTCCCAAATGCTTCTTAGCATCAGCTAAGTCGCATAATATTAATACCACCAATGTCTGCCATATCTCTATGGGATTTTAGTAAAGGGCGAATGTTATTAGAAGAGATAGTGTGGCTTTCCCTTCATTTGTTCTTACACTATACTCATTAAACAAGAAGCAGCTCTTCAAGTCACGCCAATCAAGCACAGCTATCTAGGACCTAATGTTCACCATGAGACACAGAAATCCGGTCCCTAAAAAGCCAGATGGGTGCCTGGGGTGGTGTAATGGTACCAGGAACATTTCCAGGTCACTAGTTCCAAACCAGCCCTGGCTGGCACTGGTCAAAACCACCACCATTGCCTCTATTAAGTGAGTAGGCACTTTTTCTGTGCTGTCCACAGCAGAAAAATCATTATTCCTGGTGGCACTCATTAGAGCCTTTATTGCCTTCCTCATTGCAAAGTTCCAGGTTGTCCAGTTCCCATAAGACCCATGCACTTCTCGGGAATGCCCTAGTTTCATTGGTGCAACCGGAGGGGATTTATGGGTGCAAAAAGGGAAGTACAAGATGAGGCGATGTATCTCCATGTGAAAATAAATTTATTCCGTTGCACAGGCAGGAGCGAGCCGACTCAAAGCTGCACAAGCAAAAACTGAGGATTCCTCTAAGCTCCCCATACTACTCTACCTCCAACAGGATACAAAGTGATAATTTATCCAAACATTGAGACAGAGTTCCTTAGCTAGCGTAAACAGGAGTTTACCCATTGGCTCTGGCCCCCCTGAGAACAAACTCCCATTGACTGATAAGTGATCCTGAGGATAAGGCACTATTGTTGGGCTGTTTCTAAGAGCTGGCCTTCATAAACTAATCCTTTCATGGGTGCCATAGGCACCACATTCTAAAGCACTAAATTCACTTGATAAATCCCACAATTAGAAGGCAAATTGACTCACCAGTTTCATCTGTAAAGGTTTTATTTTACCAACCTATATTTCAGAGGGTGCAAATCTAGGCACGATAAGATTAGCAGCACGCAGAGGCGGGGCTACCCCAATGTATTTTGAAATGAAATCTACAAAGAAATTCCATGTGCTCAAGGGCAATTATAGTCATGCAACTGTAGGTGACTGAAACCCATGACTAATAAAAATTAAATTGGCCCAAAATTAATCATATGCAGCAGGAATGATTTGATTCAACTAGATTAGCTGCTAAAATGCCTCTAGAGGGTTGGATTAGCAGAAGATATACCCTTCTATCTCAAGGCTCAGGGAGCAATATGTTACAAAGGCAAATTAACAATAGAATACATTAGCTAGCCCTCTCCTGATATCTTCAATGAAAAAGAAAGCAGAAGAAAACATGACTGTATGTTAGGCTGTTCCTAAATTTTCACTTCTTCCATCAAACTTATTGTAGCAGACACAGCAGTGCACGGTTGATGGCAGATTGGGCAGTAAGCAAGAGATCACCTGGTGGTAAGTATAGCAACCTCGGGTTTGCATTATTTGACAGTAAAAATTGGAAAGTCAGGACAGATTTCTAGTATTTAGTATAAGGATGGTTAATCCAACTTTAGATCAAGGAGATGGGCTAAAACTAGCCTATCTTTTCAAATTCCCTCCAACTTTCTCTCCTATCATTTGAGCAGGTGGTGGTCTAACAGACCCGCTGTCTGGATGTGTCTGGTGGTGTGTGTGCTAAACCACTGGGCAGCTCACAGAGCCAAACAGCATGCTCAGGCTGACTGAATTTTGTGAATTTCTCTGCTCTGGTGAGACCCCACCTGGAGTACTGCATTCAGCTCTGGAGTCCCCAACATAAAAAGGACATGGATCTGTTGGAATGAGCCCAAAGAAGAGCCATGAAGATGACCAAAGGGCTGGAGCACCTCTCCTATGAAGACAGGCTGAAAGAGTTAGGGTTGTCCAGTCTGGAGAAGAGAAGGCTCCCAGGAGACCTTACGATAGCCTTCCACTGCCTAGAGGGGGCCTCCAAGAATGCTGGAGAGGGACTCTTTACAGGGGCATGTAGTGATAGGACAAGGGGTAATGGCTTCAAACTGAAAGAGGGTAGAGTTAGGTTAGCTATTAGGAAGGAATTCTTTATGGTGAGGATGGTGAGACAAACTGGAACAGGTTGCCCAGAGAAGCTGTGGATGCCCCATCCCTGGAAGTGTTCAAGGCCAGGTTGGATGGAGCTTTAAGTAACCTGGTCTAGTGGAAGGTGTCCTTGCCCATGGCAGGGGGGTTGGAACTAGATGGTGTGTTTAAGGTCCTTTCCAACCCAAATTAATCCATGATTCTCTGTTTCTGTGAAACCTCTTGTACAGGAGACCTCACTTGCAACATGCTGTTCAGACTGTCTTACCTTGAGGTGGCTGCAGAGCATACCTCAAAACACATCAGAAGGGTGTGACCAGTCCTGTCATGCTTTTCACTGCTAGCACCTGAGCTACATATAGCTCCTGTGGTGAGCAACAGTCTAGCTTTCTGCAGTCCCTTGTGTGCCCTTACTGCTTCTGAATGTAAGCAGCAAAGCAGCAAGGGAATAATCGAGAAAGCCATGTGCAAAGATAAAATGCTGCAGACATAGTTCCTTTTCTGCTTTTTTTTTACATAAAATGATCCAGTGTGCATGAAACTCAAGCATATAATTCATAGTATCTCGTATTTATTTACAGGGCTAATTCAGATTGAGTAACCCAACTTCACATTATATGATGGATGTCCTTTTTTCACAGGTACAGACCCTCACTCAACTACCTGATGGAAACCTGCCCAAACAGCAGGACCCCAATGTCCCGGAACGTCTGTGCTCTTCCCAAGTGGTATGAAGCAGATGCCATAGACACAGCACCCTTCAAGTGTGTCCAGGAATATTGCAGGTGGGCTAAGGGTTGCATTTTGTGAACCACTGCCCAATGAAATAGTCCCAGTTATTCTAGTTTAATTTACAGCAGACCAGAAAACACAATGGCAAAGAAAAACAGCATAGATATCATTACTGCTCTCTTCCCATCTCTGAATTTAGGATTAGACATTCACAGGTTCTTTTTTTTTTTTTTGTTTTCCTTTCCATAAAGCTTTATTGGTTCAATAAATAGAATAAGTATATAAAAAACATATAAAGAAAAAAAAATACTTCTCAGTTACCTCAGAGGTAGATAGGGCTGACCTTTGTATACAGAGGCCAAAGGATCAGCCTACACATCTCCAATACTACTTTAAAAGATTTCTTTCTCCATTCTCCCTGGTGAAGGTACATAGCTGGATTTCCATCAGAGTAAATGGCACTTTCCCCTTGGCTAGCTTCTAAACATGGAAAAAGCATAATCCCGATCTCCCATGGTTTGCTCCAGATTTCTTGCATTTATTTGTAGGGACCACCACTGCTAGCCTGTATCTTGTAAATAAATAATTGCACAGAATAATTCCCTCCATCAGAGAACAGTACAATTCTGATCATTTCTTCAGTGATCTGTACCCATCAGTCATTCAAATGTTCGTGGATCTAGTCAGCTAAAGAAAAAAAAAAAAAGATGATAAAAAAAAGACATATTTTCTTTAAGGCTGCACTGCCAAGATAAACATTTTGCTCTAAATAGGCAAAATATGCATTTAGTTTTCTCAGCATCTGGATCTAGCACTGCATAGGAATTTCTCCAGCATCTGATATAGACTATAACACCACACCAACTTTTCAGCTCACTGAAGTCTTTTAGTCCATTCACCCATACAGGAATGACATCAGTCCCATAACTCTTCCACTTTACCTACTAGGGCATATAAAAAGAGTCCCTGCAGTTCTCAAATGCTAGTTAGGAACTGTATCGTAATGGAGCTGGCTAGGTTGCACAGTGGCTGGTCACTGTGCTGGAAGCTGGTTTTAAATTTGATCCTAACACGGATTGACTGAATTCACCCAGAATATGGACAGGGCCTCATTTATCTGAACTCTGATTTACAGTAAATAGGAAGAACTCACATTTCATTTATATAACTCCCTGAAGATGTATATTATACATAAATTTACTCACCTGTTCCTATTCCTTTTTTTAAACCTTAGCAAAGACAATCTCTCCAAGAATATCTGTTGGAAAGCTTGGTGAAGAAAATAGAAGAACTGATATGTGTAGAGGATTTTTTTAATGTTGAGGAAGCACTTAGCTCAAGCAGTAAACACTTCCATTTTTACTAATAGTATTATTAAGGAGAGTTCATGACATTAAGAAGGCTTTATTATTATAACTTTCCTTGAAGTCACTATTGAGTCAAACACAGCTGCAAAACCTTCAGTGTGTTTGGTACTTACACTTGAATCTTACATGTTTCAGAAGCTTCAACCCAAAGACAGTAAAAAAGATTACATTCCTATAAAAAGTATGTCAAATCTTCTTTTAATCACCCTCCTATGCAGATCAAAATATGTCCAGTGTGAGCATAAGCTCTATTTTCTCCCCCTACAGGATTTTTTAGACAAGATTTTTAAGCCTTCAGTCTCCACATTTGAAATACATTTACAGTGTTGATGGTACCCAGCACTATTTACAGGGAATCACAGGGAAATTTAAGCTGGAAGAGAGCTCTGGGCATGACCTAGTCCAACACCCCGCTCAGAGCAAGGCTACATTCCGGGACTGGTCGGGTTGCTCAGGACCTTGTCCAGTCCCGCTCTGGGTGTCTCCGTAGAGAGAGATTTCTCTGCCTCTTTGGGCTCCTTTTCCAGTGCCAAAACAACCTCTCAGTGACAGATTCTTCCCCTAAGCCTCACTACACAGTTCCTTGGATGCCTTAGCCTGGTGGCTTGCACAGGGCTTTCTGCCTGCAATGTTGTAGACCACCTTTTCATGCCCAGCTTTGCACCCTTTCACCCAGGCTGCCACGACACTGTTTTCCAGAGCTTCTGCCATGGTATCTTCCCTTTGATGCTCTCACACTGTTTCTCCATGCTGTTTCTCTCATGCATCTGCAAACACCAATAGCATTGCTGTGGGGATTCTCATGGGAGGTGCCTTTCTGCTGGTGTGACAATCATCCTTTCTTTCTCCCCTTCTCCTCCTTTCCATTCAACTGAAGCATCTGGGTTACATTAGAGGACCAAAAGTGCGCATGCACAAAGCTCAACTACCAAGAAGCGCAGAGCACCTACTGCTCATCAGTGTGCTATGACCAGTGCTAACATTCCTTGGCAGGAACAAGGAGCTTGAGCAAGGGCTGGTGGAAACTAGAGCAGGGGTCCTCACACTTTTTAACCAGGGGGCCGGCGCGCGGATGCAGTGGCAGGCAGTCATCTGCGGCTGCTTGGTTTTCCCCGCAACCCACGGCGGTGTGTGTGTGTGTCTGTAAATACCGGGGGCTGGATTGAGGACCCTGGGGAGTCGTATCCAGCCTGCAGACCGTAGTTTGAGGACCCCTGCTACAGAGTTACTGTGGGAAAATTACTATGGGGGAACCCTGCTGTGTAGGATGCTCCTCTGGGGACCCTCATCACTTCCCTTCCCAGCTGGCCTGTCAGCAGTTTCCCCTGTACCTTCTTTCTGTCTGTTTCTCCTTTACCTTTATATTTTTCCCCAAATATAGCTTCCATCATCACAATTGATGTACACCATCAGCTGTGGATGGGCCTTGTTAATACACCTTCATGCATGTGAACCTGTTTCAACACCTTTTGTGTTAGAATTTTTTAGTAAGAATTTCCCTTTCTGCAACTTGTCACTTCTGTCTCTTGTCCTCCTTTTATGCACACCAGAGAAGAGTCAGGTTCTGTGCTCCCTGTAATCCTTCCTCAGGTAATGGAAGACTGCAATCAGACACACACACAAAAAACCCCTTAAGATTTTCCTTGTACTTCACATCCTCCAGTCTCCTCAATGTCTTAGCAGTCCTCCTCTGGACTCTTTCCAGTTTGTCAACAGCTCTTTCTAGCTGCCCCTAAACCAGATAAAGCAATCCAAGTGTGGCTCATGAGTACTGAGCAGAGTGGAAAATCACTTAGTTTAACCTGCTGGATATATTCTTGCTAATGCAGCCCAGAATGTGGTTACGTTTCTTCTCCATAGGGACACGCTGCTGGCACATTTAACTGACTACCAGGACTGCAAAATCCCTTTCCAGGGAACTGCTTCTTCCCCAGTCAACCCCAGCTGGTGCCCATGCATCAGGCTATTCTGTCCCAGGCATATGAATTTACCTTTGATTTTGCTGAACTTCACAAAGTTCCTCTCTGCCCATTCATCCAGTTTCTTGAGGTCCCTCTACGGCAGCCCTGCCTTCCAGCATGCCAGCTGCATCCCCCAGACTGATGCCATCCACAACCTTGCAGAGGACTGACTCATGCATGCCAGTCCATCATCCAGGCTGCTGATGAAGATGATGAACAGGATCAGCTCCAGTGTCAGCCTCCCAGGAACACCAGACTGCTGCCAATTAGTCTTCAAGTCATTAACCACTACTACACATCCCATCCTTACCTCCTCAATAAAGCTATGTGGGTACTCTGCAAGAGTACGTCAAAAGCTTTTCTAAGCTTGAGGCGAACATCCACTGCTCTCTACTTAGCCACAAAGCCCAGCATTTCACCACAGAAACCATTTGGGCTAGTTAAGCACAATTCTCTGTTGGTAAATCCCTTCTGGCTGTTCCCAATCTTCAGAGCAATCTGAGGGTTTTCCTGTTGCTTGAGCATGGTGTCCTTAACACTTTGACAAAGAGCTGAGATTCCTCATTTTCTAGAGTTAATATTCTAGCCTGAGCAAGTTTAATGGTATTGTGAAAGCATATAAAGATCTTAAAAAGTAAGGACTTAAGGTTTCTTAAATTTTCTACCAAGACTTTCTCAGAAGATGTATAGCACAGCACTTTCAAAAGGGACACATTTCCATCTTCTAAAACAGTGTGTCTGTATTTTGCAAAGCAGGGAGAGATGCTCTTCTTTTAGAGGCTAAGACAATGAACTAAGTGAATTTTTAAGGGCCACATCCTCATTTGTTTACAGCAACCCATACCCTTCAGCTTCAGTGTAAACGCACTAGTTTATGCCAAAGGAGGATCTGAGCTCCAGTTTCTATTTCCAGCTCCATTTTGCTCATGTGAATGCAGCAGTTAATTCAGAACATATGGAAGAGGTGGGGGAGGGAGTTCCTGCTCACACAGCTCATGCAGCTAGATTGAGCCTTGCTAAAACTTAAAAAAACCCACAGTACATACCATGTGTGACAGTCACTGTCCTGCATTTTTTATATGAATTACATTGTATAAGAAAATTTGAGTGTTAAAATTTAGTAGCATGGCAGTTATGCTATGCAACACTTCACCTGACTGGGAATACAGTTATTTCCATTTTCATAGTAATGGGATGTTGTATCCCAAGATGTGCTGGGAGAAAACACAGTAATAGGATTTTATGTGAACACCTGGAGGACCAATTTATACAATGGAACTGAATCAGAATTATTCTATTAAATGCAAATCATTAACATTGTAAACAATACAAATAGAGAGTAAACCAAAACTGAATGTGAAATAATGAGAGAAAAATGGGCTTTACAGTGCTCAAAACACACAGGTCAGATCATGCAGCTTCCACAGCAATTTTACAGCAGAAATGTGATTTTTTTGTTATAGCAAAAACAACTTCCATCTGATTGCCTGGGAGAGATGAATTGCATTACTGAGCATGGTCTCTAGGTCCATGGAAGTACTCCTAACTCTTATTTACCTCCCTTACTTCCTCCTGGAATCAACTGAAAGTATGAATACTGTACAGCTTTTCGGATCTGAACTGTGGCAATTGAATCCCTTGCACAAGAGCTCTTGAATTGCAAGCTCTTTCTCCAGAAATAAAAAGGAGTATATCATAAGTGAAAATGAGTGCAGTTTATATTTCATGATCCTTACTTAGACATGGCCCATTCCCGTGCTCTCACAAAGAACCTAGAATGTTTAGCCAAGCAAGATGGTAGGAGCAATGTAAAGGCAAAAAAAAAATTAAAAAAAAAATCGCAAGTTAGGAACAAATACAGAGAGAAAAGGAGCTAAGTGCTTATAAATACCTATTTCCTACAGCAACACTGTAATCCAGGTACAAAGAAAGCTGCTTACTTGTGTTTTTTACTGTGTTTTCATTGCATCTGCAGGGTCAGGAATGCAGGGAAAAAAGAGTTGCCAAACTGACGCTATGCCCTGAAGTTTCACTACAGCCCTGTGCTGGGTTGTCTCAAGTGGAGTGCTTGAATTGTAGACGTGCAAAACACAGTTCCCCTCAGGTACTGCTCACATTTGTAAGAACTGCAGAAATGTGATCACCTTAGGAAAGATTTGGGGTTTCTTTTTTTTATTATTTTTTTAAGCACTCCCAACCTAGATTTAGGTGCCTAACTTTAGACACTAAATGAGTTTCAAGATGTCAGCTTTCATGCCCAGCTTGAATGCTTCTTTTGCAATAATATATTTAGCTGGGTCAAATGTATCCCTGAAGTAATCTGGTTTATTGTGCTTACTGTCTGTTTAACTTTTATTTTCTGATTATTTCTTTTTTGGTTTACCTTTGCTTTTCTACCCTGTGGTAAATAAACAACCCTTTTATCGAAGATAGCTGGAATTGAATGTGAAGACTCGTATGTATTGCTCACTGAGGGTGCCTTAGAGCAAAGGGAACTACCTCACGTTTTCTCTTCTCTCACCAACCACTCTTGTAATAGTGCAGAGTACTGTTATTGTCATGGCATGACTAGGGAAACAACCAAAGAGACATTTTAGCAGACAGGATAACAACTTCTGAGGAACTTGGGCCCTATTTCTGTCTTTAATGCATCCATTTTCAACCCCTTGCTGGGCTTTCACCAGGTGCTTTTTCCCAATCTCATGAGTTATGGGGCTTCCCTACATAAGAGGCAGCTCAAAATTCACTGCTATCTTCTTTCTCCAGGGTACCCTGGAACAAATAAGATTCAAAGACAACATTCAGTCAGACACAAATTAGTTTGGGGTCGGTTTGAGATTTGGCTTGAGGGCTGAACCAATTCTTCCTGCATCCCTGCTAAGCCAGGTTGTTCATCTCTCATTTTAAACTCTAGGTACTTCGCAGCGGTGTGGTATGCGCTGCTTCCTGTCAAGCTGATATGAAAAGACTTTCATATCTGAAAAACATTCAGATACAAAATCACCAGGAAATTTGGAAGACAGAAAAATTCCAGCTTTACAAATATTCTCCCAGAAGGGTCTGCTGCTAAATTGAGATCTATTTGTTTATCGCTTTTTTTAACTCTCTATGGGAGACATAGCACTGGGACAATGAGCCATACAGATAATGAGCTGGGAAGAAGAAATGCTGTAAGAAATATCCCCAGCTTCAGTGGATGTAATCTCTCACTATATATTTTTTTCTTAACACATTTGTTATATCAAAGGCTGTAACTTAAAGAGCACTGGATTTCAAGACCTCAGAAGACTACATTTATTAATAACAATATATTAATAATAGCTATTCCATGGGCTGCAGAATTCATGAAACCAGATTTCCTGTGAGTTTTTGTTCTTTTACCCTCATGTCCATCCCACTACAGGTGCCCCCAGGCAGACTCCATCTTTTATGATACCTCTATAACTTGCAAAAGATTATACACCCTACAGTCACTTTGGAGCTAAGGTCAATCAAATAAGTTTTCTACATTCCTAGATAAACAAACACACAAACATGCATAATACATAGAAAAAGGCTCCAAAGGAAAGAAAATCTTGGAGTCATTCACGCCAGACTGGGGTAAATCCTATCATTGACCACCAGGGTCTATCACACCAGCTGAAAGAACAATCTGCATAGGGAAAAAATTAGTCGGTAATAAAGGCAGGTTTATAAAATCCAGATCTTCTTTCATCAAGCACTGTTATATTTAAAACACTGTCAGCTGCTAAGACATACTGTGGCTCCATTTCTGCTGAAACTAAAGGAATGCCAGAGCAATTGCAGTAATGTATAGGAAAAGTGCTAATTTAGGAGGACAAGACCATACGGAATGAAGCAGCTTCACTAGCAAAGGTAAAAACTTCCATTCTTGTCAGCCTCAGAGCATAACCTCAGTCCCATCAGAACCAATTCCATTAATGCCTTTAATTTAGTAGGAACCATCAGCGTTCAGCTAGGTCAATGAAAAAGATACCTGTATAAATTGTATTAAGCTGATACAAATTTTCACCTGCTCAGATTTTATAGCCTTAGTAGTAAATCCCACTGTAGGTATGCAGTATTTTTATGAATCAGAATTTTGCCATGGTTTAGTGGTGGGAGACAGGGTTCACTCATGGTTAAAAGTCACTGAGATCCAACATCAATTAAGAAAGTCAATGTGGAAAGTTAATAGTGCCCTACTTGGGTCTCTTAATTATTTAAAAACTTAGACGTAGGGCTCTCTGTCCTCCTCAAAAACACACATCAAACAGATTTCATAAACTTGCGATAGGGCTGGGAAAATCCCTATTCCCTATCCAAATTCCTCTTGGAAGTACTTTAATTTCTGTTTAGCTTCCAGTATCAGAATCTTGTGAAAGCACCCTGTAATATGCATATCTGTAATTCTCTTTTGACATGAATATTTGTATTAAAACCCTCAAGTTCTTTCCAAATTCAACACTAGTAATCCTAAAATACATCTGAAGTTACAGAGGACAGTAGCTAGCTCAAAGCTCAGAAATATAGTGGTATTTTAAGTGGCATTATCATTGCCTTAGGGAATAAAAACATCCCTCTTTTCAGAATCAGCAGTTCCTTATCCAACTGAGACTCCAGTGGGTAGTGCATGGCCACCTTTTGGCATCCTTTGCTTAATGTTACACGGAGAGGGGTATTTGCATGATCACTCATGTCACTTTCATAAAAACCAATTTCATGCTTCTCCATGTGACAGCAGGTGTAATAGTGAAACGGAGAACTTCAAGACTTGGGACATATGAGAAAACCCAAGATATTACAGAACTAATCACTTGTGGGTTGGTTTGGTTTTTTTCCCCTGAGAAATTTCTTCAGTGTCCAGTTGTGAAAGACTTTTCCTAGACCTTTCTAGATCTATTTCTTTGGCTGCAGCTTTTTGCCCTGTGATAAGAGAAAGCACTTTCCCAGCATGTCTAAGTGAGAAACTCTTCTGTCTTCATGTCATTACAAAAAAACTGTAGCAGAACCCATTGATGTTTAAACTTGGAATGGGTTAGCAGAAAAGCACCACTGCTAAGTGTATTTTTCCCCGTTTGTCAGATGATAAAACAGAAATACTCAAAATGGCAGAGAGTCCAAGATTGGATTGCTGATTGTGGCAGTTTTCTCTGAAGCGTCCAATATAAAAATAACATCTCTTCTTCATGAACCTACTGTCCCATTATCATGGCACTCCTTGCAATTGGGAAGATTTCTGTGTTCAGGCAACATGCCAGCTGAAGTTGGCTAAGGGAAGTGCAACTGTTCCTAAGAAACCATTAACACACTCCAGAGTGTTCATTTGCCAGCCAACATATACATATAATGTGTAGCTGAAAAGCTTTCAGGCTAGGAATATTTTTGAGTGCTTCTGTATAAAACTACACAACTGTACTTGCCAGTGTAAATCTAGATGTGGGTCAGCTGCACTGTACACAGTGGGGCTGAAGCAAGCATCACCTGTGTGACACCACAGAGGTGAGAGGAGCCCCACTGAAATCTCTGCTTTGTACAAAATCATCACATGTACGTGAATTCACATACATGCAACTGCGCCGATACAGTTAGATCCCATCAACATTTTTGAACCACATATGCACCGGTTTTGATTTTTCATCTGACTTTGCGGGACACTGCTCTCTCTGGAATATTCAGGTGTTTGGTCCCTGGGACATTACGTGAGTCCCAGTAATATTAGTATCTCATTTTTTGGCTCATTTCCCAATTTACTATCTCCCCAACAAACCTAAAAATTTATCACTTTGTGATAACTGTGCACCTACACTAAATGGTCTCCTTCAAATCTCCTCCACCCCTGCATGAAGTGCCATTAGCAGCAGCAGACATCACTCTGATGGAGACTGGTTTTTATCAGAGGAGGGCAGACTTCTTATTTACTTCAGGCACAGCAGTGCTCTCTGTCCTAATGCTCCCACTTTCGCTACTACCAAGAAAAGTTAGGATTGGCATTGAGGGTAATGACTGACAGAACATGCCAAGTTAATACCAATAACTTAGCAGCAGGATGCGAGCAGGCTGGTAGGCTCTAACCTAAAAGGTACATAGCTCCTGCTATAAATGGTAATACTCTCTCCTACATAAGGGAGCTGTGGCCATCATTCTTACAGTATGCCTTTCTTGGTTTCTAACTGTACTGGCACTATATGATATTATACCTTGGTCCAAGAAATGATATTTCAGATCTCCTGAATGTCCAGAAGGAATCAGTGAAGAGGTGAATATTCTGGTATTCTCTTTCACTGCTTCCATGGCTTCACAAAAGATGCCATAACAAAACCATATATAAGCCGTGTTCTAGTCCCAGTTGCTTTCATCTTTTCATCCCATTCCCTTTCTCTCTGTTGTTTTAGCAAGACTGCAAAGTCTTTGATGGGAGAACATCTCTTCCTATGTGCTTGTGCAATAAAGAGAAATGGGCTCCTATCCCAGCTGAAATCTCTGGATGCTCTTTTAGACCACTGAATGCTTTTGGATCTTGGCCCAAAACAGATAGCAGCGTACACAAGGCTGTAACAGCCTAGCTCTGCCTTGTTCTTTCTCACACTTAGCAGTTTCCTTGACACTAGATCTGATAATTATTGAATGAATGGCCTCTTCCACTCTCATCCCCCAGCAACCATTATCTTAATTACAGTTAAGCTGGAATCGGTCACAAAAATCCCACAAAAATCAACAACATCAAGATACACCTTCAGCACGCAGAGCTGCAACCACGTTAAGTCGAGTCTGAGGTGTTATGGAAATCACCTCAGCATATTTCACCTGTGCTTCCAGTGAAGTCCATTCAACTTTTGTAAAGCATGAATTGTATAAAACATGTTAGGTTGAAGGAGGTTATAAGCATGGTGAAATCACAATTTTTTTGTAAGGGGTGAATTTTAAAACATGACCAGGTGGAGTTTTTTCTTTCACCAGTCAGTAAATAACATAGAGCCCATTCACTTCTGGTGACTGGTATCTAAAAGAAAAGCTGCACATGAGAAGTGAAGAGTACTATCATCTCGCAGATACGGATTCACAGGGATATTTTAATTTTCCAGCAAGAATAAGAAACTGGTTAGCAGGTTGCATATTTATGCTTCCATATTCCATACTTACAGGAGCAGTACGGACCCAGATACAGCACTATTACATGGTTTATTCTGACAATACAATATGTAATGAATGAAAGAACTTGTTACCAAGGAGATAATTGGACTTGAACAGTAAGAGTATCTCAATGTGCCAATTTTCAGCATCAGTTTTTCTTTTGCTGTGGCTGTGAATTGTAGCTGGCCACAGTCATTTTTATTATAGCAAATTAAGGTCTTTTTATCTTATTTTTGTGTGCCAGATTCCATAGCCTAATAGATTACTCTAAGAGGGATCTTATGCAAGGCTTGACCTGCTATATATTAATGATATTTATTTTTTAATAAGTAAAACAATTAAAAAATAGAGTATCAGTAAGGAAAGACAGTTTACAGATGGGTCAAAAAAGATCAAGGTCAAACTAATAACAGTCCAGATATCCTCACAAGAAAAATTCAAAGAGTGTGTACAAAATCTTTTGCAGGAGGCAGGGATGGTATATATTGATGCCATGTAGTGAAAGGACTCCTGGCCACGTGTCTGGCCAAACTTCATTATCATGTTAACCTCCAGTATTACTACTTTGAACTCTAGCATCCTCTACTTAAATATTTTTCTAGGCCTCTCTGATAACCACTTTTAGCATATTAACTGTAGATGAGATCGCTTTGACTTTTTTCCTTCTCTTTTTTTCAAAACCATCTTCAAAACAACAAACTTCTGAGACATGCATATCACATAAAGCATAACAAATTGATTAAATTGCCTTCTTCTCAGTCTATATCAAAGCATAAAGACTAAGTATATATGACAATTACTTTTAATCTTTAGTTGATGTTTGATATTTGGCTGCTAACCACACGGAAGGATGTCCCCATTTGCCTTATTGTTTCCTGTCCTACTTGTTGAAGGTGAAGTAATCAAAAGCACCATTTTTTTCATTACTAGTTGCAGCCTGTATCCTACACTTCAATGTTCCTAAGTTTATATATCAGTGAATTCCCCACATGCACACACAGGTTGGGAACAACTGAAGAGAACGGCCTAAAAGTTTGTCTTTAGTTAGCACCTTAGAAATTTTGTCGTGCCTTGCTGAAGTTTCTAGGAATGTATTTTTAAATGTTGGTTGCAATCAAGGCTCTGCATGATCATCTCCTACTACTACGAGTGCCAGCTGAAGACATTTCCCTCCTCAAGGGCTCCCACTGTCCCCTTGAAGACTGACAGTCCTTCAGATCCAGTGGATAAAATAGTCGTGCAAGTCCTCCTTAATCAGTTGCAGTCTGAAAATGCCATGCTGGTAAGTGCTGGTAAAATGAGCAAGACAGCCCAGCTCCTTCCAGCTGCAGAAGGTAAGCAGTGTTCCCTAGAGCAGCTTGCTGGTGGCCCTGGGAGAAACAGCCCCTAGAGTAACCTGGAACTTACGAGTAGCCATCAGAGCAAGGAGCAGAGGATGGGAGGCTCTGCCAGTCCATCTCTGTCCACAGCTGGCACTGTGCACCTTCTCGCCATGCTGGGGTCATTAATTCAGATTTATTTCCAGCCTCTAGGAGGTTGTTCTAAGTTTCAGAAGTCAAATGGTTTTTCTTTTCTTTTTCTGAAGATTCACTGTCAGTCATCCAGATGCAGAACTGAAGTTGAATGTCTCTTTTGTTCAGAGAAGAAAGATCCACACTTTCTGCAAAGCTTTCCCAGCACTGCCATGCTACGAAAATACCTATAATTTTCCTGAACACTTGTTTCTCAGCCAGTTTCTCTCCTGTCTCATAGTTTCATCCAGTTTCGCCTCCTCCCATAGCTTCCCCCAATAAACTGGTAACATCACAGGATCATTTTCTAACTGTAGAAAACTGTTTATTATAGGACATTGGCTTTGTAAGGCATAGAAATGCAGTAAACAGCTGTGGAGTCCAGCACAGGGACTGGTCCGGTCCGTCCTCTCCCCAGAGGAGGTACCAAGAATAAGTAGACAGAGCATCATTTAGTTCACTCACCACAGTTCCTGTATCCTTACGCACTAACAGAAGAGCAGCACATAGGGAGAGCACGTTTTGCTCTGCAAAGAGATGTGATAGCATATATACTCTCTAGAGGCTTACTGGAGGCAGAACACTTCTTAGTGCTCTCTGTCCCATGTTTGAGGGTACATTCTGTATGACAAACAATGGATACAAATACTTAACCATTTGGTTTGGTTTGGTTTGAAATTCTATGCCATGTCAAATGGTGGGACATGTTTGGCATGGTCTGAATGCAACAGAGGAACCAGAGCTAAGCAGAAACCTCTGCATACTCAGAAATTATGTTCACACCTCCACAGACCTTTACAGCTTCTGTTTATTTTACTTTCAAGCTTGTTAAGGTAGATGGGAATAAGTTCCTTGCCAAGATAAAACCTGTTAACTGGGGTCATTCTATCACTGCTTTATTGTCTTGAGTACCCACTAATCTTCAAGCAGCTTCACAAATGTGTCCCATTCCATAGCTATGGAAACCTAACTAGCCAGTGAGTCTTCAAGTGATAAAGACGGGAGAGACAAATAAAGATGATATGACTTCATTATTTTTTCTCTCCGGATTCATAATAGTGAAACTGAGACAAGAATTTAAGAGAGTGAAGGGGTTTTTCTTTGATTTTTCTAATGTAGGAGTTTCACATCCTCTTCATCAGTTAAATGGATAAGAAAAATAGGTTGTTGGGTTGTCAATGTACTTATGAGAGAGCTGCAAAGGATATTCAGTTTCATGAAAGAACATTGGTCATCATTTCTGATGAAACGGAATTAAATTGTGGTCTGCATTGAAGGCATCAATTAAGAAATAAAAATGTGGAAATTCATGCAGAAAATACTAGTATCAACATTAGCATGTTGAAGAATGCAATGATGCAGAGACTCTGTACAGACACACAAATACGATATAGTCTCTGCAGAAACCTCTTATTGTCCCAATGCAAATTAAAGAGAGATTGGAGGACTGTGTGATGTAGAAGTAACAGTAAAATGAGGGTAGTCTAGTAATTCTAATTCCAAAATGAAATCTGGGAAAACTTGGTTTCTAGTAAATTTAAATGTTCTATTTGATGAAAGTCAATTATTCTGATTTTAGCTATTTTTAGTTTCTGTTAACAGTAGGGGAAAAAACAAACCTCAACATGAAAATGTGTTTAGTTCCTCTCTGATTTCCAGTTCTTGGTCAAACTGCACTGTTAAAACTTTGCCCAACCAACAAGCCTCTCTTCTCCCCTCCATTTCGGCCTCCTTTTCCCCCAAGTCAGTAATTACCCTGACAGTCACCTCGCATTCTTCTCCCAGGTATTTTCTCAAGGCTTGTCCACACTACAGAAATTTATGATACAAAGAGCTCTGCTGGGCTTCTAAGGATGCTTGTAAAACACTTCACATCCATACGCCAAAGTGCTCCAAGTGGTTTGTATTTCTGCCAAAAAACACTTGGATTTTTCTTGTGTTCAGCAAGGGCTAATCTTGGCTCGAGGCCAGTAGGGACAGCACTAAAGGAGATAGGATGCAGCACTCATGCTGCAGCCCTACAGAGGCACTCTGTACATTCCCAGAATCCACCCTCTGTCAGAGCTACGCTGGGAACTGCGAGATGGCTGCCCAAAGGGCTCCACAGCTGAAAAGCTTTGGGGATGTGAGCAGAAATGCTCTTACTCAGAGCAGCAGTCAGCAGGATACCGCTGGATGTAACAACTGGTCTTCATTTAAACCAAGGAATCAGGATAAGCTTAATAAGAACCTTTCTAATTATTACAGTATTAGTAAGGAAGTGAGAAAATGACACAAGTAATAGAAACAATTGCTGCTGTTCACCCCCCCTGCTCTGCCTGTCCTCCTCAGCCTTGCATGCCTGGCTCTCCCTACTCTCCTTTCAACCAGGATCTAGGAAAGCGACACAAAGAAAAGGAGGGGGACAGGGACTCACTTTCAGAATAGCAGCAAAGACCCCCTCTGCAAACTGTGACTGGACATATAAAAGATACAGCTGGCAGCCTACACTGCTTTGCTGAAATAATGAGACTAGAGTTGTAGAAGCAGGCTACCTAAAATGGGCATTATTAGTTTTCTTTATTAGGGACTGGGTGGGTGAGCAAGGACGAGCAGCTTTTCCCAGTGCTTTGTTCCTGTCACTTGACAGCTTTTTTGTCCTTGAGATATTCTCTTAAGGGGCAAGAAGTGCATGCAGCTCCAAGTCACTCCAGGGTGGGGAGAGGAGGGTGAAGCTTAGTGTATCAAGGGAAACATGTCCACAGCAAATTTGATTGTTTAAAAATAATCTAGAATAATTCTATCAGGAAAGTAAAATTTAATTGTAGAGAAGAACTGAAACTTAAAGTGGAAGGGATTTAAAGCATCATTACTAAATTCCCCACATAACACATTAGGCACAGCACAGGGAATCCTGACTTAACCTAACGATGAGCAGAATGACCAGATTTTAAAAGTGAAATAATGGGATTCCCGCGGCGGAAGGAGCTGGGTTTGGTTGCAAAGATTTGGATTGAAAAGCAGTGAAAAAAAAAAAAGACAAGACATCTAGTTTCACTCCACCTTTGCTGTACTGCTCTACCTGTCCTCCACTCTATTTGTGAGAGACACAAATTCCTCACTGGGTAATCCCCGTGACAGTGAGCAACAAACAGTCATGTTGATGAGGGCAGTCAGCAATGCTGGGATTTCTGTACTGATGAGATTAGCTGGAGGAGAGGCAGAGCCAAACAGGGATCCAGTTTGCTCATCACAAGAACCCCCTGTCCTAGAGCTGGTGGCTGCACGATGTGGGGACAAGATACACTGGTTGATACCGTCACACACACACACGCTCACGTACAGTCAGACCCATGTCCTCACTCTGTTGTACAGGGCATTCCCCTACAAAAGACTTATTTCACTAAGATGGCTAATAGATTCATCATATTCTTTCTGTGATAACTATCAGAAAGTCTCAATCTCATGTGTGCTGACATCTTGCGTCAATCTCAACCATCCTGAGATTTTTCACAAAGCAAATCTACTGGGGTTTGGCCAACCCTACTTAGTATCCCTGCCTGAGGGCATGGGACATCTTCACCTTAGCAGCAGCTTCTTCTTTCCCACATCATTTGAAGCAAGGCCTGCTGACCAAGCAGGTTGTCTCTTAGCTGAAACAATCATCCCTCAAGGAAAGCTTTCTTTTTCCTCTTCCTTATGTTCCCCTTCTCAGATGAGCCTCTCCTCCCAGGCTCTCAATTAACATGAGCACTCTCATTTTCTCCAAAATCATTGCTCCTTGTTCTCCTACACAGGAGAAGTCCAAGACTGGTGGCAGTGAACACCTTCAGATAGTTTACATACCTTCTACTATCCACCACTTGAATTAGTTGCATGGGATATTTGTACATCTCAGATGATAAGATTTTTCCAAGCAGGAACACAATTTTTATGTGTTTTTTTTTCTCCTCTAAAGTTCCTCAATTGTACATAAATAATGAAAAACCTAAACCCTCTACAGTGAACTGGGGCAATTTAATAGTCAAAAAGAGTAAGTCCAGGCTTGAAATAAGGCAGATGTACAACAGATGTAAAACACGTGAGAGTGATGGGACAGGCTGGAAATATGATGGTGAGCTCACAGGTATGTGGCACCTCTGAGACTCATTTGGTATACAATAACATACTAATGCCATCCTAGAAAAAGACTATTAGGGTCCTTAAAAACGTACATAGGCACTACATTTTGCTGTCTTGCCTCCTGTCTGTCAAATCCAAACCTTACTCTCTGTTCCTCAGGTCGTTTCTATCTGTCCAAGGAAACAGAAACAATAGTATTAATGTTCACAACAGTAACAATAGTCTCAAGTAGTTTTCTCATTTCAAGGCTTAATCGCTGTAACCATTTTTTTAAGTCTCACTAATATCCATGTTGCTTCCATTTGCTGGAGAAGATGTTACTGCTGAAATCATACTTGCTGAGAAGTGGTCTAAACACCCCTGTTTGAATATATTTGTGTCCCACTTCTTTGCTGCACTGATCCTCAAGTCTGCTTCCTGCTCTTTTATCTGACTTCAGTATTCAGCCACCACCTACTCTCCGTATGTAACATCAGCTTCAGTACCCCAGACCTCCCATTACTTCGACTGTGCTCAATATGATGCTCCAAACACATGCCATGTGCATGCAGGGCTCTTAGAGACCATCTTGTTCATTTAAGTTATCCTAATGGTCCTTTTCTGTTAAGACACGGACTTAGGCAATGAAGGTATCTACACATGATGACTACAATGTAAGCTACCGAGTGCCACAAGCTCACCATGCCACTCACCATTTTTATGGCGTTTCTTCCCTTTCCCCTCCTTCGTTACTACTCAGGAACCACACTGCACTCAGTATTTTGGCAAGGTTTCTGAGGAATCGTGTCTCTTGTGTGAACTGGGTTGCATGCGGAACATTACCGGCAGTCACTCAGGATAATGAATTATAATTAACAATAAAACTTCTCTGGACTGAAATGTTACTGTTCTGGAAAAATGCTGTTCTGCTTCAACAGGGTGAAATGAAAAGCAAAAAGAAAGGGAACACCAATGTTTTTGACTGCACCAACTGCTCCCTGCCAGCAGGTAAGGCTTACCCAGGTAAGCTGCTGATTTCTTCCACACTTTCAAAGCTGAAATGTCTTCACGGAAACTTCAACAAAGGCCAAGTCTGTAATATTTCTCATTCAACCCAGCACTGTCTCAGAATGGTGTCTGACAGATACAGAAGTGGCGAGCTGGAAGAAGCCTCTATTTTAAGCTGCATTTTGAACATCAAATGTCATTATAAAAGTTGAAGATGATCAGTCAAGACTACTCACATTAAACATCCAGAAAACTTTGCTCAAAAAGTAAAAAGCACCTTGAAATTACGCATGTCTTCCAGGGGCAGTGAATGCCATGCAGTAAATGTTTCTTCACATTTATCTGAAGATATAGGTGAAAGAGAAGGAAATCAAAATCAAGATATAGGTCATTTCAATGTTCACAGTATCAAGGAATCTAGTTATGTAAATCTGACCCAGTAACAACATTACTACACTTCTTGAAAAGCGAAAGTTTAGATTCAAAGTTCAGACAAAAGTGGATTCTTCTCTCATTGTGAACAACAGGGAGTCAGAGAGGATACAGTTTTCTGTTTCTTTTCCAGAAATCTCCAAAGCTGTATCAAGAACAAAACTGAAACAATTATAAAATTTTAGGAGCCTGGTATAAACTTCCTCAAACCAAAGTATTTTTATATTAATAAATACTTATGAAACAACAAAGGGAGAAGAGGGTAGAGTGCTGGTTATATAGCTACACATAAACAGTGATTTATACCTTTAATAGCTAATCTACTGTGCTACTAGCCCCTAGGTAACTTCCAACAAGCATACTTGGAGAGCACCATTCTACAAGGCCTGGCTGGAACTTGGCTTTGGTGCTAGGATGCCCTATGTTCTTACACCAAAATTGTCTTGGAGAGTGATGTAGTTTGTAAAATGCAGCGCAGAATTCTTCCTGATAGACCATCAGACTAACATCAGCTTATCCCAGCTAACTTCAAACTCCTCTGCTCCTTTTTACAAGGGAAACAATATGCTTCTCAGAAAACATTATGCTGTTAGAACATTGTTTCCCTGAAGACACTCTGAGGGTCACCATGAAGGATGCTGTATCACTACGGCTGTCTTTGTAAATGTGTTTGGATCTCTGAGTGTCCCAGGCAAACTCAATATTTGATTAAAAAAAAAAGATACTCAGTTATCTGAGTGTGGACCCACTGGCTCAGTAAAACAAAATGCCAAAACAATGTTGTCTCAGTTACTGGAGGACTGCACAAATGCCTTCCAAGGACACAAGAAAGAGCAGCAGTCCTCAGAGAAGCTAGAGGCATAGTTCTCATTTTAGAATCTATCTTTTTACATCTCTCCCTCATTTACTACTGACATTAGAAAAAAAGGATTATTTCTTGTAAAATGAAACATTCTGTCCAACTTAAAAAGATGTGTTTCACTTTGGTTTGGATGTTCTTACTTATTAACACATTTTACATTGCTATTTTAAATTAAATTTTAACATGACATTTTTGAAGCAAAACCAAATAAACATATTTACAAAACATTAAAACATTGCAACCTCTATCAACTAAAATTGTACATTAAATTCAGCACAGGGTTTTTTTGCAAAAGTTTAGCTGTACTCAAAAATGTATTTTTCAGCAAACAGCATTTGACAACAAACATCCTCAACTCAACGTATCTTCGTTGTTGCTTCCTTAGCTGTCCTCCCCAAGAACAGCAATTCACACGTTATCAGATATTATGAAACCAGAGATGCCCAAAACATCAAGAGATTTGGTCAGCCTCCCTTGCTCTTCAGCTCACAGTAGAGGGAATCCAGCCATAGCGCAGCTGGGATAACAATAGATTTTCAGCAAAGTAGGCTGCTGTGCCAAAGCCCTGGAGATCTTCCTCACCGCTGATGCTGCTCCTGCTGCCGAGGTGCCAGTGGGAGGTCTGGGGTGAAAGTCCCCCCATCCATTGCAGGAATGCTCCTCCCTCCCTATGGCTCCTTTCCATCCCATCTCTGCCCATTCCAGTGACAGGAGAGGACATTGGCCTGGCCCCACTTTTTCAGCCTTCTGGTAATATCACTCTGTTTTTGCTATGCAGCTGAGAAGCTCTAAGTTGGCGATGCGCCAAGCCCACTGTATTGCTATGCTTTGGAGGTTTTCACAAGGATGAAAGAAAGCATTTAGGGAGGTTCCAGAAACGATGCTGATGGCTGCCATGCTAATGCTTGTAATGAATTCTAAATTGGTAATGGGGCCACTTGTGGATAACTAAAGGCTTATTCACTCCCCTGGATATCTGCTTTTTTTCCTTTACCACATTTTGCTAGATTTAGTGCTAGAATTCACTTTGCACTTTCTCTTTTCCTCTTTTTCAGTTCTTTTATGTGCCTACTATTGTTTCTCATGCTGTACTCTTCCTCTGAAAATTATCACCTCTCATGCTCTCCCCTTATCCTAGTGGCCTTACTGCAGCAAATATATGTCCTGCAAATCTCTAGGTACTATTCCTAGTTCTTTTTTTTCCATATGGGACCAGTCGCTGAAGTTTGCATGATTTTGAAGCAACACAGCGTGGATGATAACAATTCTACGAGCATAATTTCATTTTACATCTACTAGGTAATGCAAACTGCATTCGTACCACCTAGAGATAGGTGGTATAATAACAAGTGGTAAAATAATAGGTGGTACGAAGGATTGCATTAATGGGCAGCAATCATGACTGACACAGACCTGTAGTTTCTGGCTGATGCAGGTTTAAATTATGTTAGTGTTGATTGTGGTGTGTCTTACTGCCTTAGGAGATATGTGTTAAGTATAAAGGTTTGCAGTTGCAATTCTGCAAGGCACAAGGCTCCTCTGGAACATCTATCATGTCAGCAGAACTGCTAAAGTGTAACTTTGGTCAAAAAAAAATGACACTATAAAAATGACATCTATCATGTACTGTATTTATTTTCCCTTGGTGATTTCCAGATCAAATCTGCTCAGTTTACAAATCAAAAGAGACTTTTTTTAACTGCTTTTTTATCCAAAAGCCTATGTTCCCTGTTCAGCCTCTGCCTAGAAAAAAATTAAACTATGTTCTTTCTGTTCCATACAGCATTTTCCATCCACTCACAATAAAAATTGTCCAGCTAAAATACAGGTTGTATTTGTACTGACATGGAATGAATCAGAACAAACCATCTCAGTCACCTTTCAGATCAAAGTAAAATGTGTTTTTTCTGCCCAGTAAGCTACATACATATATAGAAGACATGGAGTGATCAAACTGGTAATTTCTACTATGGCAAGCTGAACAATACTCCATACTAAATATATAGTTAACTATATGTTACACACCTATCTATATATACACACACCTGTATATTGCTACACATACATATTTGGATAAGTTTTCAAGCATTGCCCAAATCAAAGGATGTCAATGACATTATATATCCCTTAAACACTTCTACCAGTATCTCCCCAAAATGTCCTTCCACACATATGAGAAACCTGGAAAAGGACAGTAACAGACTTTACAAGCACCAAATGACTGCAACCTCACACTGCTTTATCTGTGTTGAAAAGCATTAGGATTATTTGAGTCATTTCCTAACCCTTTTCTCTGTCTCCTGTTTGCTTGTCTGTATTTCATTAACTCTCTTTTTTGACATGGCTGAACTGTGTCAAAATGTGAGTCTTTTCAATTTCTAATGTGTAATACAGTTACCTAGTTCTTGATATCTGTTCATAGCATGAGAATAATGACATAATGGACATGGCTAGTTAGCAGGTATTTTTCCAGTGGCAAAGGAATGTAATTTCAAACAAAAACTGCTATAAAGAATGCTGCATTTAAAACTTCAGGATTATGAAGAAATCAAGAAGTGCAGAGATAAAGCTGATATTTTAAGTCAACATTTAGCTCTACTTCAACTTCAGCATTAATCACTAGGCTGGCAATCAAATCACCTTATTTTATGAATTAAGTATAGCCAAATGGAGGTGAATCAAAGCAAGGCAAAGGTCATGCAGGTAAACAGAACATACTTTGTGGAGTGTGCTTTGCCGTGACTAATTCTACTTTGCCTGAAAGTATGTGTCAGCAAATGGTCAACCTGACTTTTAGTTTTGGAGCATTTGCTTGTACCAGGTTCCTCCACAACTTTTTTTGTGAAGTGTCTTTTCTATTAACACTATTTGATAATGTAAATCTGGTGGTGATTCCTCCCTTTGGCACATCCCAGAGGAAAATGACATTGTCATCCCATCACAACTGTGTTGCAGGAAGTTAGCTGGACAGGAAATTATCAGCCCCTAGGAAAGCTAATTAAAAAAAAAAGGCAAAGCACATGTCCTCCGTAATGTAATCTACCATGAACACATTTAAACTATTTGCCACTTCTTGTGCTGGACCACAGCCTTTACCTTCCAGAGAACACTTGGGGCAGAGCCAAGGTAACTAAAAAATCACCTAAAGCTCTCAAATGATGACTAATCGGTGGTAGTACTATTCTTCAGACACAAGGACGATTTTATGATAGAGGAAAAGCTTGTCTATACAGGAGATACAATATTTTAGATGTGTCTATGAGACTATGAAGTAAGCTACCACATGAAATAATGGCCTTTACAAACTTTGCCACTTTCTGCTACAACTGCATGTGATCAATGTTAATCATTTCATTTAATGAAGTGCTGGAAGGTGAAGGGGAGAACAGAAGCTGAGATAGAATTTAAGCTTCAATTTGTCTATATCAGTGGCTGGCTTACAATATGGTTTCCTTTTAACGTATTTGTGTCAGTTAATATATTTGCTATAAAAACTTACAATAAAACTGAGTTAAGGTTGACAGTGTATATCTGAAATCTATACTAAAACATATTCTTATACTATTAGAAATTAAAACTGTACAGGAAACAGTTTAATCATCATGAAAAAAGGTCATGATTTTGTAATCTCTTCCCACTACTAATCAAGAAAAAATTGAGAACACAAGAATATTCAGTACAATCCAGCTCAATTTAAGCAATTCAGTCAATAATGTAATCAATTTCAACCAAAGAACTTATTTAAAAGATTTGATTAAATTAACTTAAGCTTGCAATCAAAAAATTATTTTGACTCATAAAATGATTGATTCTGTTGTTTTCTAGACAAAGAGCCCTGATTTGCAATTTTTGAAACTGTCAAATTCTTGTCAAAACAGAATCTTCCACAAGAAGTGGTTCTGCTTGAAAATCCTGCTCAAAACTTGACCAACTCCACCGTATTTTTCTGCCCAAAACCATCATACACAATATAATCAAAACAAAGCTTAGAAGTACAAAATATATATAAATAAAATATGTTAATTTAAAAAATTAAGCACTGGCTATAGACAGCAGAGGAACACAACCAACCCCATCTCTGATCTCTGACGCCCATGCATGTGATTACATGCAATAACCTCAGATTACCTAACTCGGGCATTTGTCTGGATCCTCACCTTCAGCTGAGCGTTTAGTCAAAGGAATGACTCTCCAGGACACATGGAAGTACCTTTTTCTTTCTCTCTCTGGTGGCACAGGAGCCCACATGGCTGAGGTGTCCACGCTGAGCTTCTCACAACTCCTTGACTTCCCCTGCAGGACCATACCCCCAACACGTGCTCTCCTCTGCTGTACTATATTTAAATACACATTCACACACTCACCCATCTTTATCCTGCCCTCTTGCCTCTGCTCAGAATAGATACAGTATAGTAGGCACATGGGTAGCCTTTGAACTAACAATAAAAACACAGAGCCGAAACTTACTTTCATTAGAAGAGAGTGCACACTTTTTTTCCCAGAAAAACACAAAGGATTGTTCTCTTTCAAAATGGCTGTTGTTTCCCACTGCCTTCGGCAACACTGATGCTAAGCCATGTATAAAGACAGAGGCTTCCTACACTAAAAGAGGAAAGGATTTTTTAAATAATGTTCATAAAAAGAAATTAAATGTTGAAGTGTGTATCTGCCTGGATAACTGTAGTCACAGATTTATTTTGGCTGTACTCCAAGCTAGGAAGTTGTGCGTGTGCTTTGGCTCATCAGCCAGAGAGGCAAATTAGCAGAGTGCTAATATACCCTGCCTTCAGCCTACTGCTTCAGGTACAACTCTAGACCAGGCTGACTCATGCTTGGAAAGCTCAGAACGAAAGGCGAGAGAACAGGAAAATCTGGCTACTGTTGACCCTCAGCTATGAACAAAAAGAGGTCAAGAAATTCGTTCCAGAACAAAAAAAAACCCATTGATCTGGTAATAAATTTACTGTAAATTTTACTGCAATGTAAATATTCATAAGTAGCAGCATGTTAACATTCATAAGTAATAGCATGTTAATATTCATAGATAGCATTGTGTCAACTTAAAGTAGTTAAAGGAATTAAAGTAGTGGAATTCCTAGAGCTTTAACGTGTTAGGTATTAGACAACTTAATGGATAGCAAGAATTGTGCCTCAACTCTGGCTGTTAAGTTGTGAGATAGTAAAGATCCCAATGCACCTGGAAGTGGGAATGCTGGTAAGACATGAGTTTAAAGCTGACAAACAGCAGCCTCACAGTGACCAGCTCTCTTAAAACCCTCTGAGGTAGCCCACACAATCCCATACATTCATCTTATTAAATAGCAGCCCTTACCTTGATTATCCTCTCCTCTCATAGTCGTTGCTAAGAGACATAGAGACCTGGGAGGCCTGGGAGGACTTCATTCCTCCCCATCCCTTGCACGTTCTCTTTTCCTATGCTACATTACTCTCCATGGACACAGAAGACAACAAGCAACTCTTTACATATTTGAAGTTTGTAATCATGTCCTTCCTGTCTTTTTTCCTTGTGGAAAGCATCTCATGATTTTGCACCCTTCCCTGGAAAGTCAGGTTTTCCAAATGCTGGATTATGCTTATTCTTCTACTTTTAGCTAGTCCACATCATTCTTGAAATTTAACACCTTGAACTGCGCTCAGTCCACCGTCTAATATCCTAGTTTCATTTAAATCACTGCAGTTTTCCTCAATACGAAATACGTACAGCAAAATTTCAATGCTTTCCCCCCACCCCCCTTTTATTTTTTTGGCTTAACATATTTAGATTTCACAGTATTTAAATGAGTAAAATGCTGCTCAGGACTGATTCTGTGCAGTGGAACTCCAGTGACAATTCTCACTGATTTAAAACTCAGGCTTGGGGTCTCTAGGAGTGGCTTCAGCTGTCCTCCTGTGCTATCACTAGTTCAGAAGCTTAACTACTTACTTTTTCTAAGATTTAGAGGCAGCCAAATGCACATCCCCTACCTGGATGGAACAGTAGGATGAACAGCTCTAAGTGTTGCTCAGTTTAATCCTCTTGTCCTAAGGCTGAGACTGTATCACTGCAAAGTTAACACTAGCTTAATAAGGCACACTGCAGAAGCTTAGTTTACTTTTCCCAGACCAAAATTGGGTGAAAGTTGACTTACCAAGCATTGAAAGTAAAGATTAAGATGCAGTTAAGAGGAAATATGAGTATATACCTACACTTTGATCTTCTTTCTATTTTTCTATGTTCTTTGAATGAATGAATGAATACCTCAACTTGAGTCATTTTTACCCAGTGTGCTGATCACAGACTCTGGCAGGAAGGGTTTTGCTTTAGCCAGATACAGCTTGGTCCATAATGCTAACACAGCTGAGAATACAGAGCTACAGCACTGTAAACCTTCGTCTTTTGTGAGGGGTAAAGGAAAATAAGCCTGTCATTTGATAAATATCCTATCAGGATGTAAAGCAGTTTGTCATGCAACCATAACAACATGCTTGGATTTTCTGTACCAGATACTTAAAAGAAACCTGGGCTAGTTTGTACCCAGTCCATAAAGTTCAAGCCACTCTTTTTATGCTTTGTGGGAATTGCATAAATATTTTTCTGAGAGCTACTTGCCACTGTGTTTTGAAATAATACAGGTCAATGCATCAGAATGCAGATGCAAAGACCTTCGTGGCGGAGAGATAATGGTGTGACCTGTGTACAGTATGCAGCATCACTGGGTAGTCCACAGAAGCAGATGATCTGGTAGATGAGCCATCCTCCCTTTTTTGGTTTGCACATACAATTGGGGCTGTTTAATGGAAGAAATTGTTTTTTCATCCCCTCTGCGATCTTTCCTGGAGTTTGTACATCTTATGATTCTTACTGAGAACAAATTACAGACCTCCTCGAGTCTCTTTATGTAATATTAGTACATTTCAGGGGATGTCACTATATAAATGCACCATAAAAAAAATAAATAAAAAAAAAAGAGAGATAGAAAAAGTTATTATGCACACCTACCTGATTTCCAAACATTAACATTTTTGGTTTTGTGGTTTTCTTTTCCCAGACTAATACAAAATTCAGTTTTTACAGTTGCTTCTGTGGGTGGAAGGATGCAAAAGATGTGAGTAAAGCAGGCTTCCTAACAAATGTTCTTGAGATTGAATATACTTTAATGTTTTTTTAGGAGTTAGAAATTCTCCTTAGTTTTACTTTGTTGTTGAGCAATTTATGTTTTCTTCAGTACAAGATGAAGTGATGGCAAAGTCTGAGAGCAACAGCAATGAAAAGCAAAAATGTCTTTAAAGCTGAGTTTCACAGCCTCAACCATCTTGAGGGCCATTGTTTTATTTGTCCTTTTAGTATATTAATTCTTATGAGATTATTATTTCTAGTAACACTATAAATGTGACAATTCCTCTGTACTGTGGTTTTATTAGTGGAAAATGTGAAGATGGTTTTGGCAATGGTTGAACAGCATGTGACTGGACAGAGTACAGAGAAATGTATGATACATTTGCAGCAGCCAGAACAGCAAAATAGCCACTGAAGCATTGATCATAAAAAAACTCTGTAAGCAAATAAATCATCTAGGACTGAATTATTACACAGTTCAAACATTAAAGTATCCACAAGTCAAGGAAAATGTCTGGATTTAATACTTTTTAAATGAAATCTTATTGCTGCTGCTGAGTTTAGAAATTAATTTCTGAACTGAAAATCATCAGAGTTGCAAAACTTCAAGAGAAAGGAGTTCTGATCACACTATGGACTGTGTGAAAAGACACTGGAAGTGGAAAGGAGAATAATTTTACTGTTCATCTGGCCCAACCTTAGAAGGAAAGAATGTCTGTTTTTGATCCAATATTTGCTGTTATCTCCTAATTTTTTTGTAAAGCCATACTGGATAACAGAAAACTACCTGTCTAAAAGAGAGTTGAGAATGTGTGTTTGTACAGAGGCGACACCGGTTTACTTTGTGAAGACCAATCCTGTGACTTAATTGCCTTTACAGCTTTACAAAGTAACATAAATTGACAATAATTTCTAGGCTCCACATCTATCTCCTTCAGACTATGCTTTCCACACCACAGCTCCAGCTTAAACATTTCTTATGTTTGCTGCATACATGCCAACAGAAATCCCTGACAAGTCAGGTGATGGGATGGGAAGAATGATTCAGAGATACTGTAGCGCTTGGAAGGTGCTAATATTTACTGTTAGCTTCTCAACTAGAAAAAGGTAAATTTCACTGAGATTGTGGGACTGAATTTAATTGTTTTGTCTTTATAAAAGTCCCTTCTTCCCTGTGATGCAAACCTGTCCTTTATTCCAGCCTTGTGAACAGAGGGAAGTAGAAATGTAAAAATATTTTATACTTGCAGTAAGTAGCAGGTATGTGAAGATGGAAGAGGAACTGAAGATCTAACAGGCTTGCGTGTATCTTAAAGAGTTGAGATTAAAGTGGCTTATTTAACATAAATGTTACAACAAAGTCATAGAAAATTGTAGCAGTTTTTTCAAGCCTCTTTATGGGTGTTCTGCTGTATTTACTCAGTTAGCTACTGAAAGGTTTTTATATGGATTTATGTGCAAGTTATTTTTTAAATAAAACTTTCTTTGGCAGTTCCAGGTTGTCTGTTTTTATTAAAACATCAGCAGAGCGTTCCAAAAATAACTGCAATGTAAGTACTTATCAGAACTCTAACAGCATACGTCAACATTAAGTTTCAAGTACTAAGTAATAGTAGATTGCTGAAAAGTCCTGTCTTAAGAACTTGTTTTTTTCTCAAACTTTTCTGAAACTTGGCATTTTTAAGATTTAAGAATACACAGGACAGCATCTACTCAATTTACAGAGCCTCCTTTTCTTGGTTGTCTTAATAGGTTCATTCAACTATAACATCTTCTGTAGTATCAGCCTTGTAAGTCAAGTCTTACCAGGCTAGAGATAGTCTCAAGGGCAGAGCCTATACAATCCCTCTTCACCATCCTTCTTGAAGATGAATAATAACTTCCTACTTTCACTCCCTCTGCCAACTCTAAAACTAGCCTCATTAGCCCAGGAATTATTTTTCTTCTTTGTTTACACAGCACTCAGAACAAAAAGGTCCAACGCAGACGGAGCCTGGTAAGCAGTGTCAATAACATAGGCATGTCAAAAGAGTTTTTGTTTAAAAGCTCATTAAGTTGCACTTACGTTCCACCTTCCATGGAAATTTTGAACAGCCTCTTATGACCATCATTAATATCTTTTGAGTGTAAAGAAGAGTGGGAAGGGGGGAAAAAAAGTTATTTTGTTTTAAATACTTTGAAATTTCACTGCATTATGGATACAGCATAAGAAACAGAGAAAGATAAGAGAAAAAAGTTATGCAGAGAAGAAAGCAAGCAATGAGAGGGAATGCATACAAAACACTTAACGAATATGAGTTTCTTTTGATTATCTGGTGTCCTATTCATAGATTTGGATCAGAATTAACACCCCATTTTGCTAGATGTCATATCAATACATAGACACACACAGAAAAGTGTAAGGTGAGAAGGGCTTCTTTACTTGAAGAATATACAGACTAATAAAGTTCAGTTTGGTAAAACTAGAACACTGTGAAGAAGCTTATTCCTTTCCCTTCAAACATTAAGCAGTTCTAGAAAAGCCTCCAGGATGCCTAAAGAAACCCTGAGTCTGAGCACTAGAAGAAAAAACTCCGTTTACATTTCCATATCCATTTCTTGACCCAAAAGGCAAAGTTGAGGGAAAGGCTTAAAGCAGAGGAGCAACTTGTAAAGAAAAGGCATGAGAAGAATATATGGGAGTAGGACACTATGGCTGTTTCATGTTTAAACTGTTTAGAGCAAGAAGATACCATCTTTGGAAGTAGAAGGAAAAAAAGAGATTTTGCCCTTCTGTTTTGTTGTGGTGGTTTTTTTTTTTTTTAATCTCTTAATAGAAAAGTTAATTGATTTTTTTTTTCTTTTTTTTTCTTCAGCAATGAGACCCCAGCTTTGCATTACTGAGAATTATTGCTTGAATATGAAGAAGACCTCTTGAAAAAAAATTTTAGCTAAGCAGCTTTTGCAGTTTTGGTCCACACCTTACTGATAATGCTACTTAACCTTAGTTTTAAAACAAAGCTACAATATATTGCCAACTTTTATCAAAAGCCAAAAATAACACAGTATTCAGTATTTTTCCATGCAAATATTATTAAAGTTGAGGGAAGAAGGCAAATAAAACTGACCTGAGCAGAATGAAAAATTGTGCTGCAATTAAAGAAACTCAGCTGTGGGAGAGAGAGAAAATAAGAAAAGGAAAAATACAGCAGCATATAAGAAATAAACAGCAATTAGTGAATGAGACTATTGCTGCTTAAAATTGGTATTTAAAACTTGGAAGAAGATCAAGCAACTCTCTTGTAGCTTTCCTATATTAACATGTACAATAAAACTTCCTATCAGCAAACTGCAGCATAAAGAAGTTAACATGTTATGCTACCACTAAAATAGCATGAAAAAGTCTTGGAGGGGAAAATAAAGGAATCTGGGGGAGGAAGGTTTCTACAGTTAGACAAAATTATTTATTTTGTCTCGTGTATTTGGCAATGAAGATTTAAAATTTAACGATGACAAGGACTGTTAATATTGTAGATAATGTTCTAAGTAAAGGTGCTTAGGTTCTGTTTATTGATGTTAGAACTCTGCTATTACATAGCAACGGACAAATCCTGTAGAGTAAAAATATGTTCTCAAAGCATACTGTATTCATTTTTAAAATGTTATAAATGCCCTCTGTTTCAGAGGTAGAAGTTATATTAATATTAATCTAATGTTCCTAACATTTCTTTTGCTTAAAACAACAGCAGTTTGAAGAGTTCAGTTGCCATAATGCATAATAATACACCTGCCCCCAAAATGTCTCTCAAAAGAATATTTTTTTACATGGCAAAGCCCCCACTTTCTCCAGATATTGTTTCAAAGCCCATCCTATGTGAAGGCCTGCTTTAGGTGACACTTACATGACTCTCTTCACAGACATTGTAAGGAGGTCACAGTGCAAAATCCAAGTGTTTGTTTTTCATACTTAATAGCAGAGAGGTTTCAAACATGAAGCAATGGCTCACTCCTTCAAGAAAGATAATTTATCTCTTCCTTTAGCACAGTCGGATCCTGGAGATTTGCCACTTCAATTCTCTGGGACTTTACAACCCACACTACAATATTCAAATAAAATCTTATTGTATTGTGAAAAGGGGAGGGGGGAAGAGAAACTGTGTTAGCACTGATTGAAGGTGAAACTCCAGTTCTGTGAAGGTCAGGAAATTCAAAATAGCTTCTTAGAATTTCTTTACTCTGCTTCAGTGTGTGAACATGTAAATGCATCTTTGCAGACAGCTGTGTATTCATGTGCCAAAATACTCTTTTACATTGTTTGAAAATAAACTAATTTCAAAGTAATCAGGATCTCACTTTCAAAGAAAATGCTCAGATATGTGACTAACTTTTCCTTTTTAATTAGCACAGTAAAGCTGTTCCTTGCCCATGTTGCTTGACAGGCAAAGTTGGTGGTACCCAAAACAATTGGCTCAAGAAAACTTGTTACCAAAGGTATTATCAGTATGTTTTCCAACAAAGTCTGTAGCAGCTGAGATTGTGAAATCCAGACAACTTATTTAAAATATGCCCTTTGGCATGTCAATTTGACATCAATTTCAAAGGCAGTTAAACTGTCTATTAAATCCTTAAAGCCAATCAAATGCTTACTGCCTTAGTATTTCCAGTGTTTTCCTTAAAATTAAACTTTTGTATTTTCTTTAAAGGCAACAGTAATCTTAATCATGTCATTGCCTTTGGACATAATGTCCAAAGATGAGCATGCTTTTAAAATTAATCCCATTATTCTGTCAGACATCTCTCCCCTTTAATCAGTTGAAAAAATAGCCTCCTGTAGAGAGTCAAATCTTTTATTTATCATTTCAGTGCTAGCTACAATTAACTTTGTTATTTTAAAGAAGTTATCTTCTTACTGAAGAGACCTGAAGAAGAAAAGAGTCTTCAGTTAAAAGGACACATACTGTCAGCATTGTTAGTCTTTGAAAATTGCCTCATAGTGTGCTTGCTATTTTATTTTTTTTTTTGCCCCCCAGGAGTACAGTACGCAATTCATACACACACATGTAACTGGCTGGAGCACTGAATGTTAGACTTTCTGTATCTTCCCCTGTAAACAAATTGATTGCCCATAGCAATATGCTGCTTCTAGACTGACTAAAAAAAAAAAATAACTACAGGAATCTTTAAAAGAAAAACTTCAACACCAGCCAGATGTCCAAATCTAATCACCTTGACTGCATTTGTTTAATAATACAGTAGTCAGTTCCTCATGCAAAAGTTGCTCAGAATCCAAGAGATAACATCAATGGAGTTCAATGGAAATTAATGTGAAGCTGAATTCAAGGAGTTAGAATAAATCTTGGACACACAGCATGAAGGCAAGTGAAGGAGCAGGCAGGGTAAGTAAGTGCAATACAGGAGAGAGCACACTGTTCCTTCCCTGCCGCAGGAGCCAGAGGAATGGCAAATTCTGACACTGGGACAAATTTGAAGACAATTGGAGTCAATGGACTCGCTCCTAGCAGCAAATGCTGCTTAGGTTTCACCAAGGAGAAGCAAGGTTCAAAAGTGACCATTTAGTGTATGCTCAAAATATTTACTGCTTCTTTTTTTCCAGTGACTTGTGGATTTTATTAGCCAGTTCATCCTAACAGCAGGCTTCCTCAGCAAGTCAAAGCAAACTGTCATCCCCGTGCCTAATTTTTAAGGGGTGTAAAATGTCTGAATTTTTCCTATTTTTCTATACACTGCTTGATTTAACACTTACGGCCACTTAAAGCTTTCATAATAAGGAATTACCAGTTGAAAAAACTTGGCCATAAAAGCAACGATGTAAAGCAGGTGCAGATTCCTTTTTCCAGGCCTCTGAGGCCTTCCCGGTTTTAAGATTATCTATCTTTAAGGTGATTACAGAAGTAGTTTTGATAGTTCCATGTTTGAACTCTTGGCAAGACACTTTAAAAGATATTGCTTAATGCCTTGAATATAGAAAGACACAAATCAAAGGTTTTTGCTTGTTTGGGAACTTATTTGAAGATTTATTTGCTCTGTGAGCACTAAGGAGATATCCCTATGTCTTTTCTATACGCAAATGAAGAATAACAGAACTGATGGTTAGATGGTTAGAGATCTATAAAACCATAATAGTTGTGCAGATAGATAAATGTATTGGCTGGTCAGAGTTATATTTCTGATTCTTCCGTCAAGTATCCCACGTAACACAGAGTAAACAGGTTTGTTTTACTTTATTTTTAAAAGCCAGTTTTCTTTAATCTTTTTGTTTGTTTTAGTTTGGATTTAGATGAATCATTTCCTGGGTGGAGTGCCTCATGGTAACACGATTATTATTATTTCATTTCATTTTAGTTTGAAACAAATAAAATCTTTCATTGATAACATATTCAATATTTTGCATTAGGGTTTTCTTCAGACCCAGCATGACATGAACAAAATTAATGCTGTCTTTCAGTTGACACTGGTAATATTTAAAATTTGTTAAGATTGTGCAGAGTTCTTAACATGTATTGGCACCATGCGCCATTGTGACTTGATATAGCTAGGATAACGTACATTATTTTGTCCTATACACTGACATAATTCTATTCAATGGGATTTTGCCTTGTAACAATACTTTATTGGTGTAAAACTATTCTGACTGTGACTGCTTAAATGGCCTCACTAAGTTGCACTAAGGTTAATTTCAATCTTGATTCTGTACTTCTGTTTACTGGGCTTTGCCCTGTTTTTAGGCAAGAATGGGCTAGGGGAGAGCCATGGCAGTCAATAAAACAGACTTTTTCAGTACTTTTAAAATACTTTTTGGTACAGGTTTGAACAAAGGATAGTAACATCAACTGAAGAAATGCTTCACATACACCTTTCTGAGGCTGCACCTGTAATTGACTGAATAAGATGAACCAGTTTAAGCACAGCAATTTAGCAATATCAAACCCAAGTGGGTCTGGATCACTTTACAACACCAGCTTTCAGTAGTCTCATTGTTAATGCAGTTTTTTCAGATGTGCCACTCTGTAGTCAGGGAAGATGCCCTACGGTGTGACATTCCAACACACACCTCTCTCCTCCATTTTGGGCTGTTTTTTGTTTTTTCACAGTGCAGGATACTCCCTGAAGACAGGAATTTTAAATTGTGACTCAGACTAACACTGTCATTGTTGCTCTTTTGACATCCATTAGTTTTGCTATTTCTAGTTTTGAACTGCTGTTGGGATGCTTGAAGGATTCTTGATTAATGCTGTGAATATAAATCTTATTAATATGAATAGAATATGAATAGGCTGTGCCTATGCAACTGGAATTTTATAGCAGATGGATATCACTGTGCAGTATTGCTGCCTTCAGATGTCATGGTCAGCTGGCTCATGGAAGAAGAGCAAGAGGCCAAGCAGATAATTCTACAGAACATGGTGCAGCTTTTCCTAGTTGGCTTCTGCTACTGAGACAAAGTAACTTCAGTGACAAGGACCAGAGCAATGACACTGCAAACAACAGCAGCAGAATTTCAAGATGACAAAGGCTGCCTTCCTATGTATCTGCATGGGTGTTTCCACATCTCACTGTCATCAGAAAGCTCAGTTATCTGCTGCTTGCTTGTCTTTAGCTATGCAAATAGATCACAGCAGACCAATTGCAGGGAAGATGAGAAGTACTGGAAGGAGCAGTGCTGTTGTGTCCTGTCAGTAACTCTGGCTGTTCAGGGAGGCCTATGAATTGCATTGTATGGTTGTATTCTTGATTCCATTAGGACTCGTAGAGGGATGTACATGACTAACCTTCAGCAAGCGTTCAAGCCAAAATCTTCATCTACAGTACAAGACATTTTTTAGTGTTGCTGAAAGGCCCCATCAATTATTAAGGAAGGTTCACTAATAATGTAGAAACACTAACGTTGCCAAGAACTAAGGTTCATTTCCAGCAGTGTCCAAAGGAAAATCTGCTCTTTGGGTAATCTGGATATTAATGGTGTTAAGATTTCACACCTCAGTAGGGAATATCTGGTTTATTTTCAGTTCCCTAGCATATGGTGCTTTCTCTGGGTTCCTCAGGCGGAAGAAAGAATAGTTTGGCTTCATTTTGCTTAGTCTGAAAATGGAAAATGCTTTTGGACCACTTACGGTTATATTCTGAATTTCTCCCAAGGATGTGTAGAAAGCACTGTTTTATTCTGCATGAGGAAAGGAGGAGTGAGTGATTACTGTGGGAAGGTCCTATAGTTGTTCCTTGAAAGGGTGCTTCCCACAGTGATGGCAGCAGAGCTCAGGGCCATGCTGCTCAGCTTTTTGCTGAAGATGTCCATTGGCATAATTTTTCCTTTCATTTTCTTAATTTTGAACTCTTCCAGAGCCTTTTGCTCCAGTTTGGTCCCTTGGTTCTAGCATAAGAAAATATTTGTTCCTCCACTGTCTCCACAGGTCTCTTACAGAAAACATAATTATCCCCCAAACAGATCTTTTTCTGTGGAAACCTGTCTGCTTCTCAGTGGGGAAGAGCTACCCTCTTTACACAAGCTGCAGCATGACAGAAATATCCCAGGCATTTCATGACCCTTCCTCATAATATCAATGCCAACAACTTAAAATAGTTCTTTTCTCCTTTCCCACCTCCCCCACAGTTTTTGGGGAGCCATTTCCAGCTACCCTTCTACCCTGGGATTTATTTTGACTTCCCTAGTTATTTTTTTCTACTTAAAGCTTCTGTGACAGTAGCTGGGTGTTTGACCAGCAATGTTAGACTTTGGTGGGTAGGGAGAAAAAAGAAAACCAATTAGATGGTTGCTAATAGCATTACACATTCATCAAAGCTATTCTTACTTTTGAGGATGCCACCCAGAGGCAAGACTTTTTTGAGGTATAGAAGGATCTTACTCAAAACAGCCAATAGGCAAACTGGAAAGGTGCACAAGGGTGCTCTTTATTATGATCTTTTCCTCATCTTACTTCCAAACATAGACACACTCCAGCTGCTGGAATAGTAAAGGGACATACTATCTGAATAGGCACAGGAGAGTTTTTCTTCCTTGAAGTCCGCGTACCTTAGCTTTTAGTGCTTTTTTATTACACCTACAAGTAATTAAAAAATACACTGCAAAATTAATAGCATTCTGCAATAACTTTTTTAGGGGCAAGTAGTTTGCAGTGTCTTGAAAATCTCTACTCATGTTTGAATTGTCTCTGTAATGTGACTTTGGATGTTTATGGTATGAAATCTCAAAAGCAGGAAAAAATGAGCACACTAATGAAACCACAAGCCAACGTTCTTTCACTATTTTTCATGCTGGATCTGTCACTCAAATAAGCATCCTTCCTTTGCAAAGCATCACATTTGGTCGTTCTTTTCCTCAAAGTCCTGTTTTGTTACTTTTTGGAGGAAAAGTGGACAACTCACTTTAAATTCCCTAATTCCAAGTGTGAGCTGTAGCCACATCCTATCTTCATAGTGAAGTGATACCAGAGAACATATAAATCCCATTTGCCTGTTCTCCGCAGGAGAAGTGATGACTAGCAGACTAAGTTTCAGAAGCATGCAACTTTTAAAAGGTTCTCACAGCAATTAACTGAAGAAAATGGCTAAGCCATAATGAGCCTCATGTTAAGGAATACTTACTAGTTAGGAAGTAGACACATGTTGAAATTAGTTTAAACAGGTGTATTGGGTCTGGCTGAGCCCCATAGCAGCCCTCATAGTGTTGTGCTTGTATTAGTAGCTAGAAAGACGGGGATAATGCATCAGTGTTCAGACTAGTGCTGAGCAGTACTTGCACAGCATCAAGGCTGTCTGTCCAACCTTCCCCTCTGCCTCTCATCACTAGGCTGGGGGTGGGCAAGATCTTAGGAGGGGACATCGCCAGGACAGCTGACCCAAACTGACCAATGGGATAATCCATACCATATGACATCTGTTCAGATATAAAAACTAAGAGAAAGGAGAAAAGGGAGGTATTCATTATTTACAAAGTTTGTGTTCCAGAGCAACTGCTATGTGTACTGAAGCCCTGCTTCAGTGGCCAAACATCGCCTGCTGATGGGAAGTAGAGAATAACATCTTTTGTTTTGCTTCACTTCTGTGTGCACAACTTTTGCTGTTGCTTCACTAAACTGTCTGTATCTTGACCCACAAGGATTCTTTTCCATCTTATTTCTCCCCCCGGGTTCTGCTGAGAAGGGGAGTGACAGAGCAGCTTGGTGGGCACCTGGCATCCAGCCAGGGTCAACCAGGCACAAAAGGATTCTTCGGCTTTATTGTACACATGATACCAGGGAAAAAAAATAAATCTGAAAATTATTTTTAGATGAGCATCTCCTAAATGATATGCCACTTAATACAGCAGGGATGTTAAGATATTTTGGGGGAGATACTGTGAATGGCTATTATACCTTTTACAGCCTTGTATTCATCCATAAAATGTGCTCACTGGAGTTGAAAAGGAGACGTGTATGAATGGCTCTTCACCAGCATCACAAAGTTGCTGTCAAAGGAAAATAGAGGAGTTAAAATACCCAAAATGTACTCTTTAGGAACATGGGACGGAGAAAGGTTCACCTCTGCATTTGTAAACAACAGTCAGGAGTTTGGTTTTGGCTAGCACCCACCCCTCTCTCTGCCTGGCTGAACATAATGACATAAGGGAAGGAGGGAATGGTGACAAGCTCCTTCCTGGCACAGCAGGCAGGTCTCCCCCTGGGACAACCCTACCCTCTCTGGTGCCCTCGCCTAATAGGTGTGATGCTTTGCAAGTGGAACTGAACATTAACAAGGATGATCATTCATCTAGCTTGGAGGTGTTGATGAAGTTAAGTTGGCCTACATCCTGTGTCAAAACTTCCATAAAGAAAAAAAGATTGGTCATTGTCACAGGAGACTAACTTCTGAAGGGAACAGAAGGCCCAATATGCAGACTGGACTCACTTCTTAGGTAGTCCGCTGCCTTCCTGGAGCCCTGGTTAAAAACGTGTAGAGAAAGATTCTTACCCTGCTACAGCCCTCAGACTATTATCCATTATTGAATTTTCAGGTAAGCAGCGATGAAGTTGCAACAAGTCTCAGGGCAATCAAGAAAGATTTCAGGGCCTTGGGGAGAATGGTTAAGGGATCAGGAGCACAAGCAGTGTTATCTATCCCTCCAGTTGCAGGGAATGAAGAGAGAAGAGACAGGAAGAGCCACCAGTGCAACACCTGGCTCCGAGCCTGGTGTCACTGGCAGAATTTTGGGGTTTTTGATCATGGGTCAGTTTACATGACACCAGGCCTGTTGGCAGCAGATGGGGCACACCTGTCTCAAAGGGGGCAAAGGATCTTTGCACAGGAGCTCACTGAAAGAGCTATAAACTAGATTTAAAGGGGGAGAGGGATAAAACCAGGCTTGCCAGAGATAAGCCTGGAGGCACAACACCAGTGTTGTGTGTGTTAGTGTGGTCAGGATGGTGTGTTAGTGAGGTCCTTCAGTCTTCCATCTCAGTGGAGGCAGGGGATGGAGAGCCATGTGGCCACAAATATGCAAGTGTTAGTAATGTGTTAGAAGCCACAGCAGTGCCTGAGAATGGTCACATAGGAATTAGGGCTTCTCCCCCAAGAAAGGTGGTGGGTTCCATAGCCCAAGTGAAGTGCTATACCAATGCACACAGCATGGGCAGCAGACAGGAGAAGCTGGAAGCAATTACGCAGCTGGAAAACCAGGACATAGTTACCATCATGGAAACATGGTGGAATGACTTTCACAGCTGGAGTGCTATGACAGATGGCTATAAAATCTCCAGAAGGGATAAGCAAGGAAGGACAGGCAGTGCAGTAGCCCTGTATGTTCAGGAGTGTTTTGATTATCTAGAGCTTAATGATGGTGGCAATAGGGTTGAGTGTTTATGAGTAAGAATCAAGGAGAAAGCCAACAAGGCAGATATCATGGTGGGAATCTGTTATAGACCACCCAACCAGGATGAAGAACAGCTGGGAGAAGTCTCATGATCACTAACTAGCCCTTGTCCTCGTGGGGGACTTCAACTTACTAGATGTCTCCTGAAAATAAAACACAGCATATAGGAAACAGTCTAGGAGGTTCTTTGAGTGTGTTGAAGATGATAACTTCCTGACACAGCTGGTGAGAACCCAACTAGGGAAGGCACACTGCTAGACCTGTAGTTTGCGATAAGAGTGCGTGATGTGATGGTTGGAGGCCATCTTCGGCACAGCAGTCATTAAATGACAGAGCTCTTGATTCTCAGAGAAGTAAGGAGGAGGATCAGCAGAACTGCTGCCTTGGACTGCCAGAGGGCAGGCTGTGGCCTCTTTAGGAAACTGGATGACAGAGTCCCTTGGAAGGCAGTCCTGAAGGGCAAAGAAATCCAGGGAGGCTGGACCTTCTTCAAGAAGGACATCCTAAAGGCTCAGGAAAAGGCTGTTCCTATGTGCCAAAAAAGAAGATAGTGGGGAAGAAGACCAGCCTGGCTGAAACTCAGGAAAAAAACCCAGAGTATTTATTACCTTCGGTAGAAGGGGCAAGCAACTCAGAAGAACTACAAGGATATCATGAGATTATGCAGGGAGAAAATTAGAAGGGCCAAAGCCCAACTGGAACTTCATCTGGCTACTGCCACTAAAGACAATTAAAAATTGCTTCTACAAATACATTAGCAACAAAAGGAGGGCTAAAGAAGACCTCCGTTATTTAATGGATGCAAGGGGAAACATAGTGACAAAGGATAAGAAAAAGGATGAGCTATCTAATGCCGCCTTTGCCTCAGGCCTTAACAGTAGGACTGGTTGTTCTTCAGGTACCCAGCCCCTTGAGCTGGAACACAGGGATGGGGAGAAGAATGAAGCTCTCATAATCCAAAGGGAAATGGTCAGTGACCTGCTACGCCACTTAGACACAAGCCTATGGGGCCGGACGGGACCCACCCAAGGGTCCTGAGGCAGCTGGCAGAAGTGCTCACTGAGCGACTCTCAACCATCTGTCAGCAGCCCTGGCTGACCGGGGAGGTGCCAGTTGACTGGAGATTAGCAAATGCGACACCCATGTAAAAGAAGGGCCGGAAGGAGCGTCCAGGCAACTACAAGCCTGTCATTCTGACCTCGGCACTGGGGAAGGTTATGGAGCAGATCCTCTTGAGTGCCATCACACGGCAAGTACAGGACAACCAGGGAGGGGATCAGGCCCAGTCAGCACAGGTCCTCCTTGACTAACCTGATCTCCTTCTGTGACAACATGACCCACTCAGTTGACGAGAGAAAGGCTGTGGCTGTTGTCTACCTGGATCTTAGAAAAGCCTTTGACACTGTTTCCCATGGCATTCTCCTGGAGAAACCGGCTGCTCATGGCTTGGATGGCTGTACTCTTCTCTGGGTTAAAAACTGGCTGAATGACTGAGCTCAAAGAGTGCTGGTGAACAGAGATCCGTCCAGTTGGCAGCCAGTCACAAGTGGTGTTCCCCAGGGCTCAGTACTGGGGCCAGTCCTGTTTAGTATCTTTAACAATGACCTGGACGAGGGCACCCTCAGGAAGTTTGCAGATGACACCAGGTTGGCCAGGAGCGTTGATCTGCTGTAGGGCAGGAAGATTCTGCAGAGGGATCCAGACAGGCTGATCGATTGTTCAAGACCACTTGTGTGAGGTTCAACAAGCAGCAGTACTGGGTCCTGCGCCTGGGTCACAACAAACCCCATGCAATGCTACAGGCTTGGGGAAGAGTGACTGGAAAGATCACCAGTGGGAAGGGACCTGGGGGTGCTGGTCAAATGCCAGGCGAGTATGAGGCAGCAGTGTGCTCAGGTGGCCAAGAGGGCCAATGGCATCCTGGCTTGTATCCAAAACAGCGGGGCCAGCAGACAAAGGAGGCGATTGTCCCCCTGTGCTCAGGTGAGGCTGCACCTCGAATGCTGGGTTCAGTTTTTGGCCCCTCACTACAGGAAAGACATTGAGGTGCTGGAGTGTGTCCAGAGAAAAGCAACAAAGCTGGTGAAGGGTCTAGAGTACAAGTCTTATTATGAGGAGCGGCTGAGGGAACTGGGGTTGTTTAGCCTTGAGAAAAGGGGGCTGAGGGGAGACCTTATCACTCTCTACCTGAAACGACCTGAACGGAAGTTCCAACAAGGTGGATGTCAGTCTCTTCTCCCAAGCAGCAAGCAGTAGGACAAGAGCAAATGGCCTCAAGTTGTGACAGGGGAGGTTTAGATTGGATATGAGGAAAAGTGTCTTCACTGAGAGGCTTGTCAAGCATTGGAACGGGTTGCCCAGGGAGGTGGTTGAGTCACCAGCCCCGCAAGTATTTAAGAGATGTGTAGATGTGGCACTTGGGGCCATGGTTTAGTGGTGGACTTTGCAGCGCTAGGTTAATGGTTTGACACGATGATCTTAAAAGGTGACTTTAACAAACATTTCTATGATTCTATGAAAATACTGTCTTTAGCAGCAGTAATTGCCAGATTTTTGTTTCCTCTCCTCAAGAAGAGCCAGTAGTGTGATTTGAGGGGGCTGAGTATGGATGTGTATGCAAAATGTGCAAAACCACTAAAAGAATGTACCCTTTCTAAAGCTTTAATGCTGTTCAGTACAGTCATCCAGTTCAGGCTGAAGTGCGGGAGCTTACACAGCACCCTGAATCTAGGGAGGTAACAGCACCAGGAAGGAATGTATGTGAGGAAGAGTAATATTCATGGATAAAACTCCAAGTCAACCCAAGGCCTGGCATTTAGTGCAGAAAATACATAGGTACAGCCATGGATTATATTAGTTGTGTTTTCTATGGATTACTAAATACCAGATAATTCTTTGGTTTGATGCAACCAAAAATCCAGTTCTTCACAACTGTGGGAAGTCCATTTTCAGCAGTTTTCTTCTGGTTCCCTTACCCTTCAGTTTCTCTGTTTCCACTTCCAAGACACTGACACAAGGCTTAGATTGGGAGGGACTTCTTCACTAGATATGAAAATCTCGCGTGTGTTTACAGTTTACTGACTCATCTCCAGGTGGGATTACACATGCTTCTCTTCAGAAGCCTGGGACATGTTCAGGCAGGATCAAAGGGGACATGGCTGCTTTACTGGATATGGAAACTCACTATTACTTGGCAGTGGAGTGGGGCACTCCTGGCTTCCCAAGGGCATTTATTTGTAGAGGCAATCTGGTCATGATGACTCGAAATCGGTGCAAGAAGAGAATACTGAGAAATGTAAAGTGATGTGCGTGGGCTGGAAGTGGAAGACTGCCAAAAGTGGAGCTGCAAAGAATGTATTTACAAAGCTTCAGCATGAAGGAAAATGAGGGTTCTTCCTGTAAAAGTCAGATGCCTGGGAACAAATACCGAAGGGTGTGTTTCAGAGCAAGGATTACTATTTTGGGAAACTCTGGTGCTGACTAGGGAGTTGTCTGGTACCCAAAGCAATGGTGTGATGCAAGGGTTAATGTGATCACTGTATTTGTTAACATAGGAGCATTGAGTAGGAATTTGGTACACAAATTACTTCTGTTTCTCAAATGCCTACAGCTGCTGGTGAAGTACAGCATGCAGTTCTCACACAGTACTTCAAGCAGCATGTTAAAAAGTAGAGGGTTAGGAAGAACTGGAACATTTATTAAATGATTGGCAACTATGTGTTTTAATGAAATAGTCAAGGATTTTGATTTAGTTAGCTTAATGAGGAAAAGCTTTGACTTAAAGGTAGCTGGTCTGCAGTTCCAATACAGGGAACAGATATGTGAAAAAGCAACTCTTTAACAAGAGTGAGTGCTTGGGAATTAGACAAGCTAGATAAATGCAGCCTACTCATGACTTATATATTTTTTAAAAAGAAGGGTAACCATCCACTGGAAAAACTTAGCACAGGTGACATTAGACTCTTAATCACCAGTAATTTTTAAATAAAAATTGGATATATTTTTTTCAAAAAAAATATCTAGCTCAGGCAGCAACTACTTCAGCGACATTTTATAACCAATATTACATCAAAGGTCAGCCTATAGAATTCTGTTCATTTAATCTAGGATATATAACATTTCCAGTCTAACAACTTCAAGGTAAATCATAAGCATGCATAAAGAATGCGTGACTACAAACCCTATGAGGCATATAAGCATTCACAATATTTATATGTTTTTCTCCAGAAACTATTCTTGGCTGTGCAATGTAGATACCACCGCAGTAGCATCAGACCAGGTAGTAGCAGCACAAAGCTCAGCACAGGATGCAAAATCCTTCTGCAAATCAAAGTGAATACTTGGGTGTTTAGCTCATGCTGAGCTCCCTGCTGTTGCCTGCAGCTCAGGAACTATGAACAGATGAGGTTATAGCAGCAGCTGATATTGCACCCTCTCCAAAGTAGTTCAAATAAAGGCCTAGGTGGAAAAAGTGTCTGCCCCTGACTTGTGAAGTAAGACTTTCCACAGAAGAACCATATTCATTGGGAAAATTTAACTGTAACAATTCTTGTGGTGAACTCTGTCACTCTAAATCAAGTTTCCATGTCTGCCTCAAAAACATCCCCTTGCTCTGCACAAGCTCTTGGCCCCGTTAAGAAAATTACTAGGTAATATTCTTAAGACTTGTTTTGATGAGGTCAAAAGAAATTATTAAAATGGTCCCTTCTGACTTCAGAAAATATAAAAAACCCCTTATGGATGTGATCCACTGGCAGTGGAGAAAAAGTAAGAGATTTTACAAAGAACTAAAGTCCTAGATTTTTTGGTTAGTTATTTTCAGGATCTGGACATGTACTGAATTGTGCATCTTAACACAGAAACATCAGCACAGGGCTACAATTTAAAAAATATATCCTTAATTTCAACTCCTAAATACTTCTGTTAAGTCTCTAGGGAAAAAATGGACAAACTGAATATGACAAGCACACAACAACTTCCATTGATCCTAAGGTCAGAAGCAGCAGAGCAGGGTTTATAGGGAGCAATGACATACATTTAGGGCTTTGACAAAGGAGCCCTGGCTCATCTTGCCATGACAGTTGTTAACAACTTAACCCAAACAACTTTCCTGCCCCTTGGCTCCAAAGTCACCATGCTTTTATTTAATCCACTGCGCAGTAACTACCTTGGGGAACCGCTCAGCTGCATGGCTCACGCTGTTGATGAGACTGAACTAACATGGTGGACTGAAAACAGGTGAAAAGGGGTACAAGTACATGCTCCCTTCAGCTCTGGGGACCAAGACCTCTTGGGAAGAGACAAGGTAGGCAGCCCGTTAACAGTCATAAACCGTAGTGCCACAGGAAAAAGCTTTTTTTTTGTTTGAGTAGCTTAGTTTCTGATCTCTGCAGCACAGCTGGGTCCGACTTTCCACAGAATGTACCTCACACTGTGAGGACAAAACCCCAAGTCTCCAGGCTGCCAGGTGTCCAGTGAAACTAGGGGAGAATATTCTTCTCCTGTGAATAAATGTTTAGAGACATCCTAAAGTTCAGATTAAAGATCCAGTCATGAAAATTCAGACAGCATTTGCAGATATTTTAGGCTTGCATTACTGCAAAACAGAAAAGATCTCCAAAATGTCATTTTAGAGTAGAAAGTCATTATGAGGTCCTACTACTGTAAAAATTATGCAAAAACCAGGAAAATTTTTTTAATCATCAGATTTATCTGAAAGTACGTAAAATATTTCTGCATGGCTACTTCACCGTGTGTCAAATTTTAACTTGGACTGCATTTCTGCAGACAAATTGTGAATGCTTTTAATAAAAGCACTACTTTTGTTATCTGCTTGTCAATAATAACAATTTTTCAGATGCTTTAATCCACAATTTCCTAACTTTCTAAATGCTCTAAACTTCTTGAATCCATGGAAAAAAGTCTGTAATATGTTTATTTTAATCTGCATTTTTTGGGAACATTGACTATGATTGAAAATTCAGTTTTCATAATTTATTTTCCTTCCTTGAAGCAGAAAAGGGTATCAACAGCACATCCATTATATTATCATGCTGTGCTGATTTTTATTCTACCTTCATGTTTCTTAAGGAAAACATAATTATCACTATTATAATCCACAACAAAGGAAGGTACCTATGAAGTGTAACTGCAACTTATGTTGACAACAGTTTCTTCACCGGAGGAAGCCACAGGTTTGTGGTTTCATGAGGAAATCTTAGAGCGCTACAACTTTTTTCCCCAGTATTGCATCCAAGAGAAGTATTGTCTCAACCCTTCAGCTTACCCATTGGTACATCAGCCACACCCAGCTCTTCCTCTGTCCTGTTGAGGCCTTTCAAGGGGACAACAAACTCAGGAAAATAGATAGTTTCTACCATCTCTCCAGAGCTTAATACAACAGAAAGCATTGGAAACTTCACAGCAGCTCCTCCAGTCTTCAAATAGGGGACATTGGCTAGTTCTGTGAAGATGGCTTGTTTGCAAAATTCTTGCACCACGGCAGTTGTTGCAGGAATAAGAGGTATAGTAGATGCAGACAGATCTGTGAAGCTCTTCTGAACTATAGCTACGTAATTTTCAGATGCCAGATTTTGCTCAGCTTTAACAGCAACCCCACCTTGAGTACTGTGTGCAGTTCTGGGCACCTCAATATAAGAAGGACATCAGGCTATTACAGTGTGCCCAGGGGAGGGTGACCAAGGTGCTGAAAAGTCAAGGGCAAGACTTACCAGCAGTGGCTGAGGTCACTTGGCTTGTTCAGCTTGGAGAAGAGAGGGCTGAGGTATGTCCTCATTGCTGAAGAGTGACCTCATCACAGTCTACAACTTTCTCAAGGACGGCAGCGGAGGTAGAGGTGCTGATCTCTCTGGTGACCAGTGACAGGACACGACAAAATGGAATAAAGCTGCATCAGGGGAAGTGCAGGCTGGGCATTAGCAAAAGTTCTTCACTGAGAGGGTGGCTGGTCACTGGAACTGGCTTCCCAGGGAAGTGGTCACAGCACCAAACCTGTCAGACTTCAAGGAGCATCTGAATGACACTCTTAGTGATATGGCTTAGTTTTAGGTAGTCCAGCAAGGAGCAGGGAGTTGGACTTGATGATGCTTATGGGTCCCTTCCAAATAGAGATATTCTAGGATTGAAAAAGGCACAATCTCAACATGAGAATCATACTTCTCCCAAAGTTAAAGTCTATGCTCCAGAGCCTGGAGTAAAATCCCTCAGTGAGATGGCAGGAAGAATTTTATAACAAAAATAAAATGATATATCTTCCTTGATCTCATTCTTCAAAAAGGACAAAGGATTTTTCTGAAGTTTTCAAAAAGCACTTGGCTTGAAACAGCCAACCAGCCCAGAAAATCCAATCTTCTTAACTAAAAAAAAAGGGAAATATTACAGTAAATGAAAATATGATTTGGGGATTTAAAATATTAGGCAAATCTAACTATAGGTGTTAAAAATTCTATTTAATAATGGAAGTGGCAAACCACATGACAGCTCTTACAATTTCATTAAAGCAAATTATTACCTGTGCTGGTTTACCATAAACAGTTAGGGTTCCAGTATCTTAATTTTTATTACCCAGAAGTCAGGATTAATAAGATTGGCCTTCCAGAAGTTTCCAGAATGTCTTTTTTGTAGGTGTTATATAGATACATTTTCAAAGCAGTCAGCAGGTTCATTCAAGACAGTGAATTCTGTCTATGGCTAAGGAAGGAATCTGGGACTCTACAGACTGCATGAGCCAGAAGAAAGTGAGATTTCTGATCCCAAGACAATAAAATGTTTACTTGATTTCATTGGAAAGCCAACCAAGAAAAAGGAAGCATTTCACATCAAATGAGTGAATTATCAGCAAATTAAAAAAAATATATATATATACTGAAGCTAGCTTTTTAAGAGGCAAGTCCATCTGTTTCTACTGGCCTATTTGGTATGAAGCAGTTCTATGAAATTTTAAAACTTTCTTTTGTGGTGATTAGAAATTATCATAGGCCATTGTTACAAGTCATCATCCCTTCAGCCCTTTATCACACTACTCAAATAAGGACTTGTTCTGGAAAAGATTTTGTTGTTGTTGTTTTTGAAGATATCCAACTGAACAGAAGTGTAAGCTGATCAGGTGGTCGTCTTCTCTATCTTGATTTTCAACAGGAAGTCTCCAAGCCAAACAGCTTGCAGGCACTGGGCAGTGATGCTGAATGAAATCCTGGAAGAATGAATTACAAGCACTAAGCTTGACTATGTTGATTCCCAAATCATCACACTAAGGGTATAGACACAAAGCCAATTACACAATATGCAAATTTATTGTATCACATCTGGATTACATATGCTCAGCTTCTTCTCCATAGAGAAATCCTTCCTTTGCAAAAGTTACCAGCAATTAACAGAAATATAACTATGGTGACAGATATGATTTAGCTATCAGAAAAAGAAAAAAAAAATCCTCTTCCAACAAATCACATACATATATATACACACAGCAATAGAAATAGATTGATGTTGCCAAGAGTTGCTAAAGCAGAAACAGAACTGCTGTATACAACATTTTCCTTCCTAACCCAGCTGATTTTCAAATTTGAGCAGAACAGCTCACTAACTGCTGCAGCTGTAGTTACCTTTCCATGTCTTGCATTGTCTTGATGTAAGAAACAGGCTGGAAAAACATGCAGAGCTATGCATGTTAGGTAACGATAGTGCCAGAAAAGCCCATGAGGATAACTTGGTTAAGTTCTGTAACAAATTACAAGGTATACCCAAGTAAATATTACTTACTGCTAAGAATGCCTTTTTTCCCCCTCTTCCTGAGACTATCTCCCTGAATAAAAGGACAATTGGAATTTAAGGGGTTTTTAGTGCACATAGGTGATCAACATGGAAAAGCATATTTAAAAAAAAACACTCAGACCAGATAATTCAAAGGGTCATACTTATTTTACTGAAGTAAAATAAAGACAGCAGCACTAACTACATTGTTTTAATTATCCCAATTTTTAAAATAGTTAAGCTGCTTTGGCATCTGTGCTGCTCAGTTTTGCTTTCCCGCTTAATGCTAGCTACAAAAAACTGCATTCTCCTGCCATGCATGATTATCTACTTCCTAAAACAATCATTTTCATATGTTGCCAATGACTAACAATCTTAAAATTCAGAAAAATATCCCCCCCTTAGGAATTTCACATGTATGAAGTTTCTATATAGAATATACAAATTTGCTTTTTCCCCATTACCTGTCAGAGACTACTCAGAATCTGGGGTCTCAAGGGGTCCACAGATCCCAAGTTAAAAATCACTCTCCTGAAAAGCTGGATTTCTGCTTTTGTTAGTTCTTCTTTCTCTTCTGTTAAAAGAATATCCTGAGGAATCTGGGTTAGCTGATAGCATGTGCAGCCTTCATGTCATAGTAAAAAACAACTACTGTTTTTTCAGCTACTGTGATAAAACTCTGTAATAAGCATTGAATGCCTTCAGACCCATTAACTAAGCGGGGCTTTTTAAACAAATTAAAATATTTCTTCATATGTAATGTAGAATACAAGGAAACTGGGTAAAGTAATATGCCCTTAGTACTTTTGCTGTGTACATTTATCCTTCCATCTTGTAAATACTGAGGCATACGAACAGTGATATGCCTGTGTGCAGTGTGACTCAATTTGCTGAGATCACATGTATAACTGTTTGTCAGATCAAGGCCTAAACTGTCAGTAAAGTGCTTAATTTGCATAATTTGAATTGAGGAGAGTAGTAGTGGCAGTACCTGGTAGATTAAATGTAAGGACAGAGCTAGAAGGGAAAAGCTCTTTTTATTTTTTTTCCTCCAAAATACCTGAAGCTTTGAACAATCTAGCATGTTCTAAATTGAAAACATTCTTTTTTTTTTTTTTTTTTTTTTACAGAATTTTTATGAACCTTAGGAAAGAAAATTAATTTGGACAAGCTGAAAGACAGACTCAACTCCATGACTAACATGGGAATTACCCTAATCCTCTCTTCAACTTAATCATGGAATTTTAACAAGGTTTTTTGGGAAGCCCTTGAGATCTCCTAGGTTGAACATGAACTTATGTCCTTTATTTTTATACTAGTTAAAAATACACCCATAAATGCAATCTGTGTCCGAGTTATGAGATAAAGCCTTTTAGTTCCAAATCACTTGGAATCTTGGCCAGAAATTGCCACCATTTGCTGGCTCTTGCAGGATATGCATGAAAAGGGCTGATGATCTCAATCTAATAGCAGTTCTAACTCTGAATCTCCAGCTATGCCTACTTAACGCCAGATTACTGGGGGGTGGGGGTGAAGCTGTTGCCTTGAATCTGAGGAATCATCCACATTTGGAAGCAATTCAGAAGTTTCTCCTGTGCTCTGCTCCTCCAAACATCTGCTGCTCACCCATAGAAAGATGCAGTGCAGACTATACCTCAAAAGGTATAATCCACACCTGCTCTTTTTGTTTCTCTTTATCACAGTATCCAGAACTAGGAAACTCTATGACCTGGAAGAAACTTTTGATTACAACTGTGTAAATGAGGAAAGCCAACTCTTTGATAGAAACTTTTTCAAGGCTAAAAAAAAAAAAAAAATCAGAAAACCATGTTGGCCAGAACAAATTTTCTGCCAGCATTAGTATTTCTGCTAAGTAAATTTAAAGACAGCAGCACAACCATAAGAAGCATCAGCCAGAGCTCCGATTTGGTAACATTCCAGATATGCTGCAAAATCTTTTTTTTTTTTTTCAGGCCTTTAGGGATGGATAGGTTGAGGAATATGAGGGGCCAGGCTCATTTAGATGATAGGTGGTTACTCACATTGGACAGCTGGTTTACAGAGTTGTTTATATTGTGTGCTTTGCATTTTGTATAACACTTGTAAGAGTGAATAAATGCTCAAAATACAGTCATTAGTAAATGTTAATGTTATATCTACCTACCAAAGAATACAAAGAGGAAACTGTTACTCAGGGAAACTCACCGTTTCATAAGCAAATCCAAGAAAACATTAGAATTGCTAAAGAGACCGAGCACATGCTCCATCAGGTGAAAACCCGGGAAACTCTTCCTTGTAACAGCATATAAACACCAGCTGTACCCTCCTCGCTTACTTCTCCTCAGTCCTAGGCTAAATTTTAATCCAGAAACTCATTGCCAGGCATCGTTTCCATCGTTCAGCGCTCTTCACAACTGTTGGCTTCGGCACAATTTCACGGGCTACAACTTTACAGAGGGCACGGAGGGAGGAGGGCTGTGTGTTTTTCTACTTCGGGTGGCTCTCCTCGGGTGCCTCTCGTTTGGCTTTTAACGCTTGCAGGTGGTGCCTGGCTGCAGGTGGTGCCTGGCTGTCCGCGCTGCCCGGCCCCGCGGAGGCGGCTCCGGCCGACCCGCATCTCCCCCGCCGTTCCTGGCCTTTCTTCCCTCTCCCCCGGCTTGGGTAAACAGCTGCATCGCAGCTCCTAAGCGACCGGTATTTTCAATTTCGAAGCTAATAACATCAGTATTGTACAAGCATGTGCTTACCCCGCCTATCCCCGACAAAACATAAAAGCAACCCCCCTGTTTCCTTTCAAAACATAAGCATGGCGTTTTGCGTTGTTTTCTAAGGGGGCGGGGGGAAGCAGAGAGTATTTTTCTTGCAAGTTCAAGTGTAAAGTAAGATGCTTTAAAATAAATTACGCACCATTTTGAATCTACACTTCACAAGATTGTCTAGGGGCCAACGCCTACAAATCCTCCCCTTATTATGTCCCAGGATGGAAGCTCTGATGCATGGACACAAAACAACTTTGCTCAGTGACCTGTAGGCGAGAGAAAATCCTTGCCAGCTCTGCAAATGACCCAGCACTGATACTTGCTTCTGTAACTGTTCACTCAGCAACACTCCCCATTCCGTTATGCATGCTGACATTTTTGGACCCGCGAATTGCAGCCCCGGCCAATCTTTTGAAAACATTGGGTGGTAAAATTCAAGCAGGTAGTTAGGGTAAAAAGAAAGAAAAAAAAAACAAAAACCACACACACCAACAAAAAATACACCAAAACCACAGCGGGGGCGGGGGGGCGGCGAAGCTAACCTGCTCAGCGGTAACAGTTGAGCGAAACTTGCTGAGCCGCCCGCACCCGGGTGGTGGCAGGGGCGTCCCACAGCCCCCGGGCTGGCACCGCTGGCGCCCCCGCAGCTCCTCGCTGCGTCGACCATCCCCTACCCAGCACAGTGGGGACGGGTCCGTCCTTCCCCCGCAAGCTCTCTCTTCGCCCCCCAAGCAACGGCAGTACGCCAAGTTGGTGGGTTGGAATTTATCCCCCCCCGCCCCAGCTGTTGGATTGCAGGGTGAATTGGCGTTGCCCGCTGCCTCGCTGCCCCCAGCGCCGGCTCTCTGGGGACCGAGGAGCGGCAGCACTATTCGCAGGCGGCGGCAATCCCCGGCCTTGCCGTGCCGTTCCCATTGGCCGTGCGGCCGACAGGGTGCGACGGGAGGCGGAGGGGGAGCTGCCAGCAGCAGGCAGGGAGGCAGGCAGGCACGGGGCGAGCGCATACACACACGCACGGCAGGCAGAGGCTGCTGGGGTATTGTTATCATTGTGCTTCAGCGGAGGGTTTTGCCTGCAGGGGGAGGGGTGGAGGGAGGAGAAGAAAGAGGGAGAGAGAAAGTGCGGGGCGAGCATGCAGCAGGGCTGGGGCCGGAGCAGCGGCGGTGCTGGCGTGCCCGGGCTGAGGCGCTAAGAGGAGCCGCCTGCCCGAGCTCGCTGGGAGGCACCGGCGGGAGGAGAGAGGCGGGCACGGTCCAGGCGTGGGGAAGGCAGCCAGCTGAGGGGAGCCGCCGCACCGGCCTCGCAGCAGCAGCAGCGACTGCTTCTTTCTTATCGCCCAGCCTTTTGTTCGCCCATCCTCCTCCTCCTCTTCCCTGCCCACCCTCTGCACCGCGGAGGGGGCTCGGCAGAGAGAAAAGCAGCCTGACCCAGAGCTGAGTTTCACCCATCCTCCGCCCCTCTCTCTCTCCGTCTCTCTTTTCCCCCGCTGCATCGCTGCCCATGAGCTAGAGCGGCAACCGGCTCCGGCAGGCGGGGGCAGACGCCGTCCGCAGCCCCCGGCAGCTGCCGCTGCCCGACTCTTCGCCGGTGCTCCCCTCGCCCCGCTCAGCGGGCTCCAGCCGCGCTCCGGAACTGCCGGGGGCCGCCCTGCCGCCGCCCCTCCTCGCCTCCATGTGCCGGGTAGCGGGAGCGCCGCCGCGGATCCTGCCGCCGCTGGCGCTGATGCTGCTGGCGGCCCTGCAGCAGGTAAGCACCGCCGGCGGGGAGCGGGGCCGGGCTGCGTCTCTTTGTTCCCCCTGCGGGCGGCGGTGCCCGGGGAAGGCGGGAGAACCGGGGGGGGGGGGGGAAGGCTCCGCCGCCGAGGTGGGGGTCTCGGGGAGGGGGCTAGGGGAGGGCTGCATTCGCCGCCGCCGCCTCCGCGCCCGGGTTGCCCCGGGGTGGCTTGTGGCCGCTCGCGCGGAGCCACCTGCTCGGGGACTGCCCCGCCGCTGGGCTGCGGGGGGGGGGGGGGGGGGGGCGCTTGTGCCCCGGGCTGGCGGAGAGGGAGAGGGGGGTTCCCGGGCCTCGAGGGGTGGCGGCGCCGCCGCTGAGGGGACGCAGGTTCCCGCCCTCGCTGCTGGGAGAGCAGGTGCCGGGGGAGGCTGCCCGGTATCCGCTCGGCCGGCAGAAGGACGGGACCTCGGCCCCACGGTGAGCGCGGGGGACGAAGTGTCGGAGTGCGGGGACGGAGCGGGCATCGCCCCCTGCGCCCCGCGTGGGAAGGGGGTGCCAGCGAGATGCCGGGCAGGGGGCAGCCCCCGCGCCCCTCCTCAGGCGGCTGGGGGCCCCTGCGGGCCGCGCCGTGGCTACCCCCGGCTCCCGTGCCCGCTAATCCCTTCCCGGGAAGAATTTAATCAGCCTCCGCCTGGGCGCCGGGCTTCCCCACCCCCTGCCGTTAACGGGAATTTCCACTGGGACTGGCTCGGGCTCCGAAGTGTTTAATTTATTATTATCAAAGTCCTGCTGCTGCCTCCCCCCGGCGGGCTCGCCGGGGCGGCCCGGGCTCGCTCCTCGCCCGCCGCGAGCGGCGGGGTCCCGGGCGGGCAGTCCGGGACGCAGGGCAGCGCCGGCCGAGGTGCCCCGGGGCGGGGGGCTCTGTCCGTGCAGAAAGCAGGGATCTGCGGGCCGGCGCCCCTGCGAGGGGGCGTCTGGGGCGAGACGGGACTGACGGGACGCCGGCGGGGAGGAGGACGGGGAGATGACAAAATGGATCCCAGTTGGGGCAGCGAGGGCAGCGCCTGCGGGGCGGTGGTTGCGCTGGGTCCCCGCCGGCGGCGCGGGGCGTCCGGAGGGAGCGCGGAGCCGGGGGGTCCCCGAGCGGAGGCTGGGGGTGGGTGGGGAGCGCAGCGCGGCGGTGGGGTCCCCTCCCGCTTTGTGCTCGCTGAGCTCGTATCCGGCGCGACACCGGGGGTGGAGAGGGCGGTAAGTCCGAGGAACAGATGGCGCAGATCATCGCCTCTTAATGGTATTTACGGTCGGGGCATTTCTGGCGGGCCGGGGAGCGGGCTGAGGCGAGGCCGGCGGCGGGGCCGGGGGTCCGGGGCGGCCGCGGCGCCCTCCCGCCGTGCCTGCAGCGGCTGGCGCAGGGCAGGGGGAGGCGGCGGGCGCAGCCACTGTCCATGGTGCAGCGCACCCGCTGCCCCCGCCCGCGCCGCCGCAGCGGGGCAGGAGGAGCCCGCTCGTCCTCCCGGCTCCTCGTCCCCCTCTCTGACAGCCGGGCCCCTCACGGGGTCCCCGGGCGGCCGGGTCCTTCCCCGCAGTTTCTGAGCCACTCGCGGGGGTGATGACTTGCGCCAGGCGAGCGAGCGAGGTGCTGAAGCGCTGCTCCACGGCAGCCGGGCATTTTCCCTGGAGTCTGAAAAGGACACGGGGCGGGCTGGCTGGCGTGACACAGGAGTGTCCGGCTGGGCATGAGCGTCTTATGAAAGCAGCCACCCTGTTCAGAAACTTGTGATGTGCCACTTACAGGCTGTTGGGTTGGTGATTGTTTTTTTTAAATTATTATTTATGTACTGGTTGATTCTTGGTTCGGTTTGGGTTTTGCTTTTTTTTTTTTTTTTTTTCTGTAAATGGTAGTATCTCGGCAGATCTGTACATGCAGCTTGCTTCCTTTTTTTTTTTTTTTTTCCCCAAGTCCTGTGCTGTTTATTATACATGCTTTCAGCTCTGTTTAGTCTTCCTATCTCAATAAATCTTTAAAGCACAAATTCTGCAGTAACCTTTTATTCCATCTTTTTTTCTACCCAGGGCAGGTTTGAAATTGAAGCACACGCTATGAATTAAGTACAGGAACTAGCTGTATTGCTTTTATGTATCACTCAGTGTCACTGGCACGATACGGTTGGGGAATTCAATTTCCCCCTTGTTTGGGTATCCATTAAATCAGGTTAGAGTTGCTTTTTAATAGTGTGTAACAAAATTGGAACTTGGGTATGAAATCAGATTTATAGACCTGTGCCTGTACAACACTTTCATTTTAAAATTTGCTCCCCCCCCCCCTTCTTTCATGCATACTGCAAAGAACCTTCACAAGCTAGGTGCAGTGCTAACTTCCCCCCCGCCCCATCATCATATGTACTACTTATGTTTTGTAGGAGGCTATCTGTACCAGGTTCTTTTGAAATGTTGAACCTTACTACTTAGTTTTTCATCTGTGCAACACAAGAGCTATTTACCCTTATTCTGGAGTTATTGATCGCTTCGTTATTCATCAGTGATGTAGAAAAGCCGTCATAATGGAATTACTTGAAATATTGTAACTGGAAGCAGGTTTTAAGGCAGATCTGTGGGTGCTGTTTGTGTACAGGAAATAAGGCTTTAGATTTTTGGCAATATGTACCCTGCATAAGATGGAGGAGAATGAAAACTGCACTTTATTTTGGCGGTTAACAGATCAGTATGAGTCTGGAAGCATTATGTGAAAGAAACTGAGAGAAGAGAGGATAAAGGGAGCAAGGCTTGGTTTTTGGGCCAAAACAACAGTTCCAGTTTTTGGAACTGGGGTAACAACAGGATTGAAAGAGGAATGGGAGAGCTAGCATGAGTTTACAGGAATGAAACTGCTGTTAATTAGAAATGAACTGGAAAGGGGAGCAGAAATTTCTTGCTCGAAAAGGGAATAATTTCTTTAAATGTATAAGATGATTGGATCACTCTGTGGCTGTTGTCAATTTCTAAATCAGAAAGAAGTAAACAATACAACAGTTTTGGAGCCTTTCATGCCTGGGTGACTAGTGTGAATTCGAATTACGATGACAGAGGATGTAAGTTATTACCCTCCGCATGCTGTTTTGGTTGTATTCCAGGTCTTAGTGAATGTATCCAGGTGATAAAGCTACTACCCTAAATGACACTCCTGTTAAGCTGTCTCTGCTGAGAATCCAGCAATGGCATTTCTTGCCAGCTGTACCCCTCTAGTACCCACCCCCTACAGTAGTTTCTGGCAGAATTGGGGTGAGGCATATTAATGTGGCTTTGTGTAGAAGTGGCAGTGAGATCTGTTGTGGGTGCATCTTCTGTCTCTCATAATGCAGCTGTGTCTTCAATTTTATTTTTTTTAAATCAGTCTACTTTAAGTCATACAGTAAATACATAATTGTATAAGCACAAATGTGAGTTTCAGTGTGTCTCCTTTTAACAAATCAGACTCCCAACATCATTAACTCCTTTGAGAGTCAATTGGATGCATTTTATAACATGTTTCATAAGACCCAGAACAGGGCAGTTATCTGAGTGGCTCAGCCTTTTTGGATTTAGATCTTCCTTTTCTGGTTTTGCTTTGTTTGCAAAGAATCTATCTGAAAAGTTAAATATGGCAGGATATTGCAGTAGAGCGCTCTCTAATCCTAGTCTGTCTGGTTTAGGTGATAGTGATGCCACTGACACATCCTCAAAATTCAGATAATTGCAGAACTGAGAATTGTGAAGAGACTGGTTTTTTGTGGTTTTTTTTTTGTTTAAACTGCTTTTTACATCTATTGTAGGACAGATAAGGTAGTGTAGATCGACAATGAATTTTTGGAATGTAAATCGTTGGTTGACAAAATGGGAGATAATTTTGTGTATTAAACAAGTTCATATTATCTGAGCAGATATTGTAACAAGCTCAGAATTATATGTGGTGCTTATGTAACAAGGTATATATTCTTGTTTTGTCAATTTATGTATTTTCAATAAATGTTATGTGCTTTCTAGAAAGCCTTCTACTGCTGTCTCTCTTCATTGGTAATACTGCTAGGTAGGCATGTAGCCTAATGTGCTAGAAAGATGATTGTATACTTTTTTGATACCAGTTTTTGAAATATTGGCCAAAATGATGATATTTTTTAACTGCATCTAGTTAAGTATGTGTAATACAAAGTCTTCCCAACTACTGTTTTTCTTTCTGCTCCCAGAAGTTGAAGGAGCTCCCAGAAACATCACTGGAAGAGCCCTGTCATGCCCCATCTTAGTTTCATCTATGCTTTTATGTCAATAATTTCATTTGTTAGTTTTAACAACTGAGCACTGTAGCACATAAGACACTTTAATTGTGACAGAAGTGCATGTGTACATTTAAAAATAGCTTGAGGAAGCTGTGAGTAAAGTTATTTTTACTCAGTACAGACAGTCTTGTGTAAGGGACTTTTGATTGTGTCGTAAGGAGCAGGAACTGTTGAATGGCTTTTCTTGCCTGAGTAAGAGGATCATTTGCCAGTTAAACTCTCTTTCTGCCTCTCACTGTCTTTGTAAATGTTTTTTTTTAGGTTAACAAAAACAGTTTAGAAAACTTGCAGTAGTTTTAGTAGTTCACCAGCACTCCCATTAGGATAAGAATTTAATTTCTTTGAAACAATGTACACATACAGAACACAAACCTGTCCCCTCAAGACTACACAACCTTTATTGGTCCCTGGCATTTTTATTTTAAATTGCTTTTTGTTGTAGAGCATAGGAAGAACCTTACTGAATAGCTGGTGTACTTTCACTAACCCAGTGGCTCTAGTTGTGCATAAGATGCAATGGGACATATCAGGGTGGAGAGTAATGAAAGCAGAATGAATACTTAACATCTCTTGCAATAGCGATGGTAGTTAAGATAGCACTTCTCCTCACCTACCACTGAACTAAGATTTACTGGTTGGCCAGGTTAATACTGGCACATGTAGAGGTTCAGTCTTGAGAGGGAAAAAAAGGTGGTGTACTTTATTGAAGAACAAGTTTTTGAAGGATTTGTATTTTGCTAAAGTGCTGCATTTGTAGTTTGTGAGTGACCTGAGAGGGACCTTTTTCGCCTGGGTGTTGGGCCATGCTGCTGTTCACCTGGAGAGATGTGTAACCAAGTCTGTGTGATTCATCATTTGATTTGATCCTGCAGTTCTCCCTGAAAGATCATGGGAGCTCTGTCTGAATAAAAAAGGGAAATTAGGCTTTCTATTTTTAAATGGCTTATGCAAACAGATACGGGATCAGCAGCTTCCAAGATGGAAGTTATATTGCTGCCAAATCTTTTCAATGTTTCACTTAAACTATTTGGTTTTAGTCAGTATTCGTGTATTTAATTAAATATCATGTTTCCAAAAGGCACGTTTATCCTCTCCTCTAGGCACTCCTTGACATATTTAAAAAATATATTTTTACTAACAGACTCCTCTAGGGACTGCTCCATTCCTTATAATTAGCATATAATTATCGCCCAGCAGCTGAAGACATAGTTAAAATTTTGTGATACTCCAAAAGAGTTCTTCCAGATAGGCCTTGCAAGGCCTTCCCTGAAGGCTGGGAAAATGCAGCATCCTCCTGTATGCATTAGAAACAGTCTTTGTGGGCAGAGATCTTCAACATGAGCAATACAATAGCTATTATCAAATCAGAGAGAGATAGTTTTCTGTCTTGGAGAAATGAGAATGTATAGTCAAACATAGGGCTGATTTTTTTTTTTTAATATATATATTTATATTAAAAGTTTGACTTAGACTTACAAAATTTCATTTGCTTTTATTATTGCAGTTGAAATTTTAAGCTGTCCTCCTGTGATAGGCGCTGTGGCCTGTCTGGATAACCACATGTCTTGGAAGATGCAGCACTCCATATCCGCCTACTTGAGGGAAGGGGAAAGTCCAAGCTGGGTTATGGCATTGTGCTGAGTGGGAGGGATATACCAAATAAATGTATAGTGTTTAATGAAGCAAATGAACGTGGTCTCTCAGTTGGGGTTAACAGAATAGGCTACGAACCCAGTTTGTGAGACTGTAATTTGTAAAGTTATCATAATCTGTGGTAACCAGTGGTGGTTTAAGGCAACTAATTTTAAACTAGACGATAGCACAAAATTTGGAGATTCTGTTATTTTGGGAAAGTGTTTGAAAGCTTTAACTATTGGTTTAAGAAGCTGGATTTTCTGATCTAAAATCTCCTGGTTCATGAAGTAGAGCACTAATTAGAAGTGAAGATGGCATAATGAAAGCCCTTTCTGGTGTAACTGAATGACCTCTGGGAGGATGTATCCTGGCACCCACTTTGGAAGCTTTTGGCTTCCAGAACAATTTGAATGAAAGGCACTTTTCTTTTTCTCCAGTTGCAATCTCCAGTTGAAAACAAATTGTACTTGACTACATTTGCTGGAGTACTGAGTACCGTGAGGGTATAAACTGTTGCAGCTTTCCTGGTATTGTAGCAAGTCAGAGAAAGAAAGAAAGAATTGCTGAATGTTTTCAAGTTTAGCATCTAAAGCATTTCAGAGATATGTCTAACATCCTGCAGAGCATCTTTCATTTGCCTTATGGTAGTAACTAGAATCTTGTCATAACATAAGACCTACCTTGAACAGCATATCCCACTGTGCCAGATGATGTATATACACAAAACTAAAAATGGATAGAACAATCCGTAGAGATACTTAAGTTGTGAATGAGTATTGGGTACCATCTTGGCCTTTAAATTAATGAAGAAACACCCAGTTAAACAGTCACAAATGTTTCTGTCCTCTGTGCTTAAGTTGAATATTGCTGTCATAATTGCAAATTAGTGTTGGTTATTAAGGAAGGAGAGCTCAAATACCCTATTCCTGCTCTGTCATACATATAATTGTCAGATGTTTTGAGCTTTGCACAACAACACCCTGTGAATTGGCTGGACTTGGCGACTAGCAGCTGTACTATGTCCAATTATAACTGCATAGTATGGTATTTTCTCTGATACATACCGCTCTGTTTCTCATTTTAATACCTAGGCTTATTTTCCTATAGGAGTAAGCTACATTGAATATAAAAGAAAGCAGTCTTTCAAAAACATCTTCCCTTGCGTTTTGGTACAATCAGTATTAAGAAATGTGATGTTGTAGTACATGCAGATGCTAACAGTGGAAAAGCAGAGGCTTTGATATTTCAGATTAATAGCTACTAATGAACTCCAGTGGTGTATGGCATATGCAGAGAGAAAAAGATCAGCCTTGTTTGAGAGCCCAATTCTGCAAATCTAGGATGCGTGTTGTGACACAAAATTACTTCTACAGTCATGTGGCGAGCTTCCATTTTTTTAAATAGATGTTTCTTTACAGAATTTAATTCTAGATGTGGCTAATTTCTAAAAAGTATGGACATTGCAAAGGGGTAATAGTCCAGAACTGCCAGCACTAGTGCAGCAATCCTGTGTGTCTTTATTCTTGTTTTAATTTACAGTCCTTTCACAAGCATGAGGCCTATATTATTGGAAGACAAATGTAAAGATGTAATGTAAACACAGGTCCTTTAGATTTATGAAGTTGAGATTCTCAGCAGGAATACAACCTTGAAATCAAACCACTCAGATAGCTAGATATGAAACTAAAGTAACTGAGGAGCAGGGTATGAAAACTGCAGGCTTAACTGCCGTAAGTATATCGAAACAGCTAGTTCTTTTAATTGATTGAATAATAACTTTGACAGAAGACTTCTAATTTACATCATATTGCTTCATAATTGCAGTTTGCCTATTGCATTTAATCTGAGATCTACACTACTGAGTTTATATGCATGATCTGACACACTGTTTGACTCGGTGTTAGCTCCTTAGCATCTGGAGATGATAATGCTTATTACTCTTTTGTAGTTAAAAATGACTAAATAAGCTATAAAGGCTGAGGAAAGCAGAATAGTTTTCCAGTAGTAACCCTATTTTGCTTTAGCAAAGTCTGTTAGTACTTGAGAGGAGAATTTTCCAAGTGCTGAGCTTGTTCAAAGCTTTCTAACTCCATTAAGTAGGTTTTATATAGGTACGAGCTAAGGTAATTGCTTTCCATCTTAAAAGATAGTTTTTTAAGTAGTGTCCTTCTGTAGATGAATGTACAAGTAATATTATCTTATGTTTGAAATAGTCTTGGGCATTGTACTAATTACACAAAGCCTGTAATTTACAATTATATGCCCCATAATCTTCACTAGCTTTCCCCTTTTGCCCCAGATAAGGGGATAAAAATATTTCAGCATCCTCTTTTGCTTAAAATGGTTTAAGTCTTGCAGTACTCTTAGGCTGAACTTGATATGACCCAGCGTGTCTGAAGCTACAACTTCTACTTAATTCAAAATGCTTAACATAGGGTGATTAAGAATTGTTGAAAATTTGAATTCTTCCTTCCCTTGTGTTTTTATTCTCAAACAATCTTTACAAAGGGCTGTTTTTCGAGAGCAGAGTACAGTCTTTTGTGTCCAGATAAAATTGATGACTGCAAATGAAAGAATGAAGAAGGCTCTCTATTCATGTCCCCCCAGCCTTTGTTTCAGTGGACATTGTTTCAGTTTATAAGAGCTGTTTAGTACATATAGATCTGAAAAAGCTGAAAGATTCCCGGGCACATCAGTACAGACCTGCTAAAAATCCTGCTATCTCCTCAGCTGTCTGCCCAGGGTACCATGAAAGGCTCTCCACCCCGCTCCATTTGCTTTGAGGTCACCTTTTGTACAGTAGTTTAAATTATGCTTACTATTTTTCTTGCAAATTATGGAAACCTTATCAAACCTGTGATTTGAGTTCTAAAGCTGAGGAAAGTGGCAACTGGAATCATAATTATTTTTTATTTACCATTGTTTTATCTTAAAAACTCAGTGTGTAGATGAGCTTTTGGGGTTTAGCTACAGATCCAAGTTTCAGCTTTGCAGGTAACATAGTAGCTTAAAGTGTTGGTTTATGTTTGCTTTCTCCTTACATAAACATTTTAAAGTACATAAGTAATTGTACACAGGTGAGATACCCGTGTAGTACTTAACTCACAATTAAATCCACATCACAGTTTAAGTTAACCTGACACTTGATAATTGCCTGTTCTTACTGGGTGCTTGCCTGGATAGTGTTTTAACTTAGTAGTTAGACAGTAAATTTGAGTATTTTTTTATTATTATTATTGGGGGTTTTTTTGCTAGTGTCAGTGTTGAGTTGCTTAGTTAGGACCATGCTGGTGTAAGTGCAACAAATGCCTCCTCGTATTAGTGGTAAAGTTATTCTGACAGGGTTTGGTATGCTGAGCTTGGCCATGTGTGTCAGTGGAGAGATTATATTTCTGCCCGATCTCCCTTCCCTGAGGAAACCGTTGTGGTCTGAGATGCTTCTGTCCCATCTCTGCTCTAATGCTCTCTTTCCCTGAGGTTACTGTGGTAAATGGGTATAATATAATCTCCTCTTCATACTTTTTTTTTTTTCTTTTTCCTGTAGGGCTTGCTTTATCGAGTGTATGCTGATGTGCTTACGTGGCCTTGAGTAGGTCTGCTTGATGGAAGCCTATCTGGGAAAGTAAAAAGGGAAATCTAAGTCTTGATCAGGTTTAGGTATGCTATAGCAGCACAGCTGCTTACGCTGTCAAAAGACCATATACTACATCTAGGCATGCACATGAATAGGCCTTTCCTTGGCTTGTAGGTGTGTTTGAGATTGTGGGAGAACTCTTGCCATTTCCTGGATGTGTCTCAGCCCAGGCTGGCGTGGGAGCCGGCCTCTCTGCCTTTTTGCAGCGTGAAAGGGTTTTTTTACCTTGTATAGTCATTTAACCAGATGTAAGGTGGGCTAATGTCTTGTGCAGCACTAAAATGAAGCAAAAACAATCCACTGAAAAGAAATCTTAGTCCTTTGCACAGAAAATTGAATTAATTTTTTTTTCAACTAGACAATGAACTGTCCTGGAAACGGGCTTAGCTGTCAGAAATATTTTCTGAACATGGAACACTACAGAACAAACAAGTTTCCAAATGCTTTATTATATTTCTTAATACAAAGACATTTATGCAATTCTTCAAGAATGTGATTTGAGGAGAAAATTTCTGAACAACTGAGAGAACAAACAGTTCTTCCCTTGTGCAAATTTAATAATATCCTTTTAACTTAACATCCCTTTGAAATAGAAGGAGATTGCATTGGAAGCATTTGGCTTTATATGGTTTCTCTTTGAATGCTAAGGCAAATATAAGTTCTGCTAAGTTACTGCAAATGTAGCATTTTATCTTGGTTTACTTGTTCTGGTGCAGCCTCACATAGAAATACTCTAAATAAAGCATTTTAAATCAGCGGTTGAAGTAATTAGTCTCAAGTAATCTGGCTATGAAAAAGTTGCCACTGGGTTTTGTGCAACATTTATTTCCAGAGGAAGGAATGTTTTTGTTCCCCCTATGATTTTCTTTCAGTCTCGATGACTGCTTTAGTGGAAATGTTCAGTTGTCAGAAGAATTGAGATTGTGTATTATTTAGATCTTACCAGACAAGTGGGATTTGTTCCTTCCATTCCAGTTATCAGAAAGATTAACCCTTTGCCCTTGCGGTCCTAATTGCAGTCGTTCAGAAACAAAGATGCTGCTTGTACAAGACAGCAGCAAAATGGAGTATGTGCCAGCTGGAATGTTTCTCTGGTGAATGATGGTTGTGAGTATTACATAAATTTTGTCTTGCATTTCAGGCACCAATAAAAGCAACCTGTGAAGATATGTCATGCAAGACCGGATTTTCTGAAGATGTTCACAGTGCAGTGGTGTCAAGGACTGTACATGGAGGACAGCCTCTTCTCAACGGTATGGTTAGAAAACATGTCTAGATATTATTTATTATTTTAATTTATTTCTTCTGGTTGTAGCCATAACTCGCTCTGGAGCATTTTTATCCTTAAACAGGGCACAAACTCTTTGCAGGACAGAACGTCAGCTGCTCTGTGATTATTCTTTGATTACTGTCATAGGACTTGGAAAATCTCTTGGCATTACCACATGCACCTCTGTTGACCATGATTTGAAAATGCTGAGCATTGTGAACCTTCCAGTGATTGTCCACGAATTCTCTTTCTCAGCACAGCATTCACGCTGATGTTTCTTATTACCACTGATGGTATGCATGCCGTCAGTCTATACTTAAAGCCTGTGTATGAATGATGAGTTGAAGAAAATTTCCCTTCTGCTTTACAACTCCTGTAGAAGTACTGCACTTACACCCAGTCCTAGCACTCATATTAATGCAGAGATAGTTCCTTTACTGCTGTTTCCTGGCAACCTGGGGAGAGACACCTATGGAAGGCAAGACAGTGGGACAGGCAGCCCTCGATGGGGTGACCACAGTATTGGGGGCTCTGTGAGGAGAGGCAGGACAGTGCCAGTGCTGTCTTGTGGACTGTGCTGCTCTCTCATCCTGGCACCTACCTGCATCTGAATGGCACGGTGCCCAGGCTGAGTACGGCCAGCTCCCCAGCTCACAGCGTGCTTGGTGAGTGCAAGCCCTTGACTCCGCCAGGGATGCACTGCAGTCAGTACATCTGCCCCCAGGACCACCAGGTTGGGAATTCGGTTCATTGCTCTTTTTATGTCTTTCTTTATTAGGGATAGAGTAGTCATCTGTAGGACAGAGACACACACACTCTGAATCTTTATTAGATTTTCCAGCTAGTTAAATTCCAGCATACAAGTTTGTGGAAGTAGAATATTTTTTTAAAATGTACATTAATTTGGCTGTTTTCTGAACTGCTAACAAAATTTATCCCTCCCCCCCCCCCCCCCCCCCCATCTGATTTGGAAATTGTGGAACTGACTAAGAACATCAGTTTTAGGTGGTTTCAAATACATCTTAAATAAGGACTAATTTAATTTAATTTGTTGTTTCTTTCACATATAAATGTGGTTACATAGATCAAGACATTTAAATGAAAAAAATTCTAATGAGTCTGCAAAACAAATGAAGTGAAAGCTGTAGTCTTGATTTTACATGCTGTATGTAGCAGTCTCACCCTAATTATATTTTACAGACCTGTTTTGTGCTTTTTTAGAAGTGTAATAGAAACTTGAATGCAGGATGAATTGATTAGCTTTAGTGTATTTAAACATGAGTTATTAAAGCTTTTTCTGTTCAGTTTCAAGGAAGTACATTCTACCACCACAGACTCTTCTTTTATTAAAGGATAGCTTAGAAATTCATGTATTAAAGTAAACGTTCTGCCAATTGAAAAAATAATAAAGAAGAGAATTTGCCTCACTTCCCCACTAAATGGGAGTTAATAGGTGACTCTATTATAGACTCCTGCAGTAGCCTCCATTGGCATGGGGAACTCCTTTGGTAGGTGATGCACAAACCTGGAGAGAGGGGTAGAAACAAGGACAGAGCATAGCAGGTAAGTGCCTTCCAGAGGTGCTGCTTAGAAACCACCACGTGTTTGTTACTGGTTAATTATGCTGTCAGTTCATTTTAAAATGGAGATCACACCATTTTTGAGATCTGCCCTGTCTTATGAAAGTTCTCTTTGCTCTTCATTCAATCCAGACCTTTTCTGCAATTTCTCCCCGCTTATTTTTCCTCCACATCCTAGAAACCACAGTGGACTGCCCACTAATTCTCTGTTGGCATTGCTCATGCATGATAATGTCTGACCAGACTTAACTGAGTCTGAACTAGTAATATAGGATGGCAGACTGACTTTCTTGTTACTCATATTCACGCACTGCCTTTGCTTGCTTCTCAGAAGTGAGTGAAGCGTGACTATTGGTTTGTCCTTGGATGGTATTAAAACACATGGCATTTTAGGGAAGTAGGAATTGGAAAAACTGTATGAGGCATACAGTAGGTAGCACATCAGATCAGCTGGTTGAAAAATGACCTGGGGGAGTTTTTTTCCTACCACCATTTTCTCAGCTGAATTACTGCACTGGTTAATTCTTTTGAAAATTCTGACACGCTTAAAAGCATATAATTTGCTGGTTACACATAAACATACAGTCCATCATTGCATAGCTTTGACTTAAATTTAATTACACTGTCATTTTGAAATACTATTGTTGTCAAAAGCCTATTTTCTGGTTCTTAAACTGGATTTAGATGACGCTGCAAGTTAAGTATAGTTGCATGACATTCGCTTCTTAGGGATAACCATGGGCCTGATTCTGAACTCAGTAGCCTTGCCTGTCTAACTGTATAGAATCAATTAGGTTAAGACCTTTAAGATCATCGTGTCAAACCGTTAACCTAGCGCTGCAAAGTCCACCACTAAACCATGGCCCCAAGTGCCACATCTACACATCTCTTAAATACTTGCGGGGCTGGTGACTCAACCACCTCCCTGGGCAACCCGTTCCAATGCTTGACAAGCCTCTCAGTGAAGACACTTTTCCTCATATCCAATCTAAACCTCCCCTGTCACAACTTGAGGCCATTTGCTCTTGTCCTACTGCTTGCTGCTTGGGAGAAGAGACTGACATCCACCTTGTTGGAACTTCCGTTCAGGTCGTTTCAGGTAGAGAGTGATAAGGTCTCCCCTCAGCCCCCTTTTCTCAAGGCTAAACAACCCCAGTTCCCTCAGCCGCTCCTCATAATAAGACTTGTGCTCTAGACCCTTCACCAGCTTTGTTGCTTTTCTCTGGACACGCTCCAGCACCTCAATGTCTTTCCTGTAGTGAGGGGCCAAAAAGTGAACCCAGCATTCGAGGTGCAGCCTCACCAGTGCTGAGCACAGGGGGACAATCGCCTCCCTTGTTCTGCTGGCCCCGCTGTTTTGGATACAAGCCAGGATGCCATTGGCCCTCTTGGCCACCTGAGCACACTGCTGCCTCATACTCGCCTGGCATTTGACCAGCACCCCCAGGCCCCTTCCCACTGGTGATCTTTCCAGTCACTCTTCCCCAAGCCTGTAGCATTGCATGGGGTTTGTTGTGACCCAGGCACAGGACCCAGTACTGCTGCTTGTTGAACCTCACACAAGTGGTCTTGAACAATCGATCAGCCTGTCTGGATCCCTCTGCAGAATCTTCCTGCCCTACAGCAGATCAACGCTCCTGGCCAACCTGGTGTCATCTGCAAACTTCCTGAGGGTGCCCTCGTCCAGGTCATTGTTAAAGATACTAAACAGGACTGGCCCCAGTACTGAGCCCTGGGGAACACCACTTGTGACTGGCTGCCAACTGGACGGATCTCTGTTCACCAGCACTCTTTGAGCTCAGTCATTCAGCCAGTTTTTAACCCAGAGAAGAGTACAGCCATCCAAGCCATGAGCAGCCGGTTTCTCCAGGAGAATGCCATGGGAAACAGTGTCAAAGGCTTTTCTAAGATCCAGGTAGACAACAGCCACAGCCTTTCTCTCGTCAACTGAGTGGGTCATGTTGTCACAGAAGGAGATCAGGTTAGTCAAGGAGGACCTGTGCTGACTGGGCCTGATCCCCTCCCTGGTTGTCCTGTACTTGCCGTGTGATGGCACTCAAGAGGATCTGCTCCATAACCTTCCCCAGTGCCGAGGTCAGAATGACAGGCTTGTAGTTGCCTGGACGCTCCTTCCGGCCCTTCTTTTACATGGGTGTCGCATTTGCTAATCTCCAGTCAACTGGCACCTCCCCGGTCAGCCAGGGCTGCTGACAGATGGTTGAGAGTCGCTCAGTGAGCACTTCTGCCAGCTGCCTCAGGACCCTTGGGTGGGTCCCGTCCGGCCCCATAGGCTTGTGTCTAAGTGGCGTAGCAGGTCACTGACCATTTCCCTTTGGATTATGAGAGCTTCATTCTTCTCCCCATCCCTGTGTTCCAGCTCAAGGGGCTGGGTACCTGAAGAACAACCAGTCCTACTGTTAAGGCCTGAGGCAAAGGCGGCATTAGATAGCTCATCCTTTTTCTTATCCTTTGTCACTATGTTTCCCCTTGCATCCATTAAAGAACGGAGGTCTTCTTTAGCCCTCCTTTTGTTGCTAATGTATTTGTAGAAGCAATTTTTTATTGTCTTTAGTGGCAGTAGCCAGATGAAGTTCCAGTTGGGCTTTGGCCCTTCTAATTTTCTCCCTGTATGATTTCACGTCTTCTTTGTAGGTTCTTACACTAGTATGAATCCAAAAATGAAACACGCAGCTAGGTTTTCTTTATGGTTTATAAATGAAAGCTTTAATTTTGTTGTGTTTTGTGCATTGATCCCTCACATACAGGCACTTTATGGTCCTCTCAAGTAGCTGCAGAATAATTTGAACCTCACTTGATGCTTTCTTGAGAAGTTACTTCTTAAAATACTGACCAAGAAGATGTTCACACATTTAATATCTTTTTGTTTATCTTGCACAGTGGGGACGAGCTTCTGTTAAGGTCTTTGATTTCCATTTATTTAACCAAAACCTATATAAAATTATCATACGAGTTGTTGATCTGTGGCTTTCAGTTGTTACAATAACATAGGATATCTGTTTTTAAAGTATTATTTCAATAAATTTTTACTTTGGAGTATGGGGCAGGGTTCCACCATGCACTACATGATACCATATGTTTTCTGAAGAGGTTTTGTTTTATTTCTGTATTTGGGTGATCCTTGTTTTTTAGGGGTGGTCAGACTTGGTCCTATTCCATTTTAAAAAAAAAAAAAGTCTTTCTAATTGATAGTGACTTTGGTCATTCATACGGCTAGGGTAGTATGTTAGTGTCTTCTAATTTCTTCTTCTGTGCATGGGGGCATGATGGGCCACTGCATGTTCAGTAGGTATCCACGTGTTCATTTCTCACTATATATGAAAAATTGGTGGAGCAGTATATTCAGAATAACATAAATCAGAAAAGAGAAATCCCCCATATTTATTAATGTGGGTTGAGGGAAAGAAGGAGAAAGATACCTAAGATACCTGTCCTTGGTTTCAGGATGAGGAAACAGAAAATCCCTTTTAGGGAAAAGATGTTGTTGGTTGGGAAGTCACAAAAAAAGTTGGAAACTACTTTTCAATGAGTCATGACTGAGCTGTGTAGGAGGTAGCCTGCAGCATATACTGTGTCCTGTTGCCTCCTTCTGTCACAGTGTCACTGGTGTCCTGTGCTCCTGTGTTCCTCTGGTATAGGCTTCACCACTCATAACTTGGAGGCTCAACAAAGCTGATGTCTTAACGCTCTGGCTTGCACAAAGTCTGGCAGTTCTGATATCAAGATGCAGGAGGCTCAGGGCACTAGACACATATAATAAGCTAAAGTACTATAGTTCTAGTTTTGAATTTATTTGTAATGTTTTACATGCTGTTCCACTTGGTACCAGTCAGTTCAGTGAAATTACAGAGATGCTTACCAAGGAACTAGGTGAGCTCAGAACTGCTGCCTTAATTTCTGTAAAGGGAAGAAAAAGAAAGTAATATTTTCTGAAACAGAATTAAAAGAAACTTCATGCACCTCAAAAAAGTGTCTTACTGATAAGACAGTGGAGTTATTTGGGCCTCCGGTTCTTTTAGAATTTAATATACTTTGAAGTATTTTAGGACTTAAATGTTCCAACATTTAAAAAAAAAGAAAAAAAATGTATGCAAAGAACTCACCAGCCATCACCTAGTAGAAGTAGGTATCTCACCCAGAATTATCTGTATATAACTAAGAATGTATGACTTGTTTCTGGAAATAAAATGTGATTACTGTTTGGAGGTATATAATGTAGTACTCGGAGAAGAAGAGTTAAAAGAGTGAGTTCTGTTTAATATATTAAGTGTCCTTGCTTGTGCTGGTTTTATAATGGTTTTGTAGTTCATTCAGGAAAAAAGTACTTGTGGCAGTTTGATATGTATGTCCAGCCTGTTTATCTACTCTTCATTCTATATCCTGCAAATTTTAAGATCCAAATAATGCATTTCTGCTAAAATCATTCACCTGGGAAGGTTACTTGAATGGTTATTTGCAGAATCATATCATAAAGTTAGAGATTCTTACTCTGATCATTTATTTTAGCAGTTTCTTATCTTTCAGACTTTATTTTAGCACTGTCTGTCCTGTTACTAAATGCATGGTTTTAGTTTTCTGCTAAGCAAATTCATTGTCTAGACAAGATTCTTAAATGTATCCTTCGAGTGTTGTGTAGCTATAAAATATTTCTAAACTCTTCGAGTTGCAGTGATAAAGAAAAAATATGTTTTGGTGTTGATCACTGGATAAGCGGTGATTATGGATGAGTAACAGTGCAGTTTCATGAGCCATTTAAGCTGGAGCGAGCTGACAGCATTGCCAAAAGAGGCATGCTTACGCCTTCTCCTCTCTTAGAGCCTGGTACCAAGTGCTCATGAAACCATAAAATGAAGGGGTTAGCCAATTTATCTGGGGTAAACTCTCGCTCCTACTTTACATTTTTCCTGACAGATCTTGTATGCTTAAACAGAGCCATAGTGTTCCTGCTGCCTTTTTTTCTTCCAGCAGTGAAATGCTTAGAAAATAATACTTGTTGTTTTGATGCTTTCAAACTGAGTGACAAAACTTGATTTTGGCATTCCCACTGACTTATTTTGTAGTTTACCTTGAAAATACCAGTTGGTCTGAAACAACTTGGAAATGTGTTCCTGGGAATGTGTTGCTCAGGCATTGCCTGGCCATTAAAACTAACTAACATTTCTTCATGACATCCTGGAGGTTGCATGGGTGCTGTTCTGTCCCAGGTTAAACCACTCAGCTTTTCTTGCTGCTAGTGGTGGTTTGTCATTCTACTTATAGAAATGCCCCTCATCAACTAAGAACAAAATATCTTTTAAAAAAGTCATCATGCTTAAAACTGAAGACAACAGCACACCTTTTAAGGCTTATGTCTTGCTCCTTTCTATAAACAGCACTTACAGAATTGTATTCTTACTATGGTAGCGTGCATTGGTGGCTTTGATATTTCAGTGCACATTAGCAGTACAGCCAGGGAAAGTGTTTTTAGCAGAATCATACTTTCCAACAGGGAAATTAGGCTTTTCCCACAAAAAAATTCTGGACTCCCTCCCTCCACTCGCCCCCCCCAAAAATGAAAATGGTAACCACTTTGTTTGCCGTAAGCAAAACGGCAAGTTGACAAGTTCCTTCCAGGCAGACAGCCAAAGAGTCTCAGATGGATGGGGTCTCTCTATGAGCTGCTGGCAAACTTGGGGAAAAAAATTTCAGTTCTTCCCAAACGTATTGTTTTCTGAAACTCTCATCTTGTACCATTCCCCCTTACCACCCCTCCCAACCAACACCACCAAAAAACAACAAACCAAGTCCAAACAAACCAAAAAACAACCAAACCCAAAACACCATCCTTCTAGTTATTCTTCTAAGCCTTTGTAGGAGTGAGAATTCTTTTTCTTCCAGAAGCTTCTGTTTGGAATATATTTATATTTTTTTTCCCTAGTCCTGCTTAACATTTAGTAGGTTTAGTTTTGCCCTCTTCCATGTGAAGCAGAGTAAAATTTAATGCAGTTATGTGGTGATGCTGTGCCTTGTTGATTTGATTTATTTTATGTTACAGTCGCATTCCAATTCTCAGTCTGTTGCCTTTTTAATCCTTTTCCTCTTCTCAAACAGTTTTCCTCTTTGTCCTCTTTCCATACCCCACAGCATCCTAAATTCTCCTGTGTCAGTATTGAGCTTACTATCCTGGATTGGAAGAGATTCTTCTGTTTGCTTTAAGTACACTGCACAGTGCCTGTTTTATGATGCCTGTTCTCTATTCATGTACCAAGCTCTTAATGTATTCTCAAATACTTGTCCCCTGAAAATCAGAGCTTTCTTTTGCTGAAGCAAGAGATGGCTTTTCTTGAGATGTGGTTTCCTTGCTCCCTTTCCCCCACTCCTTAGTTAAACATGGAATATATCCTGAAGTGTACATAACATATGTTCACCTTACTGAACAGTGATAAAATATCTATTTAAATGGTGACTCCTTTTTTCTCACTCGAGTTTCTGTAAAGTTCTGTGATTGATTTGTACGAGAGAACTGATTTTACTCTTTAGTATTAAGCTACTGATTAATGTTGATATTTTCTCATTGCAAGTTTGTATGTAGAACGCTACATATATATAAACAGAGAATAAATGTAAATAATGAAATTCAGCAATGTTTTGGATGGTGCAAACGACAAACATTTCAAATGTAACTTAACTAACTCTGTTATCACTTGGTGGACCTCAAAGCTGTTATAGAATTGTAGGATTTAGATCAATTTGTATATCCAGTATCAAAGAAATTATCATTAGAGTTCTACATAAGAAGTAACAAAAAAACCACCCCTATAAACAGATACTAAACAGAGTGGTTTTCTTTTATGGAATATTTGGATTAGAGATGGAAATATATATTGTAGTTTAAAAAGTCCTAAATGCACTATTCTGTCCACTTTTTCCAGAAGAGAAACCTGACTCATCCTCATTTCCTGCAAAAGGAACACTGCTTCAATTTCCAGTGTAGACTCATATAACTACATTGTGATAAAGAGAAAAATACACTGAAAGAAAAATTCTAGGAATCCGGAATGGTTGCAGTGTTCTGGGATGTGTAAATCTCTACCTTAGTTAATTAGTCCAGCTCTGATAGTCATGTCTGTTTATGGTGTGTTTACTTGGAATGCACGGAATTAATTAGTGCTTACTCCCTTTTCCTATATTCAGCTGGTTACTTACGAGAATCTCAAATGTGTAGTGTCCGTTCTGTGTGCAGAAATAGGAATTACAAAAGCTGAATTGTCAGCTGCCCCAGTACGCTCTGGGCATAGCTCAGTGGGGGATGGCAAAGGAGATGTTTGTTTCTGCCCCTGAAGCCAGGTCTAGCTTTATACTGTTTCTAACACCATTTAGTGTAGCCTTAGCTCAGTTTTAAACTATGCCATCTGGCCTTGGTTCCCAAGGGGCCATTGTTTCTACTGGAACTGCTATAGTTAGAGCCTTCTCCAAGGCGGACCCATGCTCTAGGGGAGGCTGGGAGGAACGGTGCTTGCAAAGCTGTACAGAAAGCCTCCCCAGCAGACAAAGGTACCCTTACATATGGGAGATTTATTTAGTGGTAGGAGAAAAGTTGCTGTTGCTTGCAACAGCTGCATTTAAAAAAAACTAGCATTTCTTTATGTGGGTGGATCGGTATATGGAATACATGGAGCAAAAACTCAGGTGAGGCCATCTGTGTTAGCATAATGTGAGACGCATGGTACATATAATTATGCATTCAAATTCTCGCTTAAGACTACAATACATCTTTTGTTGACTTGTCATCTTTCTAACAATTCAGAAGAAAAATCTACTAGAGCATCCTATTGAACAGATAATAATAGGAAAATTTTTATTTTTTATTACAGAAAATATTACCATACTAAATAGATTCCAGTAGTATTTAAACACTTGTTTACATTAAATCAAATACTACTGTGTTGAGGACTTGGATGGCAATCAACAAGTCCAGCGAAGTACAGTTTAAACTGCTCTGATTTTGCTTGAATGCTATGAGGCAGATTCATTGCTTTTGGTTGAACTTGGGACATTCAACATAGGGACATTTATTTAATCTGGAAGTGATAACTTTTTGGAAGAGTTCACTTCCAAACTTTCAGGATATGTCCTAGGCATCAGCATCAGCCCTGCTGAACTGAGAATGTAGGAGGGGCAGAAGGAAGGTGCAAGGGAACAGTGTCAGATTTTGAATGGAAAGGAAAGGACTAGAGCTGATATTATCTTCTGACTAGGCTGTAGAAGGAGTAACTGGCCTTTGGTACCCTTTAAATCTTTCCAGTTTAGCACAACACACTGATGGTTTTCCGCTCCTATCCATATAAACCAGCTGGGTGATACGTCCTCCGGGGGGAAGGAGGAAAATGTTGGGGGATGAGTGGGGTGAAACTCTGGAGTGGCAAGTGGGGATGAGGCTGGGGAAGGGATGGAAGCAGGAGAATCTGGGGGGATGAAGGGTGCTGGAATGGGTAGAAGAATGAATAGAGACCCTGGTAGTTCAAGGAAGAAAAGAAAGCACAGGTTCTGTGCAATTCTAGAAAGAACAGGGAAACTCGGCATTGTTTGAAAGAAGAGTACAGAAGCAACCTAAGGTAGGAATGAAAGTATCTTGGAGTACTTCCAGATTTCCGCACAACATCCAGTTTGAGCTAGTCATGGGCATCTGATACCCATCCTAAGGGGAATGCCAGGGACCCAGGGGTCCTCATCAAAGTGAATTAAGCGAGCAGATAGCCCTGAGAAGCTTTTCTAGGAGAAACTGCTAGGTCTAGTTAACATCAGAATGACAACAAGGTGCCCACATCTCCCATTTTTTTGCAATTTATACTTAACCTAAGAAACTTAATTATCTTGAGTATCCAGCCAAGGTCAGATGATACATAATGAAGAGTCTTTTGAAGGTGAACTGAGCATATAGCCAGGATACCGGGTTCACTAAAGAAGTACCTATAGCTGCACGTCATGGCTTGTCCACTCTTCTGGAGGCAGCGTTGGGTTTGTGTGCTCAGAGTCCATCAGTGTCTATAGAGTGGTCTCAAAACCCGCTGCTGCTTCTTGCTACAGGTGAGTTGGCACTAGTAATGTTTTTTTCATTGTTTCTTACCTGGATTATAGATGTGCAGTTTAAGTACAGGTGAAAATACCAGCCTTAAATAAGGCTAGGAGAGGATATACCAAAAATGCAACTTAATTTCCTTGAGTTCTGAATACATCACAGTGATGTGGCTGCAGGATGAATGAGATCAACAAGCTGATCTGACATAAAATTGGTGCTAGTGGTGGGCTAGTTCTCACCTGTGTCAGCTTGCTTTGTTGGTTTACTGGGACCTGCTATGGAAAAGGAGATAAGTTAATGAGAAAAGGGATCTGTTGGGGTGATGAGAGAAGAGGAGGCCATAACTAAATGAGACTCCACTGTTGAATTATCTATTAGGTTATTGTTTTATTCTGGTTTGTGTTTTCCCTCTTCTCTCTGCAGTGCAACCAGGAGCTTTCTTCCTGCTGTTTTTTTTCTTTTTTCTAGAATTGGGCAGCTGAGTATCAGCTCCCTGCCTGTCCCATGTTGCCTGCTGCATCCTGCCTGTGTCCAGGTGTAGTAGCAAATTATGCTGGCGGTTCTTGGCTGGGTTGCAGATGACAGCAAGCAGTTCCATTAACCAGCCAGCCCGGCTGTAGATAATCCTGGAGAACCAGAGCACCCAGCATTGCTCGTGGCTGCTGTCCCTCGACTTGCTGGAGCCCCTGCCTGATGGTGGATGCTCATGGTCTGGGCGCAGGAACAGCATAGTAAGATTCAGGTGAATCTCCTCCTTCTCTGAGCTGCCTGCAGAGCTTCAGGAACTGGCCCATTTTGAATTTTTCCTCTTCCCTTTTACTGTCTGCTGCATTTTGGCAGACCTGTAAGCAGTGACAGATACTGTGATCTTGTCTGCTCACCTGCAGGAGCAAGCTCTTTCTTGTGTACTGTGCTGCCTTCTAAGAATTAGGTTTTGTTTGGTTTTGAAAGTTAATGGCACATGCCTCTCAGGCTGTAGAGAAGAGGAATTATTTAAGGCCCTTTGTGAGTTCCAGTTTAACATTCTCTTAAATAGGAAAGTTACGAATCCCTAAAAGCATAATTTGTAACATAAAAGCTATCAAAATAGCAGTGCAGTCTGTTAAAGTGTTTAAAAATTTGATTCTCTGCAGTTTAAAATGTGAAATAAATGTACACTAATTGTTTTGAATTGAGATGAAGATAGTGTTTGAAGCCAGTCTTTAAAGGAATTAGTGAGTTAGCACTGCAGTTAATGGTGGAGCACTATTTTTCTGTAATGGGATCAGCAATGTTCTCTAATTAGCTTGCAAATTGATATTCAAATACAAGTAAACTGGCAATCAAATACGAGCAAAACATCTATGTAAATAGGCTTTGGTTTCTGCATTTAGTATACCTGTATCAAAATTATGTGTGGGTGGAGGGTAAGCTCTTAGCTGTTTTTCAGCATGGAGGTTTTATTAATGGTGGCTCACTGGTTACATTAGGCTAATATTTTGGCTCAAGCACATGAAAAGAGGAAAAAAAATCTATTGCACAAGCGAGCGGCTTTTAAACATTAGTAACATAATACTGTGTGAGGTTTTTCCTGTCTTTGTTTCTTTCAGGTTTTGTCAACTAGTTTTGCACATAGGATTTGATCCATAGCTGTGTCAGTGGAAATTATTCTATTGACTTTCTTGGCTTTGGATCATGTTTATGTTCATTATTAAAATTACTGCTGTATGGTATAGCCATTTAATTTTCAAGCTTTGTGACAGAAACTAGCATAAAATATTTTTGGTGTTTGTGTTGTAGGGTTCTCTGTTGCATAGAGTGCAGGCTCTTAAACTTGAATTTAAATTAATGTCTGGCTTAAGTAGTTTGCAAACTTATTTTTCTACAAAGGAGAAACACAACAAAGTTGGTCCATAAGAACTGTTGTGGGGAAAGGTAAATAAAGATCATACATTTAAAAATTGAATGTCAAGGTCTTTTTAAACTCTTTATCTATAAAACATCCCTCTGCCACTGACACACTGATAACTTGCTAACTTCCTCTGTAAGCATATTGTTTGCTGACAGATGGAAGTGTGACTATATCAGTGGGTCAACCATGTGGCTTCATCACCCACACACTCCTTCCATCAGCTGTGGTGTTTTTTGTTCAGCATCTTTTATGCTAAAAGTTCTTTGGAATGTACTTCCCTAAATCAGATTCCTACCATTGTGCATTACTAAATTCAGTTATTGTTTGCACAGATTTAGCTTTCCGTGCTGGTTATCATGCAAGTTCTTCAAGAGGAAAAATGCAAACAAAATGAAAAGCCAAAAAAAAAAAACCAACTTTGTGTTTAGAGTTCCTTAAAGCAGCTAGTATGCTTTTTACACCATACATAATACGTCAATGAAGTCTTTGTCTTTCCAATTCAGTATGTGCTTTTCTGTTCAAATAACTACAATTTTCCCTTTACAGTGCTTTAATGCATGTTTGTGCTTTTATAAAAAATTGATTAATTCGGTTCTCAGGGGATGGCTAATGGGGGAGTCTAGGTCCCTTGGAGGTCACAGGTTCAGATTCAGTCTGTTATCTGCATGCAGTAGCCACTAACGAATAGCTGTTTGGTTGGTTATGCAAAAAGAACCTTGGCTGGTTTGTTTTCTTCTGAAGGAGTTTATGTTGGAAGAAGTACATATTAGATAAGAGCAGAAGTACTGCTGAAATTAGTGGAAACTGGGGCAGCACATGTGGGCAGGGAGTGTTTATGTGTATGAAGGTAGCTGGAGAGGTCAGTATCACAGTGCCTTCCGGACTGTCTAGAAGAGAGAAGCAATGAAATGGAGTGAAATTTTAATTGCCTGAAGTACATTTATGCAGAGCTGAGATATATTAGGGCAGGAGTTTTAACAGCTTGGAGCAAAAAGCACATTAGCATTTCAGGTGTCAGAGGTGTTTTTGCCTACCTGTAATTGATACAGCATGTTTCCCAGAAACAAAATGAAGTATTGTATTAGAACTTAAAATATAAAACAACAAAAGAAACCACCCTCATTCTTACACTGCATGTCACTATTTGCACTTCTGACTCTGTCAAGTCTTATTTAATTAAAATCTTGTCATTATGCATGTGTGCAAATTAAATATTTAGGAATGATACATGTCATTATTTATCAAAACTGATCATTTTCTCTGCAGAGAGGTGATTTGATCAGTTGTTACAACTGCAAATGATCTGTTAGTTATTTCCTCCTGATTTTTGCAACAGTGGCTCTGTATTTCACAGATGCTGGAAAAAAACCAAACCAAAACCCAATGCAAAAAGCCAAAGTCATCACTAAACTGAAAGATTTTGCTAGTCTTCAGTGGGTTTGTTTAAAGGAGGCAAAGCCTGCAAAAGCAGAGGTGCATGTGGCTTTAGGACCCAATTTTGCAAGGGAAGTCTATGCTGTGATCCCAGCAAAGCTTCATGTGACTGCTCCGGTCTGCTGGGCAGGTCATAGCGCTGGGATGAAGCCTGGCTTAAGGTGGCCACCATCCCAAAGACACTATGTTTTGTATTTGAACTGGTATCAAACGAAAAGGGAAGTTACTGAGTCATAATAGCCTTGAGTTGTGTGCTCATCTTAAAAAACCAATAAAAGTACACAGATGCTTCTTATTTTTTGAAGCCCCTTTTATCATGCAGGACACCAATAATGGACAAAAGTAAGCTATGAACGTTTGTTTCTGTAAGTGACTATTAACTTTCACATGGTAATTTTTCTAGGGTAACCAAATAAGATCTTAGAAAAAGCTGATTTTGTTGACTGCCTGCTGTCTGCATGAAGGTGGTTGTGTGATTTCTGTTGCATGCCATAGAAGAATGCTCTGCCTGGGTCCACTTGGGGAGGAAAATGTGTTGTGTTGCTTGTCTTGCTGAGCAGCTGCACGCTGCACAAGGCCTCTCAAACAGCATGGGGCTTGGCTGGAGCCGATCGATGGATGCAGGCCCTTTTGTTTGGTAGATCAATACGCTGTAATGAACTCGGTGTTCCAGTTCCCCGGTAAGGATCACTGGGGGGGATAGGAAGATTCCTGTTTTTCTGGAATGAATCAAAATGAAAATTATGTTTGAAGATATTTTTTTTTTTTTCTTCTCATGTAGGGACTGAATAACTTTTCTCTAGTTTCTCCACAAACTGAAAATCCTGTAAACTGCTAGCTTATCTGTGAACTGGATGCTACATGTTTTTCACAATGACTTCTGAAAATGCCATGAAATAAATTAACTGCTTTAGTTAGAAAGAAATCTAAAAGGGTTTTGGAGTGCTTTGTTGTCTGTTTTTTTCCTGATTGTTGTTTTTGGCCTGTGTCTATTCCTCTGGGTCAGAGTTGATGTTTTTAACTTGCCAACCCTGAAAATAATGTGACTATGAGCCTAGCAAATGAGCAGAGTCTGACAAGGATTTTATGTAGTTCCCTATACATATTTTTTTAGTTGCAATACCTTCTTGTAAAGCATGGTTCTGTAGAAGGTTTAGAGGATAGATACGTGGTTTGATAAGCTCTTACACAAGTGTTTTAATAACGTCTGTCAGCCACTTGTATTTATGATACAGAGAATTTTCTAGGCTATACATAGTGTCAAAATGTCACTAAAAGGTTAAAAGATGGTTTGTTTGCTTAGAGGTTTTTTTTTTGTTGTTTTTTTTTTTTTTTTTTTTTTATTTGGTGCTAGACTTCTCAAGTCTGTGTTTGTATTACTCCTTTAGTAAGAATCTTGCTGTCTTTCATTTTAAAATTTTTGGTAGCCGTGCACTGATCTGCCACAGGATAAATTGAATTCGGAGTGTACTATGCCATAAACTAAGAGGGGAAAAAAGGTCACCTTTGTGTGATAAATGCAAACTGTGTTGATACCATTACTCATTTTATATCACATACTTCATGTTAACTTTGCTAATTTTATCAGCAACAAACAGGAAAATGTTTTATTAACAAAATGGTAATATTAGACAGATCTTTAGAACGAGCTGGACAGAGATGCCAAGAGGACAGTCAGGTCTGTCATACTCAGTAAGGGACCTCCTTAGGTCTGATATAACGATTGGGGGGTTAATACTCATTTATACACAGTCTCTTTACTGCCTTTCCAAACTCATGTGCATGCAGGTGAACATGGTATTTCTCATCTTTTAAATTGATTCTCCTGCAAAACGTTAAAAAATAAATTTTCCTCACTACAGTGAATATGAAAATTAAAGTTTAGCTTGTAAAATGTTTTTGCTGCAGGCTGCAAAATTTTTAGCGGTTCCATGACTTGAGTCATCAGGTGTCCAAAGCCCTCCGAGATGGATGTTGCAGGTTCCAGGCAGTGTAGTGGCTCTAAAAAAAACCAAAGACAGTTAATTCATCTGTGATTGAAGGACTTAAAAGATGCTGTCATGTGAGGTTATTGACAACAGCCAGAAGATTAGGAGGCCAATTTAGGAGATTGATTGCCTCAAGCTCCCTCACAGTAAGAGTACAGTTTCCCCAATTTAAAGCATATAAGAATTGCAGAGCAGCAGCAGCAGCTCCCACATAGAGGAGCGTGTCTTGCTAGTGAGAGACAAACATAAAACAGATGTGCAGTAAAATAGGGTTTGCTGATACTAGTCCTACTTCTGCCTCACTTTCCCAGACCCAAATGCATTGGGAGGTTTGGTGCAGAGGCACTTGCATTGCTGTGGACGAAGTGGCTAAATGAAGGGTTGGTCTCCGGTTTTGGTACTGCAAAAGCTGGCAGGACCAAAGGGTGGTAGAGTGAGGAATGTGGGAGAGTGCTGTTTTGATGAGGGACTGAATGGTGCTACTTTCCTGATGCGAGTTGCACTTCAGCAAAAAGAGCACAGCCCAGGGCATTTTTACTGCTGATAGAGGAGATCAGGCAGATTTGCCTCTCGTGTCCAGGCCAGCGTTCTGTATTACAGTTAAAGTGATCTAAGTGTAAATTACCGTAGAGAGCAGTCGTACATCTCTTCCTAGCTGTAGCCAGAGGTCCAAATACTGCTTTTCCACTGGATGTAGTGGTCATGCAGCTTCAGTATGAATCAATGTATCAGGCTGATCAAGCAGCAGGCTTACCCCAGAGTGAAAGAGGAATGGTACTCCTTTGGGTCAGCTGGATGAATCAACTTGTCCTGCAGCTGCACTACAGCAGCTTCTGGGAGAAGAGGGACTGTGAGCTGCAAGACCATCACCTTTAGGAGCGTTTTTTGCCTAAATCATTTTAATGGTTATACTAGAAGTATATCCTAGCTGTGTCTGTAAATATCGTTCATCCTCTGCTGAGGTCTTTCTCTGACATCTTTCTCTGGCCAGCAGTATTGCTTTGCTGTGATTTTTAGATCTGCAGAACCAGAGTGGTTGATTTGAACATCTAGTATGCAAATGAGATGACCTTTTCACTGTGATTACATTTTTTTTTAATGAATGTATAAATCATGGATATTTCACCATTAACTCAAGCTCTTCTGTGAAATACAAGAATGATGTGCAGCATTTCAATCTTTCCTCCAGTCTGTCTAGTCTCTGTCCCTCCACTGTGACACTCCAGCAGTAACCCCCTAAACAAGCAGCAGTCTTTTCAGACAAGAAAAGTCGTAGGTCTTACTGCAAATCTGCAAGACAAAATGACACAAGCAAAGCTAACTACCATAGTTGTAAGCCACATTTGTGTGCACCCCCTCTTGAACTTGTTCTATAGTTAACCTGGGGTCATGTAAAACATGACTGTCCACATGGGCTGCTCCAGGGGCTTCAGCAGCACTCTCACTCCTCACACTCTTGTGTGAAGAGCTTTGAGGGACAGCTCTGCTGGAGCTTCCTGCCTTAGCTGAGGATGCTTCTGTCTCCATGTGTCCATGCTGGCGCTCTGCTGGAGGCTGCCATCTTGCAGCAAGTTTGATCACGCAGTCTGGCTGTCAGGGCTTCACCTCTGAGGGTCGAATCTTCCTGTGAATTATTGGTAAAGATGTGCAGGTGCCCAGGCAGCAGCAGAAGAACTAGAGCAGCAAGACAAGGATGCACATGCCCTTCCGTCTGGTCTCGCTAGGCACAGTCCTCACCAGAGAGGCAAGATAGGTGGCTGGGGGTGGTAGCGTTTTTTGGAGGGGAAGACAGAAGAACCCCAGGGCTTCCCATTTGGTTATAGGGACTGTGGTCTACAGCTGTTTCCTGCAGTGAATTCCTGTGGTGGCAGAGCTTGCTGTTCTTCAGCAAAGGCTGGAAGTCTTTTTCCAGGTGTTTCTACTGTGGCAAATGGGGTTAAAAAACAGAATCATTCCCTGTGACTTGTGATAATCAGTTTCCTTAAGTTTGAGTTAAAAATGACAGGACTGTTTCAGTTTAGGCTGAAGACTGTGATTTGGTTTGAACAGCATTTTTAAAGCTTCCCATTACAAACAAACAAATACAAAAATAAAAAGCTTAAAAGGCTGCTCCTTTTTTTTTTTATTATTATCTGCTCCAAAGGAAATGTGTAGATGTGGCACTTAAGGACATGGTTTAGTGGTGGGCTTGGCAGTGTTAGCTTTACAGTTGGATTCAATGATCTTAAGGGTCTTTTCCAACCTAAATGATTCTGTGATTCTACATAGCACAATCTACTTCTCCTCCTAAATTAGCGGTCAACATAAAAGTAATTCATCAAAACTGGTAGATTTACATAAGTATAAATGTGGTATAAGAAAGAAGCAAATTTGTTCCAGAGTTCCTGAGAATACTTGAAATTAAAGGCAAATCTGTCTAGTCTAAAATTAACCACAAACTTAGTAAGTTTCTGGTATTTAGTTTTTTTCTTTTTTGGAATATCTCAACTGGAAGAGGGAGATTCTGTAGAATGCTATAGATCTTAAATTCTGGAAAAGATTTGCAAGTTATTTTTAGGTATGTTAGGTGAATGTTACAGGGAATGACAGTGAGGTTAGTTTCCTATTCAGGGACAAATGGGAATAAGGATGTCTCTGGAGACTAGTAATTAGTGAGCTTTTGTGTATGATGAAGAACAGAATGTATCTGATTGCAGAGATGCGTTTCTTCAGATAAGGATTTTTTGATACCTGATTTTATTATAATCTGAACCAGTGGTCAGGAGTTTGCTTGTGTTTTCTTACGACTTAAATGTTTTCCTAATATGGGTTTTTACTTGTTGGCTGTTTGATAGTATCTTTTCTTTCCAATTAGAATACTGATGTGCAACTGCATAATCTAAACGTCCAGAGTTACATAAGCATTTCATACTGGTTTGCTTGGATTATTTTTTATATTTGCCCTTGATTTGTAACGAGCTTATTAGCTACAAGCTATCTCTATGCCCATGGGCGGATCCTGATTCTAAAAGTAAAAGCTGACAGCTGTGGCCAGAGGGGGTTTTTCAGTGCAACACAGTATGGCTTTGCCAATAATTACGGTTTCCTAAGCACCCTTTAAAGGGAGGGGGGGAGGCTTTCATTCTTGAGTCAAAAAATTAATGAAAGAGACATTTCTTTTTTATTACTTTTCCTTTACATTTGAAATAATTTCTGCTTTTATGAGAACACTGTGAAAATAAATCTGCAGTATTTAGACAGTAGTACAGAATGATTTCTTCATCTGAATTCAATGGCTGCCTGCCTTCCATGGGTGAATACTTGTCATGGTCCAAAACTTCAAAAGTAGAGGGTAATACTGGAGAAAGTAAAGCAATTTCAAGGAGTACTAGAAACTTGATAATGTTCAGGTTTTCTGGAATGCTGTACAAGGCACTGAATGTGGATATTACATTTTGAAAGAAACAATTTTGATATACTTGCATCTGTGCACCTATAAGCAGAGATCAGTAAACAGCTCATGATAGTTAACATGCACCTGAGTCTTACTGCAAGTTTTTTGGGGAACATGAGAGAAAACAGAACTGAAAAGACAAGTCTCAATGATTTGATTGACTTCACCATGGGTTTTTCTTTTATTCCAAGTCACAAGTTGGGAAATTCACGGTGAGACAAAATACGGAAATATATATTTTCCTGCATACTTACCATTACAAATTAAGAATGATAGACAATAGTTTTGTAGGGTTTTTTTTTATTCCTGTCAAACTGCAATAGATGTGAAAACAAGGACATTCGTTTTTGTCGAATAAGTGCAATACCTCAATGGCAATTAAGTTATATAGGCTCCGCTCCCGTTAGATACATTGTTTTGGGTTTTTTTCTCATTTACATTCTTGAAGCAGCAGAAAATGGTAAAATTTCATCATTTACAGTCAGCACGGAAGTTGCATTCAAAAGTTAAATGAATTTTACTTTGCAGAAATTCATAGTTAACACTGGAGATGAATCTTGCCATCCAGTGCTGAAGAGCAGAGTATTTTGTCAGCTGATCCTAGCATAGGACCTGCAGGGAACTCTACAGGGAACTGCAGGGAGCATCACGGTGCATTTAAGTGTTGCTGTAGGGAGCAAGAGCCCACGTCCTCTTGGGTGTCATTAGAAATGCCGAAGGGCTGGAGGTGATTTGAAGGTGAAATACTTGCTGTGTTTGCTATAGGAGAAGCTGGCTGGGAGATGGCACCAGCCAAAAAGCTCTCTTCCTTTGTTCAGCCACCCTGCTCCCTCAGGAATGTTTCCTGCCTGCTGCCTTCATCTCTCCAAAAAGGAGGGCCAAGGACTGCCTTTTCTTCCCCCCCACTCCTTTGTTTTCCTTTTATTTGTCTCCCTATCTGCTTCATTACTTACTGCTTAGCCAGTAGCAATGGTAAAGCCTTGTAGGAGTGAGGAGTGCTGGAAGGCCAGATCCTGATGATGTTAGCATTTCACCAAGTCTGTAAGTGATCTTTGTAGACCACATACGCAGTGCTGGCACTACCATTTAGTTTTTCTTAGAATTGATGTAACTGTCAAGGTGTGTCTTGTTCACAACTGTATAACAAAAACCCCCACAACCTACTGTGAATATTCATATTTTTCCTCCATTACACAAATCCAGCACACATATTAGTATTGTCTGTCTTTATACTTAAATTCCTTACTACCTAAGCTTCAAAAGCAGTGGTGTTTGGTATTTGGCAACACTTTTAAAGCTGTATGACATTGACTTAGATGGTAAGCACAACTTTGGGGAACTTGGGAGGAGCAGGATTTTTAGTATGGGATGCTAAGAATGATTTTAAAAAATGCAGTGCAGCATTCATAGTTTAGAGCAGTTAGGCCTGAAAACTTCCTATTAAAAATTTTAGGAGATGCGAATGGACTGTTCAATAATGCAGTAAATATGCTGTGTACTAAAGACTTTGATTTAAAAAAACAACAAAGCCAAACAAAAAACCTCCTTGGTTTTATGTAATCTGCTGTGCAGCCTTTGCCTTTTGTCTCATGCCATTCGACAGCTCAGTATGTAATACCAGTTTTGATACCTAGTCCAGCTTGTCATCTGCCATGGTGCAGCCTCTGCTCTTAAAAGGCTATCATTGTGCGTAGAGGAGACTACCACCTGGATAAAACAGATCTAGCTCAAAGTAAGTGTAAGGCTAATTGGATGCGTGGGTTGCCTTTACTGAAATGAAACATTGTCTCCTTAAATGTTGTAATTTGTCACAGTCTTGTCATGCTGCTTGGCTTTTGGTCAGGGTAGTTTGCGTTCTGTTACAGCCTCTACCGGATTGGTTATCTACCCTTTCGACAGTGGTCCATTTGAGGTTATGGTGAATTTGATGGGCTGGTCTAGAAACTTTTCATTGTGCAGCTAGAAAGGAAAGCTCTGGGATCAGGTAGCTCTGAACTGAGACACACGTACTAGTGAAGTCTTGCTGCCCACCAACGGGTGTGATGCTAGAGGGGGAGGCATAGACAGCCCCTAGGCATGGTGGCATTTGTGTGCCGTGGGAGGGAGGGCAGTGGGCAACTGAGTTTACTAAGGCACAGAGTGCCACCAGAGTTCTACCAGGGCTAATCTCTAAGGAGATTAGAGCTGTGCTCCACCCTTGCAGTGGGAATGAAGGCTCAATAGTAATCTTCAAAGTCTTGGGTGACTTGGGATGCATTTCTTAAAAGTTCTTTTTTTAAATGCATGAAAAGCTTCATTGCAATTGTCCTTTGTAAAGAAAATGAGGTAAGAAAAATGGGGGAATCCCCCTCACCTCAACAGAGGTTTAAGAGTTGAACTTCTTATAGAGCACAGATTTTCTGACTGCTGACCTTTTGCTGTCAGTATTAGTATCCATGGAAAAAGCTGAGGATGAATGTTTAACCTTCCCCCCTTCCCCCCCCCCCCCCCCCCCCCCCCGTTTTGTTCCCCTCTAGTTTTTTTACCTTTGTTAATCTAGCGTAATGCTTTGGAGAAAGAGTTTTTTTGTTGCTACCAGTTAGTGTCTGTTCTTTGGTACAGTTCTTATCCTTTTTTTTAAGTCATAGAAGATAAAGACAAATAAAAAATTATTGAGTGAGTGAATTCAGAGTGAGACCAGAAAGTGCACGAGCATCAAACTTCTTTTCGAATGCTACAGATACCAAGGCTATTTAAAGCAAATTATGTAAGAGGTGTGGCAGTTAGTTGATGGCCCGTATCTCTAGCTGGCACCTCAATGCCAGATCCGATTGGACTTGGGCATGCAGGCACGTGTGCTGTACGCCCAGCTGCCGTCCTGCTGCAGCTGTGTGGAGGTCAGATGCTGAAGTTACCTCTGGTCATCTCCAGGCAGCTACCAGGATGGTAAGAGCAGAAAGCGTCTGTGGTTATTTTGGTCCAGTGACTTTGTGTCTGGCAACAGAGCAGATAAGAAATAAAAAAGACTGCATGCCTCCAGGAACCTGTAGTAGGTGTGATTTAAGAAGTTATCTGCAGGTGACAAGATTTTCCATAAACTTGAGCATATGGATATTGTCTGTCCTTTCTGCTAGGTCTGTTATTAGCTGGAAGTCATTGTTTCATGCAATAAGTAAAATTAAAATGTACAAGTAAAATTTTCAGTCAAAAGTGAAGCAAAACGTAAGACATGAAGGGAAACAAGCAGTGCAGATTTAAATGCTGAATACTTTTAATAACACAGTAAGTAGCTGAACATGTTTCTGTGGGCATCCTTTACAGCTAAAAAAGGAAGAACTGGTGTCAGATCCTGCCATACTGGGTGGAGAAGCCATTTGTTTCACCACTTGCACAGTCTGTAAGTTATGACAATCAAAGATACAAAGCTGACACAAAAAATACTGTTAAAAGAAATAAAACAACCTTAAGGTATAAAAAAATAAATCATAACAATTTAAGCAAAAGTCTTGTGCTTCCCATTTGTTTGTCTGTATGTCTGTCATGTATGTAAAATCATGTAGATCTAGTAATATAAAGTTACCAGCTAGTAATATGAGGAATCTTCGGATCTTCAGTCCTTAGATCTGATGTGCAACCAAGCCATCTGTACCCTTTGCCTACTAAATTAACACAGGTTTTGAAATGCCCAGATTAAATCTTTAAGGAGAGGAGAGTAGTACACTGAGATACAGCACCCTGGAAGTTTGGTGTTTTGTGTTTTTTGGTGGTTTTTTTTTTTTTTTTCTTTTTATGTAGAAAGAACAGCTTCCAGTAGCAGGACAGACCTTTTTAGCAGTTGGTGACAACTGAAGTTTTTGTGGGTGCAGGGTTTCTTGTTTCATTGTTTTTACAGATCCAGGTTACTGCTGATATATATTGACTTGGAGGGGATGGGCTTTATCAAGTTGCTTCTTATACCAGCTGTATGCTGATAATTCTGTAGAGCCTGCCTTGATGTTCCCTGCCTTAAAAGCAGGTTCAGACCCTTCCTTTCCCAACGTTAGACCTGTAACCACTGGCAAGTGTGGTTCAGAGGGTTGATACAGAATTAATACATGAGGGAATGAATGTGCCTTTGCATTAAATCAAGATGGCCTTCTGTCATCTTTTACACTCCCTGAGAGCAAAGAGGCTCAAGTTGGCATGCTTGCCAGCTGAACTCTAAACAGGGATGTTGTCAAGAAGGAAAGTTGAGAGGAAGATGTCAGGGGTTTAAAGCTCTTGTATATTTTTCCAGGGAAAATTTTGTTAGGAAGGACCTTTGTAGTGATGGTTTTTTGTTTGCAAAGCCCTGTGAGGCCCAGGTTATCATTATCACTATCCGTGGTCTAACCGTTGTGCAGTATGCGTATTTTGTAACGTCTATAATCTTCTGACAGGACAGGGCTATTGAAATGCCACGTAAAGTTCATCCCGTCCTTTTTACTAGTTAGTTATGTTATCTTTAAAAAGCTGGTTTTACTTCATGGCAAACCTTGAAAGACGTTCTCTGGGGTTTTCTGTATGTAAGAACTAATGGCAGTGTTGCAAAAATAGCCCCAAATGTCTTTGATTGAGTTGTCTTGCTCATTTATCTTCAGAGTAGTTCCATGTAGGCTAAACTGAGCTTTTTGAGTTTGCACCATGCAGCAAAAGGCTCTGGTATTACTTGAAGGACTCCCAAATATGTCTTCCTTATACTGCCACTGTACTCCTACCTCTCTGAAAGAAGGGGGAAAAAAAAAAAAAAAAGCTGTGCCCCCTGCACAGTTTCATCCTGCTTTCCTAAATGCAGACCCCAACTTTTGCTGCTGTTCCTGCCATTGTTCTCCTCCATATCCCCAGCCTGCCAAATCAGAAAGGCCTCATCTTTTTGGAGCATCTCTCAAGATCAGAATGCACCTTTACTTCAACATTGTAGGAGCAGTACTCTCCTGCTGGAACAGGTTACTGTTGTCACTTAGCAGCTGACAACCTCATTGTGTGTATGCTTAAGTTGTGCCACATCCAGAAGGTGGGAAACTGAAAGCTACTGTCCATTGCTAGTGTATGCATAGAAAATATTTGTAGGTGTAAGGTATGTATTTCTAGTGCTATTTGTTCTAACTAGATCGCACTGCATATCTACCTTTCCTTTCTTGTACATCCTTCTCATCTCATAGACAGCCCTGTGAAGTGTTTGATGTTGGAAGCTGGGACATCAGGCCCACAGGACATTGGTGTGCCAAGAACTTAAGGCTCATAAGGCTCACAGTAGAGTAGGAATAGGTTTTTGTTCTTAGTCAAGAGTTTTATGTAAATGGTATGTTGAATAGTGGAATTATTCTTAATAAGAGATGCCATACATTCTTGAGAGTGTAATGAAAGACCAGAAGTGCAGGGGTTACACAGCAAAGAGACTTAAATGGTTTTGCAGAAATAATGAGAAGTTATGCTGCAGTTGTCTCCTACTCCCTTGGGATGTGGTGCAAGACCAAAGTTAACTTGTTTTCTCATAAACCCCATAATCTATCAAGTTACTTAAATGTTTGTGGTTTTGCTTTGTAGAAAGCTGTTCCACAATATGCAGTACTTAAAGGGCTGTGCTCGTTCTCCAAGTGAGATTACAGGGTGGGGAGAGGTGGCGTCAGCTTAAAAATAGGGAGGGACATTTACTCCCTCTTTTAACTTTCTTTATAACAATGATAAGGCTAACTAGACCTTGAAGTCACCCTACATTTTCAGCCAGTGATTTGCCGAGGGAGGAAGGCATGACTGGTTGAGTTTACCACAAAAATGTCTGATGTGACCCAGATACCGCAGGTTTTGAAAAGTTTTTAGATAAATGCTGTACCTTTTTAGAGTCCAGCCACCTTCCTGCTCAGAGCAAACCTGATCTTTAGTACATCTAGGTTTGGTTTTGCTGCTGAGGTCTTTTCCAGTGGGCTGGAAAAGAGTTGTGCAGCAGCTGTGTGATGATGCCCTGAGCCACCAGCCTGTTGGGCTGCTTTGGCCCTGGCACTGGCAGAGCCCCAGGTGTGGGCAGTGGCATTTTGGTGGCTTGCTATTGCAGCAGCTGGACCCGTTCAGCTGGGTGCTTCCCCCTCCATCCTTCAGCACCAGCTTAAAAAAAAAAAAGAAAAGAAATTAAAAAAATTCCCCTGACTTAGATTGCAGCTAGAAGAAAAAGTTAATGAGGACGTATGTTAAGAATCAATAAACGTGCAGAAGAAGTTTCTACTTAAAGATGTTTTGAGTGGTCGGTAGTTTGCAGGGGCTTTATTTCCTTGCGAGGAAGGGACCTCTTGGTCAAATGCCAAGACTGAAGTGTTAGAAAATGTGTCTGTTTCTCTTCACCATTTGTCATGCTCACTGAACATCTAGATTTATTATTTCTAGATTTGTTATTTTTTTAATTACCCAGCCTGCAAGCCCCGTATCCCTCCATATTTCTCATTTCCCAGTCCCCCTGGCCTTTCCCCACCAATTGTGGGTTGTTTTGTTTGTTGACCAAAATGGCACTAGTGGATTTTTAAAGAGTTTCAACTAAAAAAATATGTGGATAATTGGGTTTAATTCATGGAAGAGTAATACCTGTATTATAAACAAGGCGTTCTTTCAAGGAAAATCTTGTCAGTAGCTACAAGAATGATACTAAAGGAGATTTACTCTTTTTAAGGCCAAACATGGGAGGATTTTCTTTTGGTAGACAACGGTGAGCTACAGAAGGTGTTAACAGTTTGTCTTCATCTCCTTTCTGGTTTGCAAGCTGGATAACCAAAATGTACAAGGAAAGTTATTGCTTATTCTTTTCAAGAAAGTGCTGCCTCAGAACAAGGCATTTGCAATTAATTGTTTTTGGTTTTTTATCCTGTGTGCACGTGGGATAAAGAAGCAAGTTGTAGATTTTGTGCAATTTTGGGAACATAAATTAATCTATGTACATAATATTCTGTGGCAGATTTTTATATTCATACAAGAACTTGAAATTTACAAACAAACATGATTTCTAATACAGTAAATGATCATTTTCTTAAAACTAATTTCTTTTATACTCACTTGTAAAACATAAATGACCAAAAATAAGCATTCTTATTAAATTATATTGGTTTATATTTATTTGTTATAATTTATATAGCTTATATAAGTTGTCATTTCTTTAATGGCTTGTATTTATAAAACTGTTCAAGTGAGGTTTTCAATTGAAGTTTATTTAGATTCTCTGATAGTCATTTTGACACCAAACCACACTTTTGCCAATATCTACCACGTCAGCTATTTGGGCATAGGTTAAAGCTTCTTGCTTCCCATGAAGTTTTGAGATGTTGATCATCGTAAGTCAGTGGCTTAGTAAACCAAAAAGGAGGTGGCCAAAATGCCATGCTATGTGGTATTACAATTACTACTTTTTAAAATTTATTTTTCAAAGAGCAAACTTGAGATACATAATGTTAGCTCAGGAAGGCAAGGGTCTGTTGACCAAAGACCCTCTATGCCGCCTTCCCTTTTCCATTGTGAATCACAGAATCTCATTTCTGATGCTCCTTAAGAGTTCCATAATATAATTCTGACTAGACTAAATTTTCAGCTTCATCTAATGACTTTCTGTGTACTTCTCAACTGACTGCATAAATTATATAGTAGAAGATTCATGCACAAAATATACAAATACTGAGTAGCACTAAATGGCATTTGTGGATGAAATTCACTCCATGCAGATGGCCCATTTAAGACACTTGTGACAATCTCTGCCAAAGGTACATTTGTGGGGGGGAGGGTAGTGAAAGGATGCAATGTAATCCTGGCACCATCTACAAGGACAAGCTGTAAGTAAGCATCTTACTTGAAAGCCTGTCCAGGATTTGAGGATCACATAACTTGGGTGCATTTTCTTTCTCTTAGTTTTGTGTTTGTTTTGGAGACTGCAAACAAACATTACTTGAGTACTAGAAAGAAAAGTAAAATAATGTGGGGTTAGCTTAAGAACTTGGTTATTAAAGGGGGCAGCAGTCAGATTAAGGAGAGATCACATGGTAGTCTGAGTGCCATCCTGCAAACAGTGTAAAATCTAATTGCTATCTGGTGTGCGGAGCCAAGGGACGTTATATTGAATAAAGATTTGAAATTAGACTCCAAGAAAGGAAATGTAAATACTGTGAACTGTGCCTAAGTTATGGGGAAAAATCAGAGGAAATTAAGTCTGGGCAGGCTGATGGCAGGGCTGCAGGGGATGCCCTTTAGAACAGCACCCTGTTGTAAAAGTGATAGGCAAAAATGATTGTGTTACATTTTTTAAATAAAAATGATGTTAGAAATAAATCTCTCTTGTTTGAGGAAAAAGCATCGTATAAATCTGACATTATTTGGGACCCATATTTATATTTACAGCTACTAACAGATAGCTATCACATTTATAGGAAAGTAATGATGCTTTTCTCCTTCTGAAAGATAATTGCTGTAAGCAGCAAACATCAAAGGTCAATGTTGCCAGGAAACTCTTCAGGCTATTTTAACAAGCTATTACCAATTAGGAAGTTATATCCCATACCTAAGGGGTGTTTTTTTTTAAAATACTACCCCTTAGGGTGGAGGGAAACCTTATAAAAGGTACTGTAATGGCCTTTTATCTAAAATTGGTGGCTCTTACAAGCATAGTAACATTTTATAGAATGGGTCTCATTCTAGAAGTTGAATTGAAAGTCGTCGTATGTGCAGGATTCAGGCAGAGAACTAACAAAAAGTCAACAGAGGATGCTATGTTCTATTCTTACCCCAAAATGTGAGTTCTGGAAAGCGTGTCTGTAAAACTGGCTTTGTACTTCCCAGTGTATTGTTCATCAGTGAGATCTACATCAAATGCGCTTGCTGTACAAGTTTAATTATGTTCCCTCTAATTGCTAGCCTTGCATTTTCAGTCTGGAGCCTAAGTTTAAAGTACATCTTTATCATCTTCAATATTAAAAAATGTGTGGATTTAGCTAAGTCTTTGTTTTTGCAGCTGTAGTTCTGGCAAGTTTGCCCCGTGGTGCAAACAGTACACTTGTAAATAAACAAAACTGCTTTCTCCTGGTACTTAGGCAAACCAACCCATCTCCCTCCAATACTAATTTTACTTAACACTCACTCTCATAGGTGTATCAGCTTTTTGTGTTTGCTTACAGTTTATAATCAATGCATTACTTTGTTCGGGAAAGCATCCTTCTAGAAAGGATGCTATAATGCCATTCTTTGTCTTCCGTTTTGTTTATAAATAAGCATCTCCTTCATCTGTATGAAGTATGGAACCAGTGATGCGTGCGTTTGTTCAGTTGTTTGGGGTTGGGTTTTTTGCCTGGACGATTAGGTAACCTTTCTTATTGTAAGATATTTTTGATACTATTTTTGCATCTCCTTCTCTAATTTAGTAAGTCTAAGAACTGCAGACCCTTTCAAAGACTAGATGTAAATTTGCTCTCCTGGAGAGTCGGTGTTGCTAACCTTTAACCTTAGCAGATATCTCGTCCTTGATCTTGTGGAGTCGCGTACAGGCTTTCATGAGTGAGACACAGCCAAAACCACTTTGTCTTTTTCTTTTCCCATGATACCTTTTTCTAGACCAATGATAGTTAGAAAGCTGATGTGAGGAAATTCCTATATAGAAGTACATGAACTGCTGGGATTCAAACGTTTCTGTCATCTGCTTTATCTTATGCTGGTCTGACACATGCAAGAATATGCAGGTTCAGCAACCTTACTGTTTTGCCTCTGCCCTATTCGGTGCTGTCTCTGGAAAGTGGTTCATAAAACAGTTTTATGTATGCTTTTCAGATGTTGATGTATCTGAAAAAAAGATGGGCTAAGATTTAGTAAATCTTACTCAGCATCTGAAAAAGGAAAAAGGGACATGCTGTTTATTTCTCTCACCCCTTTGTCTGTGGTAAACTGTTCATCCCTGGAGCATGCCAGAATATTACCTCCAGAATCTTCTAGGGAAGTAGGTGGGGGTTTAGTAGTTGTTTTGTGGGTTTGGTGGGGTTTTTTTTATTCAAAGGTTTGGGGTTTTTTTTCACATTTAGAGAAGGATTCTCGAAGGGCTTTCTTATTTTGCTATTCCCGTTTGTGGTTTTTTATTTAAAAAGAAAAAAAATAAAAATCATCTCATATCCATCTGGCCAGTGATAGTACTTTCCAAATCTGTGTTTTTGTAATTCCTGCTGTACCAGCAAAGCCCATGTAGGAAAACACCAAAATTGCAGAGAAGAAAACAAATTCTGCAGGTGAATGACACAGACCAACCACTGTTGTGTAGTGAGTTATTAGCTGTTCTCACGTGAAAGGCTGTTTTTCTCCAGAGATGGTGCAGGGTTTTGGAAGTTAAGAGTGTCAGGGGAAGTGTTGTTCTTTAAAAGCAACTGTGTGTCAAGTGATTTTTAGTCAAGAGTTTTCCTGTTACTCTTGCTTCTATTGTCCTTACCGACACAGGCTGGTGCTATTGTAGTACCCTCACGGGTTATGCAGCCATACAGAATTTCTCCTCCTCCCAATTCTGTGTCCTTCAGATACTTTACAGATAATTATCATGACTCCCTCATTTGTTACTTAGCCCAGATGTACAGTATGTTCCGCTCTTCTGTCTTCTAATATTAATAGCTCTTGCCAGGCTCCTCCTCAGGTTTGGTGCTTAACTTCCTTTGATTTGTCTTTGTTCTTCTCTTTCTTAGACTTAACAAAAGGATTTGGAGGACTAGTTAGAGAAGGTAATAGAGTGAGCCTTTATCACTAATAATTCTGCCTGTAGGCTTCCTGGATGATGTAGCCACAAATAGTATATGCCATGTTCTTTTTCTCCTGTGGGTCATTAGATGACGAAAGTCAACTCTAATATTATTGTGGTGACTTAAAAGGGAGCATCAGCATCAAGTAGATGCGATGCAATGAATGTAATTTTTTCTTGGTGGAGGGGAAAATTACTTAAAGAAGCATAGCAACTTAGCCATACTCTGGTTATGAGAGAGGCCATAGGTTTGTACTCCTTTTGTAGCTATATTTTCTTGACCTGGTGGCCCTTAGTCACTTTGTATGTTTGAACATTGTTTTTAAAACAAAGATCAAGGAGCAGTTGACAGATGGGAGGGGGCTGTTATAAATGTGTAAATGGTGACAACTCCTAATCTAGTGAGAACCAGTAGAATTTTTATGGCAAGTTACAGAAGAAATATGTATGACTTACTGCCAGACATTTTATGTCAGACAATTAAAATTATTTAGGAAAGCTGGGTATCCAAAACAGAATCAGAAAGTAGATCAGTCTGGGGAATTGTCCCATCTGGCAGCTGTCTCCAAGAGATCACTGCAAGCAAGAATGATCTTTTCTTTCCCCAAAATAATACATGCTTTTCCAAATTTAACAGCAGCCTTTTTAAGAAATCTGTTTTGATTTTCATTGCCCCCACTGATTGCAAGTAAGCACCAGCGAGGAAAGATGGATCTCCAAACTGAAGCAAAGGAAAGGATCATTGCCCTCCAGGATTGTTATTGAATAGGTAAAAATCTCTCAATCTCAGATAATTTTTTTTCTGGCATAGATATTTTTTTTTCCTCCCGAAAACATCTTATGGCAGAGTAAGACAACAAATATAATAGGATTTGAAATGCATTAAGCAACTGTGACTTCCTTGTCTCTACAGCCAGCTGCCTTGTGTCAGTTCTAGATCTCAACAGTAAAGAAGATAGCTATTTAATTACTGTGTTTTCTGTCTGTTGTTTGTATATCTTGGAGGGTCTGCTGGAGATGCATTAAGGAAAGAAATTCTGCTATCAGGAGGCTTATGTTTGTTAGATGGAGAGGTACATGTCCAGTGGGAAATTTTTTAGGCCTCCACAGAAGGAAAAGAAAAAAATCCAGTAACTGCTTGCTTCCATGTGTTCCTTGCTCTTTTTGGATATCCTGAGAAGAGATGATGACTTCCCATTTTTTCCCTCTCGGGGTAACTTGCTTTTGGATTGGGAGGGGAAAAAAAGAAGGGAAAAAAGTTGTCATTTGGGTATTCTTTGTGAGTTTTTAACATCCTTGCTGAAATTAATGCCTCTTTTCAAGTCCTGTGTTTCCTTTCTTGTGACTTTAAAGAGGTGTATGAGAACATGTAATTATTGATGGGTAGCCTGCTCTCTGACAGGCTTCAGTGGGTGGTGTAAAACTTCACAACCCTGTTGGTAGTACAATTTTAAATGTTATGTTCATCATTTAAGAATTGTTGGGTTTTTTTAATGTAAAATCACCAGATACCACAATTCTGTCTGAAGTAGGTATGCTGATGTATGCTTGGAACAAACTGCCTGGGTGTTAGATACTGGATATTTATTTATTCCTGAAATAATCCTTAAATACACTGTTAAGAACAAGTATTCAGGATAGCAAAGACTTACTTGCAAGCACACCCATTTTCTTTACATGGGAAATATTTTCTATACACAACTTATGTGCCATGTTTTGGCTTTCTCCAGCTTGATAGTTTCCTTTTGGAAGTCATCAACATTTTATTGGCTATCGCGTGTAGAGCAGAACAATCCCTTTATAGTAAGAAGATGAGTGGTTAGATTTATAATTATGTCATCCATAAACCTTGGCTTGTGTATAAGTGTATATGTTTATACCTGAAAGACTCAAGGGAATAATTTCTGTAACAGGCAAAGAACTGCAGGGGGGGGGGGGGAAACCTGGTAAGTGGTGGACCACATAAATCAGTAGTTTCTCTGAAAGTTTGTAGTTAAAGTTCAATATTTTCAAGATTACAGTTTTTCTTTTTTTATAACAATCACAGATACATTACTTCTGCTCTAGCAGCACAGAGGTGGTGTCACACAGGGAACTGAAGAACTGCAAAGATAGAAACCCTCAGCAGAAATTTAGACTGTTCTCTGTGTTGCAAAGACCAAATTCTAGTATACATAACTGGTATACCTGACAGCAAGACAGACTTGCTTACCTAATGAAATCAACATTCTGAGATGCTTTAAAAAACCGCAACCAAATAATAATGTAAGCTAGAGAAGGACCTTCCTGAAATCCTAATTATTTTCCTAGAAAACAGCAGTGCAATTTTAGTAGTAGTTTATTGCGTTCTATTCTTGTTCTCATGGTGGTGGAAGTCATGTTTAATTTTGGCCAGAATTAAATACTTTCTTTTTTTCTGTCTGTGTGTTTCTGCTTCTGAAATGAGCACCAGAGAGAGCCATGTATTACGCAGTATATTTCTCTGCCTCACTCACAAGCAGAATGTTTCTGCTCTGGCTGTCCCTTCAGCACATACCAATGCTGTACTGTGCTAGGTCACATGAGGAATTTTAGCTGTTGTGATGGAGCTATGGGACACTTTAATTGTGACCCAGGATTTATATTGTGGTTTGCAGTACTGTGAAAATGTTATTCAGTGGAGTCCTATACTCATAAAGAAATGTGTGCTTGGATGTGAATTCTGCTCTGAAGGGAACTATAACTTACCTTTCTGAAATGGAGGTTTTGCTTGTCTCTGTTTGTATAATTATACAGAAAAACAAACAAACAAACAAAAAGAACAGAAAGGTAACCCTTCAATTCACCATGTCCCAAGGTGTTGAATTAATATACTTTTAAATGCCTTTAGTGTTATATTTCAGAATTTTTCCAGTTTTAAGTTGGAGTCCCTTCCAAAGTAGAGAAGATTGAATGGCTCAGTGGTGGTCATTATGTCCTTTACAAAAGCCTGAAATGAGCGCCTGTCTTTAAAGCAATATTTGGAGTTGATATTGGCAAAAAGTCAATAGTTGTGGGGTTTTTTTAATGTATACGTAATGGTGAACATCTTTTGATCAAAATTTATTCTGTTTACCTATCCTTGAACTGAAAGGTAATGTTTTAAAGTTGGATCTGGTATCTAGCTATTAGATACTGGCTTTTCATGAGTATGTAAACAGCTGCAAGGTAACTTGCTATGTATAGGAAAAGTGCATATTTCCTTGTTTCCAGAAAATACTTCTGCCAGTGTTTTGCTCTTCAGAGCATTTCCACATTTTCTGCTGAAACTATGACACAAAGATAAACTAATACCACAAAGAAAAACCCCAAACAGATAGCCTTTGTCAAGCACTTAATTTTATCTACCTGATTTCTGTTTCCTAAACAGAAGCCTTATAAAGGCAAAAACTTAAGGTGGTGGGAGACAACACTGATGTTTCGTTGCAATTCCTGTGTCTTCCTGTAATGCTGAAGTAATAGTGATGTATGTGTTTTGCACTACTGTAAAATGTTGCATCCAATATGTTGTGTGAGCTTGGCATCTGTGCAGTTGCATTGGTGCAGGAGCGCAAAAGAAAAGAAGAACCTGACCAAGCAATTAAAAAGACCCTCCATAGAGATAAGGCCTGAAACTAGTTCTCTCTGGCCTGAATTTTTGTTGCTATTATTGTTCCTGTTGGTCATTGTCTAAGAATAGGAACAAAAGGGCTTTTGTATCTGAGTAAAAATAGAGTTTCTAACAAGGTAGAACCAATAACTGTGAATGAAAAATCTGGTATTTGGAATAGCCAGAAGAAAGGGTGGGGGGGTGGGGGCAGCAGCGGCTGCCTGTTGGGACACATCTATTAAACTCATGTGTGTGTTTTGTTTTGTTATTAGCAGTGTTCCAGTCATCTTTATTCCTGTCTCAAAATTAAATTTCCCTGAGATTTGCAAGTTTTGCTTTGTCAGGCTGTTAAATGGATGACTACATTGCCACATAAATTAAACAAATTTGAAACTTAAATTGCAGAAATGAATCCTATCTGGTGTCTTTGTCTGGCATTAAAATTTTCCTTGACCACCACTGCTAAATTTTAGGAGTAAATTGTTATTATACACATTTAAACGTCTATCTACATGAGGAAGCAGGCTTTCACATTCCGTTTTCATAGTGGAGGAGAAGGTAAGATGCTGTCAGGTCTGGTAACAGCACATGTTGAAGCAATCTGAGTTTAGCACAACATCATCCATTGATACATTGCCAGTCAACCAAGGTTTTCTTCATAATTCAGTATACTTGCACAAACCATGTTAAAAAAATTGTTAAAATGGAAGAGTAGAAGATAATGTGGGTAAATGAATGTTAAAGAAACCAAATTTGATGTTATTAAAGTCATTATTAATTAAAGTTATTAAAGTATTATTGCAAATACTGGAGTATAAAATTATGTGTGGCTTTGGTCAGACTTTTTATTTGTTCTTTCAGGGAAAGATTAATGTAATCTGTGATGCACCTTGCATTGTGCCTTCTGGGTAGAAACACTGTGTATGCTGTTTCAAAAATATCTTTTCTAGGCAACTGTGCTCTGGGAACTTCTGAGAAAATGTGGTACATATCAGCCTGAACTTTGTACTCTTAGCAAACAAAGTGATCTCATTAGCAAATTGCCATTTCTCTGCTTAATTGTGTGCTCATCTGGATTATTGGGGGGGGAAAGGTTCTGGAAATGGTTTTTCATGCTTGGTGTATGTTTTTATTAGCAGTTGCACTCCCCCTTGTCTTACCTGACCTGTGTACTCCTCCAGTAAAAACTCATTTTACATGAGAGTGATGATAACTTTGCAAATCCATTTGACTTAAGTTTTAAAGGAGCAGAACTGGACTGATTGAAGAAAGAGGAAGGGGATCCTTGACAAACTCATGATACGGGGTTCTCGATATATTGTCTTTTTTCCCCTCTGTTTTTATGTAGAGTAAGTACATAATGGGGGGAAGATGGAAACTACATATCTTGCTTTCTGTATTTGTGTTTAAAGAGACTGCAGTAATTTTAATGAGAACATGCACGTTTGATTAATCAATTCTTTAATTGATTGAGAACTCGCGTTGCTTCTGAAAGCAATTCCACTTACGAACTTAGTTATTACCAGTATTTTTTCAAAGGTGGATTAGTTTTAATATAGTGTTATATATTTAAATAGTTTTCTTTATATGGTAAATTTTCTTTGAAAACTACATTTAATAAGCCATTAACATGGAAGACTAGAATAACACATTAAGAAAATGAATGTTTGACAAGCATTATTTTTTAAGTGCACATTGTTTTTTCTTTTCATGATTGTAAAATTAGAATTGCTTTTAGTGTAATACAGTCTCAACAAATGGTGCTTTTAACCAATTGAAAAATAATTACTTTTTCTTTCTATTAAGCAATTCAAATATTTTTACCAAACAACTAGATTATTAGGTTAATGTGCATCAGTTATTTTGACCAACGTGGGAGGAAAAAAAAGCGGTGTAGTTCTTACTTAATATATTCAATATGTTGTAACAAAGCCCTAAAAGTTATGCAGTAAGTCATATTGCATTAATTTCATAGTACAAAAGCTACTACTTTGTCTTACTAGTACAAGTTTGCATAAAAAGAATGATGTGGAGAAAGTGGGGAAGTAAGTCAGAACAGCTGAAAACCAAACACCATGCCTGCTTAAGCTGTTCTTTACTCCATGACATGACTTCATGACTTTTGGAGAGTCTGAGGCAAAGTTAGAGGCAACAGTACGTATGGAAATGCAGGTTGCTGCAATTAAGGTGACCATACTGACACAAAGTCTAATCTCTGAATGTTTCCATACTAACTTGATTTCAATATTAGTAACTTTAGTCTGATGTTTTGTTTTGCTGTCATAACTTTGCACTCTAGGTGAACAACTGATAAAAATGAGTAGGTGGATGTATAACTGTTTACATGTTGCTTGACATCAGGCATGATAATTTAACATTGAAGAAAGTACTCTCCTTAAAACCAGTTTGGAAAAAAATAATTTTTAGATCTAATGTTACAGCTAAAACATATAATTACTTTAATACAGAATGATGAAAAAGATAATTCTCAGTCTTTATTGCATTTAGCCCACAAAAAAACTCTGTAATTTTCTATAAAATCATGCCTGGAAGTCCAAGCCTACGAAGTAGCATAGGGATCTTTTCTTTCATGCCATTTCCATTCATAGTCGAGTGGATGTGTGGGGGGCATCCACCCTGTGCAGGTGAAAGGGCCTGTTTGACTTTGCTTCCAAAGTTCCGGTACCTCACATGGACATGGAAGAAAGAAGTTGTCCAGGATTGTCAGTTGGTGGTCTGCCTGGTCCTACTTAGGCTGTTTTTTGTCTTCCTGCTTACAGTAACATGTTAGCATTTTTATGTAACAGGTGCCATCATTGTTGTCTATAAATTAAAACATAATGATGAAAACAGGATCATTTAGAAGAACAACTTGTCCTGTCTTTTGGGATGGTTGTTCAGTATCTCTAAACATTCTGTTTATTTGTTTTGTATTACTGTGGTTCAATTCACTGAATAAGCAAGTTTCCTCTTTACTGGGGTGAGAGGCTCAGTTTCATTTCTTGTAACGTTTTTGTACATGCTTTTGTTCCCACCTTAGTTGGTTTATTTGATAGCCTTCATTTACCTCTTGACATCTTGGTGGTTCGTCTGGGTTCAGCAGCAGAACTCCTTTATGATGCTTTGTGATGCACAGCCTTTTGTGCACCTGCCTGCCAACTTTCATCCTGACTTTTGTCTCTTTGGCGTGGAAATTGATCGCTCCTTAAGAGCACTGTCAAATTCGGCGAGTGGTAAAAGGATGCCATCTCAAAGCTGGAGGAGAAAATCGACAGGTCCCAAAGGATGAGCCTGTTTCAACATGGCTGCTTAGCTAAAATATTAAAGCTGGTGGCTCTGTGTGTGCCATCTTAAGAATCTGTCAGTATGAATAACCTCCGACCCTCCGACTGTATGCAAAGCAAGGAGGCCTGAATAACAGCTTTGTGCTGCAGAAACTTAACACTCGGAGCAGGACTAAAAGCCCGGTTTCATTGGTTATTTTGGACAGTTAACATTCAAGTCTCGTAAAAGAAAGAAGCTCATTATGACTCAGTTCCGTTAATTAGACGTAAATTACTGTCTTTAGTGCCATAGCACAAAGGAAGGTAAGGGGAGTTCTGCAGGACCAGAGGATACAGAAATTGTAATTGGATGAGGGCATGGGCTGGGAAAGGGTGGCTGAGCACAAGCCCCTATTGAACTCAGGGAGCTCACGCTGAAGTGTGCATGTGCAAGGACTGAAGTCAGAATAATTACTTTTTAACTTCCACTCAGATTTGTTGTGTTTTATTCCAAGATGATCAGTGTGGCTGGCTCTAAATGATGGGATGAACAGATGTAGTTCATTTAGTGAAGATTTTATCTACTGTGGAAAGCTTTATGCAATCTCTCTTTTAAAAAGGAGATTAGCCTTTAATTCTTAAAAGTTCAAAGGGAAATCCAAAATCTTTCCAGACTTCTCATGGTCCTGGGATAGCCCTGGGCTTCTTGTAGTATTCAGCATCTCCTTATCACGTGTGGGCTAAAAATACTATGCCTATTACATAGTCTAGCACACCTTGTCCTGAAAATTTTGTTTTAGAAGCAGAAATATAAAAGCATTAAGAAAATAAATGAATATGACTGTATCCTTTATTCAAGAAGAGATAATAATTTGAGTTTAAGCTAACAATCCTTACATTAAATCCTGGGGTTTTTTCCATTGCTTGCAAAAATGAACCATATGTAAACTGTATGACTTGAGAGATGCTTTAATTCACTGAAAAGGATGTCTAAAAACATTTTGCAGTTTTGCTTGTTGGTTGCTTCAGATTCAGAGCTGAAAGGACTGTTTTCCATAGTGTAAACATGGGAATGTTTCTTGTCCACCTTAATAATGAATAACAATAGTCATAATCTTCCCCCTCCCTAGTGTTTTGTCCAGTGGTAGCACTAACAAGCCTCTGCCTTGCGCACTTAACAGCCATTGTAGTTTTGCCCCCACCACCACCTTGAGTTGAGTTCAGAAGTGACATACTAGTATAACATCTTAAATGATCAGAGGTAGGACAATGGAGTAGTCATTTTTGAGAGACTGAAAGAAATAGGAGTACTTACAAGCAGTATTTGATTTGGTTTTGAATGTAGGTGTCTAATGAGAAAAAGCTAGCTGTAGAGAAATAATACAAAATTATGGGACAAGGTTTATCACTAGAAGATGGGCACAAAGGTACTACATTTCTGTGAAGGCTGTTATTAAAGCAAAAGTATGATCTCCCTGTGCTCCTAAGAGTTATTTTCAGGTGTGTTTTTTTAATTGAAACTGATTTTGTAACCCTTAAACTATCTTTAACAATCATAAAAGGGCAGAAAGGGTTTCACAAACTTTTATAGTGGCGAGGCAAATGAAACCCTCAGGCACATACTTATCTGCAGGCATATTTGTTACTGGAAGTGCAAAGGGTGAGTCTGAAAGCAGATGTCTTGCCTCTTTGCTGTTGTGGAACTGTAAAACCTTAACTTGTTCTGAGGTGTCCTAGAAAAGCAAAGTGATTTCTTTGAACAAAGTGAATTCTTTTGTTCTTATCTCAAAGTTTGGCTTTTAAATCCTATTTTAGCCTCATCAGTTACTTCAGCAATTTGATAGGGAAACACTGAGTTCTTCACTATGCAATCTTACTCATTAAGTGTGGTCACTGTAAGTCATCATCACAGTGATCATCTGTTAGTGACAGGACAGATAGCTGGAAGGGTGTAACAGTTACCACTGCAGGTCATTTCTGAATGCAGGTGGAATAGTGGATATTTATTTTAACAACAATTTTTTTCATGACCAGTGTTAATGTTTTATATATCCAGATCGTGAGACTGCGTTCTACAGATAGAAAGTGCTTTTTTTTTTTTTTTTCTCATTGCAGTGCTGCCAGCTGAGAATTGCCTTATAGATGTTATTGATGTGGGTTTTGGTTTATGCAGGATGGAATTCTGCAGCGATTCTTTCTGGTCAATCAATTTACTGTGTAGAGCATTTAGTGACATGCTTATTAAATAAGAACTCTTATGAACTATATAAATAATACGAGAAGCGAATCCTGAAGCAGACATAGGAGCCTTGCTGAACAGCCTACATCCCTCATGTTCCAACTTGTGCATCATCCGATGGTAATCTTATATACTGAAGTGCATAAACCATGAGCCTAGTTAAGTCTGTAGTTATCAGATTTCTGTCTGTGGAAGGACCAGCCTGGTATTTACTCCTGTGTCCTGGCACATGTTTCTCTCCCTCCTGTTAGTGGAAGAATGACTTTTGAAGAGGTTGAGTCAAAGTAATTAAAAATACTAATAGGCTGAATGAGGAAGTATTCAAACATACATGATACCTTTCTTAATATGGAAGCAGAAATAGCAGGGACACCTCTCATACGTAACTTGGAAGGACCTCCTTCCAAGCAAAGGGTCTTCTGCAGTCAGATACTCATTAAGAGTAAGTATGTGATCTCTTCTGCCAGCTTGTCTGAAGGGCTTAGCTTCCAGCTGCAAATTTTGCTCCATTCTGTCTATGTGCATTTCTTACCTCAAATCTCAGAAATTTTCAAAGAGAATAAACACTCCTTCTCTATAAAAGGAAATGTCTTTCTCTAAGACTAGGAGTGCCAGATAGCATATCTTCGTGAACCAGTGTTCAGCAGCTGGTACTCTTTTAAACCTGGATGGGTCCTGATTGGGAAGTGCCTTGTCATAATAGTCCAAATTCATGTTTTGGTTGGCTGCTTGGGCATTTTGAGGGGAATGGCATGCTTTCAGTAGCTTCAATGGTTATGTAAGATCTTACCAACGCAGAGGGAAGAAATATATCCAAAGGTTCAGAAAATTACATAAAAAGTTTACAATATCTTTTCCACATTGTATTTGATTTCCCTCTGTAATCATGTCATGGTTTAACCCTGGCTGGAAACCAAGCACCACACAGCTGCTTGCTCACTCCTCCCACAGTGGGATGGGGGAAGAGGATCAGAAGAGTAAAAGTGAGAAAACTTATGGGTTGAGATAAAGACATGTTAACAGGTAAAGCAAAAGCCACACACGCAAGCAAAGCAAAGCAAGGAATTCATTCACCACTTCCCATGGTCAGGCAGGTGTTCAGCCTTCTCCAGGAAAGCCGGGCTCCATCACGCGTAACGGTTACTTAGGAAGACAAATGCCATAACGCTGAACATTCCTTCTTCTTCCTCAGCTTACATACCCAGCATGACATTCAGTGGTAGCATATCCCTTTGGCTAGTTGGGGGTCAGCTGTCCCGGCTGTGTCCCCTCCCAGTTTCCCGTGCCCCTCCAGCCCTCTCGCTGCCAGGGCCTGAGAAACGGAAAAGTCCTTGACTTGGTATAAACATTACCTAGCAACAACAAAAACCATTGGTGTGTTATCAACATTGTTCTCACACCAGATCCAAAACAGCTCCGCATGAGCTTGTAAGAACGTAACTCTGTACTAGCTGAAACCAGGACAAATCGCAAGTTGCTTTTTTTTCCATAAATGGTAAATGTATGAATTGGAAGCTTTCCACCTATCTTCTAATGGAGCTTTGTTCAATGCCCTTTGGTCTTAATAGCTGCCCTGCCACTGTTGCACCGTGAGGTTGTACAAGAGTGAAGCGTGGGCAATGCTGTTAGGGGAGGTGTTGCTTCCCAGCCTGCCCACAGCGCTTAGCAGCATGTTTTAGAGGTGTATCTCACAGGTTATGGAAAGAGGAGAAGGTAAAGCAGTCAGCTGTCTGTCTCTGTGTGAGCCTCTGCAAGTCTGACCATGGGTTTGTGGGGCCCGGTCGTTGGGAGGGGAGCAGGAGCTGGTGGCACAGTGGGCTGCCGTCTGCTGAGAAATGAGGCAAGGAGTAGTAAAACGGCAGGGCAGCATACCTAGGTAACGCAATGAAACTAAATGCATCGCACGCTGAAGACGACGGGAACCTGGTATTTTTATTTGATTCATTGTTCTAAGAATTGCGTTGTGATCTCTCCTTTCCAGTGTTAGTGCTTTCCTGCTTCCAGCTGGCACATCTTCTCATATTAGGCCTTATGCCCTTGTTTTGCAGTCTTCCACTATTATTTCTGTTGCCGTTTCATACTTCACTCATCACGGTTTTCTTCAATGGCCTATTAAAGCTTCCCTCCAGATTCTTCCTGCTCAGTTGGGTACTGCTCAACAATTTATGGGAAGCTTTTTGTTTGTGCCTGTCAACTGCAACGCAAACTAGAGAAGACATTACTCCTTGTCAAGTGGCAGTGCTAATTGTGATCCACACTGGGTATATTGTCAAGGCTATTTCGGATCCAGTGATAGGAGCCTTTGCCAGGCCAGCTGGTATCCATCCAAGGTCAGGACTCATGTATGAGTCCCCGAGGGGCAAGTATACAAATATCTAGCTATAGCTCACTGGAAGGGTTATATCAGATCAGAGACTTTTTGAAAGATCGGTCACCCTCAGACACTAATTCTCATCTAGACCATTTACCTGTAGGCAGTCTCAACCTCAGAACTGTAAACAAATTTTTCAGTAATTTTTCCCTCTGGGTATCCGTATGTATAATCCAATTCTGATACATACTGACTCACTCTCCCTTTTTCAGAAACACTGCCTAAAAACAGTCTTGTTTCAGTCCGGTTAATCTTATTAAGGACAAGTCTGTTTCAATATAAGGTTATAATTTTTATTAAAAAAAAACCCAAACCCCAACAAAACCACCAAAAACCAACCCAACAAAATAAAGCCTTGTTCCTCCTTGCAGATGGCTGTTCTTTTGAGTTTGTGGAAATACTTGCATAGGTGGATTAGACCATTTGAAAACCATACACAGTATAGTCAGGGCACGGGGTTTTCTTGTAACTTGAATTGGTTTCATTTGTTACCAGCAGCCAATGTATTCATTTGGTGGATGACACCAAAGTATGATTTGAATGTGCCCTGCAAAAACTCATTTAAGGCATTTCCACAAGTAGCTCTTTGTTCAGGGCAAGCACTCCAGAAGTATCAGAGAAGTGATGTTAGCTGGGGAAGAAGCCCCCCGAGATGTACGTCCAGAACCACTTGATCTTTGATCTTCATTTGCGTGAGGTTTGCACAGTAGCCCTGGGCAAATCTTTTTTTACTTTTTATGTTCGACCTTCCTTAGCTCCAAAATAAGAATACTTGCCTAGCTGAGAATAACATTGTGAGGATTTTAAAACAAAGAAGGGCTTGTGTGCCTGAAATCTTGTGTGTCATTTTTTTAAAATACGCAAGTTGGGACTAATGAAAGATACTTTTTCATATAAAACTTACCCTTCATTGTTAAGCATCTAGTGTATGTTGTCTGGGTTTCTGGCCTCTCCAGTGGAGAGGGAGTTATTTTTAGATGGCAGTTTTCCCAGCCTGTCTTAACCCTTTAGGAAAGCAATTTGTCTTCCAGTTGATTCCAAAAAGCATATGGATGATGATAAGTTTGAACTCACTACGGCTGGTTGAAATGAATTCCACCCTCTTCAGCCAGTCAATGCCATCTTCAAAATGTTTATGTTTATTTGGTAAATGGAGTAGAAAAGGGGCAAAAGATATGCCGGATACTTTCTGGAAGTCTGGTTCTTGGGAGGATCAGCTGAAGACATGAGCCTTTATGTGAATACTACAACATCAACAGCATCCCCATATCAAAGATTTAAATATACAGTTCACTTAGGGCTGGGATAAATAGTGCTAGGTGTTATAAGACGTTGATATGTATCTGTATATATGTATTAGTGTGTGTGAATAGAGCATGCATGTATATACAGACAATGCAAATGACCAAAGATACAGGAAGACCTGTTTTACATTTTTAGTATATTTTGCATTTTTCTGTATCCTCAACTAGTAACAATATCAATCTCATTAGGGGTAAGCTATAATTCTTATTGTTGATGGTCCTTTTTGAACGTATGTGAAGTTCTCTTATGTATCTAGTACTTGTGTTTGGATAAAGGACAAAGAAAAAAAATTCTTTTAAATGGAAACAAGTTAATACAAAAAGTTTCAATTCACTGTCTTTTATTCTTTTGTTCTGGTCTCAAAATGGAAACTGAGCTTTTAATATCCCTTATAGATAGAGTCTGTGAAAAATCAAAGTTTTTCAGCAGTGTTACTTTGACTCTTTATCAGAGAATTTCTAATGGAGGAATGTGATCGTTTTGGAAAAAAGTATAGCAAAACCCTATATACTTTCAAGTCTTAAATGTTGAAATTATTTTGAAAATAAGATTCCCATTCATCAGAAACTTGAATCACTCTCCCATGAGAACTGAAGTGGTTCTGAGTCTTTTTTAACAACTTTACAAGCAACCCTATCTCTTCTGTGAAGTGGACTTAGCTGCATCTTTAGCTGAAAATGAACTTGTCAGACTTGATCTTACGAATATTGCATTAGAGGAGGGAAAACACTTAATTGTTAATGTATAGTTTATTTGACATTACTGAGTTTAAGCTGTGGTTTACTCCCAACTCCATGAGTTACACCTACAATTTTGAAGTGAATTGGAAGACCGTTGATTATAGAACTAGCATTCCTGTTGCTTCTGCTTAGCAACCTATTATGCACGCAGTCAGCATCTGTAGTATTTATTATGCACCAGGATTCCCTCCCATTTTGCTTTCCTTGCCTGCCTATACATATTTGCTACATGCTACAGCTTTGCATCTCTCTTTCCTCCTGTACAGTAAAGACTGTCTGTGAGCATTGGTGGGAGTAGAGCAGAGCTGACGGTATATAGTTCTGGTGAACTTCCCTCTGCTTTGGTGACACAATCCCACAGCAGGAATACATGCTTGTTTCATGCTTTTTTTGGTTTGTTTTTGTTTTTGGGTTTTTTTGGGGGGCGTTTGGTGTTTTTTTCTTCATCTGGAGAATATGGGGAACAGGTATAATACACAGATTTTCAAAAAAGGGGAAATGAGCTGGAGGAAATAATGGTAAAATATGGTATTAAGAGCCTGATGTGATGGGTTTGAAGGGAAGTTTTTGGCTATTTTGGAAGCAGGCAACTAAATAAAGCAATCGGTCATTGGTAACTTTTACTAGCGTCTCCTACCAAATTTTTTATCCTGCCAGATTCTACCACAGGAACAGCATAGATGTAAATAGCAGCTAGAGCTATAGAAGTGATCTTAGCAGCATGAGTGTAAAACTTAAGTATTTCAGCTACTGTATGAATACAGAGATGTCTTAACAGTCCAGGACTGCATCTCCACAAGGATTTATGCGAATGTTCAGTTTGAAGCATGTAAGTAGTCCTGTTGACTGAGAGTATTTGTATCAATGCAAAAATGATTTTACTGGTTCAGACTTTGATTTCCAGTCAATCAGGCAAATCTTACAAATGACCTCATGGTGATTTGTATTGGCTAGGGCTGCAAAATATGCTTTTTGATTGTGTGATGTAATACTGTGTATGTTTACATTACAAACATCAGTCCTCCATGATCACCCTTTGTTCCTCTAATTCAGACTTTATCTGTTAAGAATAAGGTTTGGCTTTGGAAAATTGGAAACAGACCTATGTTCAGAATTGTATCCATAAACCATGCAGCCCTTAGTGCTGAAGTCTAAATAAGGAACAGAATTCCCATAAAACAGAGTAATGGAAGCAAGTGGTTTCTGCTGCAAAGAAAGAGACGACCTGTTCTACTTAGTAATAAATGTTTCAATATGTTAGTTTGCAAATACTTGTTTTGGGCATCGAACTTTTGAAAGTTTAGTCCATTGGCTGATCATTGGTGATACAGAAAACATACAGAGGTGTATTGTCTAGATGTTAATAGATGCACAGAGTTTCATTCTCTTCTGTAAATAAAGGAAAGCAGAAAATATTCTAGTTTTTACAGCTATGTCCCTTTTTGTTGATTCTAGGTTTTATTGTACCAGGACGTAGTAGGTGGGTCAGTGGTAACTTTGAAATTTGGCAGTTGTGTACATCAGCTGCATGGAGCACTGGCCCTTAGAAAAGGTCTTGTAAACTGAGCTGCAGTGATGCTTTAGATTTTGAGCTGGGGCAGAGGGGAATGCTCTCCAAGAAACTAACCTCTAATTTTGCTGTTTTCCAGCTTTGCTGTGGTGAAAAAAAATTTAATGGATGTCCAATGTGCCATGGGCACAATGAAACAATTCAGCTATCGGTAAAAGTATGTTATCTTTTCAACTGCACCTTGCTATAAATAGATGTGGTAGAAGTTCTTAATTATAGTTTGCCTGAAAAGTAGGGTTAGAACTTCCGTGTTTTTTCTGGAAGTCAAGAGGAGACTTCTGTATGTGGTTTTGAGGTTTTTGAATTGGATCTAGGGAAAGATTAAAGGGCTAGCTAAAAGCATCCTTACCATGGATGTACATTATGGTCATTGTGTCATTGTTTTACCAAATGTCCATGGATTTGATGTGTTGTTCCCCAGTTCTGAGCAGCATTTGAGAGCAGCCTCTGAAAGAATCAGATAGGCTGCGGATGGGCATCAAACTTGAAAAGCAATTTTGATGCAGAAGCATATGCTAGTGCATAGCTTGTTCATACTCCGGTTGCTCTGCCTGCCTGTTAGAATGTCTCTTGTGCAACATCATGAAATGGATGCTATTGTTTACTATATCAATCTCACATAACATTTATTTAATTTATTTTTAAAATGGAAGTGGATGGAGAAAGTATGTTGTATAGTGTGTTCTGCCTCATGCATCATCATCAGAACATACTTCTGTGTTTCTGAGCCTGGTCTTTACTGTTGGGATCAACATCTGAAATGTTGGTAGCACAGCTTGACTATTTAGTTCCTATACACTTCACAGCAAGGACCATGATACCATGAGGGCAAAATTCACCTATATCAGAAGACCCCTCTCTGGGAGGCAAGAATATTGCACTGTACCACCAGTGTTCCCTGTTGGGTAGTTAGGGTTTTAACTTTACTAACTGAAGGAATAGATTAACTTTCTTCAGCATTAGTCCCACTGAATTGTACTGTCAGAGATGCCTGAGTTACATGAGGTAGCTACAGCAAGGAATAGGTCATCTGCGCATGGAGTTTATAGATTTACTCATAGTCAAAGAAACTCTAAATGTTGCATCAAAGAGACTTTTTTTTTTTTCTCTGCCGGATTTGCCCAGTCTGAGAAACTAACATAGTTCTCAGATTTGTACTTGCGTTGTTGAATTTTTTTAAGTCAGTAGTGGCAGATGTGCATGATACAGATGATTGACAAATGAAAGACTGCACTTCAGAAAGAATGATCAAGCACTGGTTATTAGGATGCTGCAGCCATAAGTGGTCAATCGAAATTCCTTGGATTTTTGGCTTGTACCCAAGGAAAAGCTGCGATGCTGGGTAGATCTTGTTTGTTTCAATTGCAGACCCTTGACATTACAGTCATACAAGAAAGGGACTTGTCAGCAACAACCACTTAAGTAAGCTTTGCGCTGTGAATATAAGGTGGTATAGCCAATGTGGATGGCAGTATGTCCTGTTCGTGGCATGCCTCTGCAAGAAGATACTCCTGGAAGATACTGAAAGCTCTGAGAAAAGCAAGTACCACAGACTGAACCCTGGAAAGGGTACAGTCAACCAGTGTTCTGGATGATGTTTGAGATACTTTATGGAGGGGACAGGATTTCTGGATTTTTTTTTTAACCTTTCTGAAATCATAGGCTCTCCAACTGAGAGGTATTCTCTTTGTCTTAGTGATGTTTGTCTGGTCTGGATATGCCCAAACTATGTGATGCCTGAAATGAGATTCCAAAATCCATTTTGTGGTATCTATAAATAATTTGAGTTTTAGTCGTCCCAGAAATCACAGCTGCTGTCAGCAATTCAGTTAATACGATACATTGTTTTGCATTTAGTGGCAAGACAAATGGGCCAAAATCAAGAGTGATGGTGATCTTAACACTGCTTTATTACCTAGGCAGCTGTGATTTGGAAATAACACCAGCAGCAGTTGATCTCATCAGGTTGAGTGTCTTTTGCATCATTTGACCCAGGCTTTCTGCTGTTGCCAGTCTTACTTCTGAGAGGATAGCAATCACCTACTCCAGATAGGTCGTTTTATGTAAAGATATTGACTGGTCTTCTAAGGCACGATGGTGGTGGTGCTGATTATTCCAATATCCCTTTGTCAGTTACCTATTATCTGTCCCTTTTATAACCCTTTACAATAGACTGGGAAGGCAAGGAGTTAACACCTGTCTTTGCACAGCCTCGCTTCTTCCCTCCTTTTCAATCCACTGTATAGATGAAAGAGAGGAGCAGCATGAAAGAGGAGGAGGTTATGATGTGGAAAATTATCAATTTTTCCCTGTTTGTCTCATCTTCACCTATCCTACTGTCAGTCAGAACTAAATGTTGATATATCACGCACAATTTTTGGTGTACTCACAGAATTTTAAAGTGGGCATATAAAAGGCAGCAGCCCATGAAATCAGGAAATTTATAAACATTCATGCAAGGAAGCAACCTGTGGCAGGATGAAACCTTGCATCTTTTTTTTGTGAGAAATTGTTACAACCCTTGCGCTCTCTTTGCAAGTAACAGTATCACACCTGTCCTACAGGAGGTTTAGATGTGGAGACAGGGAGCCAGAATTCTTCAGCATATGTATTTAGGCTTACGTTGTCATGCTATCCAGCTGGACTTAAGTGTTAGCACTTAATTCAAGGACTGATAGGTGCATGTGACTGCGTATCTAAAGCCGGTAGTTACTGTTGTGGTCATGGCATCCTCTGATGTAGGTCTGAGTAACATTATCAATGAAAAGTACTGCAAATTGAACAGATCCTTGTACATGATGTACATATAACCGTGCAGCATAGAAGACACCTATTCAAACCGAGTGCTGCTTCATGGTAATAACCTTCCTCTCCAAGAAGGTTAAAGGGGAACAAAAATTACAAGCTTGGCCTATCTCCTCACAAAGCTTGGATCTGACAGAGTTAGGTATGGAAGTTACAGATTACAGAGTTAACAAGAGTTACTCAGTAATTGGAATAGGAAGGATTCACTGTTAGGGCCTCTTTGAAAAATAAACTTACATTGAAATTCTTTTCCATGCATATCTCAGTTACACTAAGCTCGAACTTGTTCTTTCCGTAGTTACAGCCTAAATGTCACTAGCCATTCCTCTGCTAGTTGCTGGAAACCCTGTGGCTCTGTTACTCCAAAGTATGTTGCCACAATTCTGCCTGTAGTTTGGAAGGAGCCTAACAGAAGACCACCCAGATAAACTGAGAGAGTCTCCAGAGCAGCTCTAGGGCCCTTGCACAAACCAAGAGACACTGCTTGCTTTATTTCTCTTAAAGATTCTTAGGTGGAAGGGTTTAATGCTTGTGCACAGCTAAACTTTCAAAGTGAGCAAACGTGAGTCTCATCTGCTGGAGCTGCCATGTCACGCGTTCCTGGGGATAAAGGGTGCTCTGGGGCTGCATGAAATGCTGTCTGAAGCAAGTGCGGATTTCTACCTCAGTGAGCTGGTCCTGCTGCCAGCATTCTCTGCATACCCATCCCAGGGAGGCCCTCCTCTGTAAACTCCACATGAAAGAGAGCAGACTAAAAGCCTTAGAAAGTGCATCCAGCTTTTTGTTTCCTTTGTCATCAATACAGTGTGTTCTGGTGTCTCCAAGACAACCATGTCTAAAAGGCTGACTGCATCTTTCACTGTTGCTCTATAGTGAGCTTGCTGAAATGGGCTCTGAAGGCCAGCCTCTAGCTGTTTTTTATCCGTGAGTTTTCTGGGTAGTACCTAGTGCTTGCTTCAGTTCCAGTTTTATTGCAAGAATTAAGCTTTGGTTTATCAGTTTAAAAGACATTATTTTGGGGTTGTCCCAGCTCATCTTTCTTTGACTAACTGTAACAAGCAGTTAGGATGTTTCCAGTAACGCCTGCAACAATGCTGGCTTTCTTTGCATTTTAGGTCCATTCTGCATCTGATAATAGATGCCTTCCTGCCACTGAATAGAGATGTACTGAATCTTGTGTTCTGCGTGTTCTTTGTTGCTCATGTGTGCCACCACCTTGAATGATTGCTGGTTTCATATTTAAGTTCAGATAGTGAAAATACTTTTTTTGTTTTATGATTTCCATATAGTTGTTCAGTTTGCGGACTTGGAAATCTGCAGAATTTGGAGGGGGCAGGAATCATTCGTGGTACGTGTTCCTTGAGCAGCAGTCCTTTTCCAGTGTTTGTCTGCCCCAGAACTTTAGCCTCTGTGCCCCCTTCTGTGTAATGTACATCTCTGCCACTGGCTTAGAGAAAACTGGTGATGAAATAGGGTTTCAAGGGCAGCACATGTTGTCTCCCATGATGTTAGGGGCTTTGGGAATTAAGAGTTGTCCATTTGCCTCACAGCTGGCTAGGAGAAACTGGATCCAAGACTGGTCTCTTGGCTAAAGATAATGTAATTATTTGTGCCAGCTGCAACAGTCAAGAACCACCACCCTGTCCCTTGCAATGGGTCTTTCCAAGGTAGTTAGCATGGGCATCAGTAGGAGTAAAGCAAGTGTTTTTCATACTTTCACTTTCAGAAATGGCCGAGACCCATGCATCTAGACAAAAGAAAAAGAAATAAAATCCTTTTACGGCAAATTCCAGCCTGAGTGGTTGCAATTTTGTTCTATTGGCAAACTCACTGTTCTGTAAAAGTACATAGATATACATCTAGATAGACAACATTGATATATGTTGGGAAATCTTTATTAAGGATCTTTTGTCAATTCTGCTTGTGTTACATATGCCTTTAAATCCATCTCAGATCCTGAAGATGCTGCATCCATTTAGTGTTTGTTGTAGGCCATGATTTATTTGTATGTCAGAATCCAGTATCTTAAAGATAAAATTGATTTCTGCAAGCATTGTATCGGTATAGTTGAAGGGGTAAGGACGGACTTGCCTGTAGACAGTAAGAAAGGACTAAGTGAAGCTGTAGCCTGCAGTGGAATGAATGAGGGCAACCTATGGTTTTGTATGACCAGGGCCATAAACTAACTTGGCAGAAGCATTTCCCCCATGCTTGCATGTGGTAGAGACGAGACATGTATTCCCTTAGCACTGTCTGTTTAGAAACATTTCCTATGGTTTTCTACCAGGGTTTCTGCAGAGCAGCCTAACTGGGGGGCAAAGGGGGTATTACTGTCAAGGAGGGGGGAAACTGAGACATGCTTTGTGAGCCTTGCTCCCCCACCCCCCATGCCATTAGCCCTTTTAGGAAAAACCACAGGAGTAAATCCTCTGTTTGGTGGAAAGATTCCAGGCATCAGACACCCATGTCGTGGCTCCTTGTCGTTTCCCTGGGATGCAGTCTTGGAGTTCTCATGCATACCAAACTATTCCAAATCAATACCAGTGTGTAGTACAGAGAGGTTTCTGGTATCTACTTGTTTCCCTTTAGCGTTTTCTTTGCAAACGCAGCGGCTTTAGTCTGGAAAACCTGGTCTTTGTTTGTTGATGTTTTATTTATTTATTAAGTATCAATTTTGAGATGCGTGTCCAGGAAGTTTTCTTTTGTTTAACTTTCAAATGAAATTAGAAATGAAAATTCAGGCATTTCTCTTTTCTATAGCAGTCTCTAATTGTTTTTCTTCTCTTGCCTCATTTAAAGCAACTATAAATAATATGAAGCTGACTTTTAACGCTTTCAAACTTTGGGTTCTTTTTGAAAACAACATGAACTCAAATTTCCAGTAGATGTCATCCAACAATTTTAAGAGAACAGTGCTGCAAATAATGCCTAGAAGCTGGGAGTGGGGGAGGCAGGCTTATTTAATTTTTTTTTAGGGTTTAGAGTTTTATAAAGACTTGTAAGAACATAAGGTTGATTGGATTTGACTTGGTATATTAACAGGCTATTGACTGGCTGGTTCCAGCTTTTCAGGTCTTTCTTAAGTTCACCTTAGTATTGTGTCTGCCCTCCTTTAGTTGTTCAGTTGCACCATACATCATTTATTTCATGTGTATGTAATGTTTTAGTAAATTGACTGATGTGGGCATTGAGTTACATAATGATGAAGACCTTGAAACTATAATTAGGTTTAATCTACTGTGTGCTATCAAAATACCCTAAAAGACAAAGCACTTTTCTCAGAGTTATTGTTGGTAGTTGCATTTAATAATCACAATTTAATATATTAATTTTTTTTTTCATTTCAGTGTTTCATGTTAAATGAACATTTTCACTTTGAAAGGTGGATTGTTTGCCTCTAAATGGATCAGTATTAGCCAAAGTCGCCTTCTTATTCTTAAAATAATGTAGTATTTTACAGTTTACTTCAATTTTAGGAGTTTTGACAAAAATTGCCCTTTTTCCTAGAGGTGGGTGGAAACATAAAATGATTGTTCAAGGTTATTACTGAAATTTCCAGTTGTCACCTGCAGTGCTGTAATTTCTCATTTAACATTATAGTGGTGCAGCATAAACTACCTAATGGTCCATAAATAAACTTCAAAAATCTATATTTCTATTTGTGTCATTGGTAATGCCTGCTAGTGGGCACTGGTACTTAACTTCTGCCGGGCTGTAAATAAAATTATTTTTCAGCCATTTATTGCTTCCTTCAACTTGCCATGCAAATCTTTAGCCAGAGTGAGATTTTTCTTATGAGGAATCTGCATAGCATTGTATTTTCCTATGAAGATAAGAGCAAATTCTTGCTCAAATTGTAAACCTTTGCAAAAGCAGCATGCTAAAAGCTTGAGAGTTTGAGGAAATTCTTTGCCTGATTTTTGTTTCCTTTTGGACTGGCATGCTTAATACTCTTTCTGGACGTGTTATGTGGAATAATTGGGGGCGGGGTGTGTGGGTGTGCGGGCGAGGGGAGAGAAAAAAATACTCAGGTGTGCCACATGTAGCGTACCGCTTGGCGAACTTGGTAAAGAAGTAGACTTAGGACTCAGCCTGATGTCCGTAGACACCAGTCAAGTACAAATGCGCTTTTATAGCTTTTACTGCCCAGGGCAAGCTGGAAAGAATTACCACCCCTCCTAGTCAAAAGCCACTTGCACAGTAAACAAAACAGTCACTAAACAATTTGCTGCCCTTGATATTTTGCTGACCTGTGTGACCCTTTGTGCTGCCTACATGGCAGAGCTGCCCCTGCAGCGTTGTCACTGGAATACTCTGGGCTATAGCATTTCTGTCGTTTGATCTTGTATTCTCGAGCTGTGTGTTTGTGTGTCAGGGCATAAATTCCTTGTCTGAGGAGAGGCTGTGGTGGCTTCTCTTGTTTGGAAAGACAGAGGTCTGCAGCAATTATAGCAGTAGAAACTGCTTGTGGTTAGGCTCTGATGGTGCTTGCCCTGTGCATGAAACTGCATGGCTCAGCCCTGGCAGCAGTAGCAGTGGATCCTCCTCACTTCTTATCTCTTGACCTCCGTTTTGCTTCTGCAGGGAAACTGCTCCTGCTTGACCTGGGAGGGATGTTCCTCAGGGTCACCCAGTAAAGCAGCGTTAATAGGGGCAGGGATGGATGTTATGCTCCATTCCCTGCCTCCTTTACTAGACAGATTTTATTTACCTTATATCATGTTCTGTAGTAGGTACATTCGATGCCCCCCAAAAGTTTGTTGTTTGCTTTTCTTGGAATTTATCATCCATGGTAAAGAAAGGAAATAGTAAAATCATTACTACATGTGCACAATGTTTATAAGCAGATGAAAAATGTAGACTTGGCTATTGGTCCAGTGAACGTAATAATGTACTATGCCAGGAAACAAAAGTACACCTTTTAAAAACTTGGTAAATTTAATTTTGGAAAGCAGCAATATTTTAGAGCACAACATTGAACAGTATCAAAACTGCATTTAGGTTTGATGAGCCAGTCCTCTAACTCAAAGTTACTTAATTTGTTGAGTAGGCCTTCTAAATGTATTTCAGGCTCAGATGAAAAAGTAAAGGACAAAGTCTTCTTTCTTACATTAATTAAAAAACCCCACATCTCAGCCTTCTGCAGTTGATGACCACAAATAAAAAAAGTATCAAATATTACTGATAAATATTTTTAAAATAAAAACTGCTGCCTGACTGAAAAGATGTTTAAGTAAAAATTATTCCTTTCCATTTTCATCTAGAGAAATGACATAGGTTTTTTGTTCTTAAACATTCAGTTTTCCATTCAGGTCAATGAGCACCACAGGCTCAACTATGTTTTTGACCTGATGAGGCTACTAACAGAGAATGGTCCTATTTGACAAGAGAGGGTACATTTACATTAATTATACTTTAAAAAACAAAAAAAACCAAAAAAAACCCCAAAAAACCCCCAAAGATTTCTATACATAGTTTAAGTGGTGACGAGTTTTCAGGACAGTATTTTGAGTGGTGTTTTGTTCTTCCTCGTTCATTTTTTTGATTACTTTGTATGACTTTTCCAATTTTTCTTTTCAGACCTTTGTGTTGATTTCTCATTCCTTTGTGGAAGTCTTCTGAATTTAGGTCTTGCTTGTTTGTTGGAATGGATTTAAGAATTGTTTCTGAATCTTTTGTAAAGACAGCGTAAGTTAAGTTTGCTTTTTGTCCATCATTAATTAAGAGCATCTCTAGTTGTGATGGGGAAAAAGCATTTGATGGAATAGTGGAAAGAAGTGATGTGTCCCCTGTTGTTATCTCCTAAAATACCATGAAGTAAGCTGTCCCAGGTAAGGGAGATTGATCTCCTAAGGCATTGCTGTTTCTCTTGCTTTTGCCACCCTGCATCAAGATTTTGGGAAGACCATTGTGTCTGCTACCTTTGGAGCCGAGACTCTTTTTATTCTCTTCCTGTCTTTCTCATTTGGGAGAGTGATAGCAGAGATCTCACTAGCATCTAAGAGACAAGGACTTGCGTAGCAATAGTATTGCCCTGAATGACATGAGCACATTTTATGGCAAACACCTCTTGGAGACATCTAGGTGAAATATGTGAAGGCAGAGAATCAAGCTGCGTCTTGTAGAAGGCAGGTTAGGAAAAGACATGGTGGAGACAAGGTGAATTAAGGAAAGGGAGATTAATTAATGGTAAAACAAGTTAGCATTGCAATATTGGCAAAAGAGCAGAAATTTATTAGATCTGAAGGTAAGCTAAAGTAAAAACTAAGCTCTGCAGCTGTACATGAGACAGTTGGATGTGATTGAATAAAGAGATTGAATGTAGTTACTGATTTTTATCCTGAGGGCTTTTTGAGTACCACAGATAAATCGCAGTTGCATGACTAAAATATTAGATGTCTCCAGTTATTCTTTTTCCTTGGTCTGCACAGAAACAGTTTAATTGTAGTATTGGAGACATCCAACAACAAAGGAGTTAAGGAAAAAGCATACAGATTGGTGATACCAGGTTTTTTGGAAATTGTTAAGTTATGTCTATAATGGGCAAAATTACAACAGTTGCACATTAAAAGTGACATCTCTGCTTCTTTTAAAAAAGAAAAGCACTGTAGTGAGTTTTGTCAAAATGTTAACTTCTAATAAAGAACAGCAGCCATGTTGTGTGCTTGTGAGCCAAAAGTCTTGTTAATTTTACCCAATGCCTTTCTCAATACCCAGGTTGCTGTAGATAATTAATTTGTGGCATTACTTACATGTGCCTTGGTAATTTTTCCTGATCTATTTGACACTACTACGCACGAATCTGTTAAGACCTTCACATGAATCTTACTATTTTATGACATCATAGTCTGTTGGGTTTTGTGACATTCTTAACTTATGTACGCAGTATTACAAGGATTATTGAAAATGGACACAGCGTCTAAATGGAGTTGCATTTTCAATGGCTCTTTGCTTTTTCTTTTTCTTGGCAGCATATCAAAGCAAAGTAATCATGTCTTGGTGCCAGTATTTTAAAATGTAGCTCAGATGTTCAGTGTAAGGTCGGATCTGTTCCATTTCTCTTGCTGCTGGAGAGGCTGCTTTTATCTTTCAGAGATCCCTTTCTCATGGGAAGGTGATCTTTAAATACTACGATCTGAGCCCTGAATGGCAAATCAAAATAACGCAACGCTTATTTACCATAGCTATTGCCCATCTTAATAAGGGTTATTCTGGACTCGGAGTGCTTGGCTGAGATAGTTGGCCAAATTGATTATGTTGCTTGCTAACCTGACTGCTTACCCCAGCAAAGTGTTATGCACCAGCCATGTGGACTCTCCCACTGGGCAGGAAGGTCTGCAGTACCATCCCTGTGAGCAGCCTGTCCAAACAAACCTGGATGTGTGATGTCCAGAAGGCACTATCCAGGAGATGTAGGCACTACTGGAGCCTGCGTTTGTAGGCTCTCAGGCTGTATTCATTGGGAGACTCCTCTTGAGAGCAACTGAATTCCTTAGCTTTAATATATAATGAGGTAGGTTGATGGGATATGGGTCCATTCTCCAATTACAGTGTGCATATTTCAATAGAAAGTAGATAGTAGTGGAGAACACCTGCACTGAAGTTACTTGAAATAAATAGAAAACAATGAGCCTTGGTTTTCCTTGGATTTCAGAGTCTACATGTTGGGGAGGCGGGGGTTTCTTTTGTGGCTTTTTTGTGTTGGGTTGGTTTTGCTTGGTTTGGGGTTTTGTTTGGGGTTTTTTGGGGGTGGTTGTTTGTTTTGTGCTTTCATTTGGTCTTTTTCTGTTGTTGATTTTTAACTTCCTAGAACACAGCCCTAAACCCTGGTGAAACAGAACCTAAACAGCATTGCAGAGTTTGACTCCAGCCCTTGCCTGCAGGGTGTAGACTAGCCAGACCTGCATGCAGATGGCTGTCAATTCCCTCAGACATAGGTGGGAGGAGAGAGTGGTTTTAGCTGCCGGTGATGAACATCAGACTCCCAACATCTGATGACAGGTTGCTATTTCACGCTCTACAGTTTTGTTTCAACAGAAATTCAGCATGTTGTCTCGCAGAATGACTCCGTCTTCTCTCGATAGGTGAAACTACTGCGTTTATGGACCAAAAGCATTTTCGTATGCATACAAAGACATGTCTTGGTTATAGTAAGTGTCTGTGATTTATTGGAGAGGAACTGTGTGCATCGTGTACCAGGAAAGGAAAGAATTTTGCCATGAGTAACTTACACAGTCTTTTAGACAGATCATGAATCTGCTTATATTAGCTATCAAAATACAGCATTTTGGTGATCTTTGTGTAAGATGCTCATGATAATGCTTATCCTAAGGAAAAATATCTCTGCATCAGCAGTCATTACTGTAGGACACACTGGGTAGTATTTTCTGAAGTACATAGTAAGTTTAGCTTGGCTTTCTTTATTCCCTTTGCAGTTTGGCATTGTTTTGGGGGAGAGGAAGTGAAAGGAGATGTTTGTTCTCATGACTGAATGCAACAGGTGTCTTTGGGGAATTCAAATGTGAGGAAAATTGAGAGGAACACAAATGACAGTTGAAATAGCCATTGAAATATTTATTACAATGGGGCTTTTCCACTTAGATTCCTTTTGGAAATTAATATTTAGTATTCTGGTAATCAAAGAAGGGAGTGCTTTTCTATTGGAATAAGGCAGTACTTGGATTTCTGAAGGCAAATTTAGTTTCGGTTTTGTGGTGCACTGATTCTGCAAGTTAGCACCGAATGTTTCTGTTGTCCAGGTGCTTGGACAGTCTTTGATTCTTGTAAACATTAGAAGTTACTACTATTTTCATCTAGTACCTAGATCTTCCAGTCAAGGATCAGTCCCATTGTACTGATTGCTGTAGGGGTAATCCCCAGACACTTTGCAGTCTGGGTGTTTGGAGGGTGATGCTGCATAATCTTTACAAAGAAACTTAAGATGTTGTGACTAACAATTGAAAAATCAAGACTGTAAAGAGTACAATACCTCACTGCTTCTCAGAAAAATAGTCTTGACTTAGACAGTAATAGGTTAATTGCCACATCCAGAAATGAAACCTAATGATTCCCTTTAGGAGCCATAATCACATGTGGGTTTTTCATTGTGATATTTATAACTGTAATCTTTGGTCTCGAAGCTCTTGTAACGGTTAAACCCAGCAAAAGGGTTCAGAAAGGTAATATCCTGCTCCTGTCCTTAGGCTTTCCTAAAAGTAGAATTTTCAGTTCTAGTTCAATCAGTCAAGCCCCTGCCATTTTCAGGCATTATTCCAATCTAACACAATTTGAATGTCAAGTGTCTTGTGTTTTGCGCTCACACGGCCCACAGGGAAGTCTAGACATAAAATAAAGGCAGCTGCATTTATCATAGGAAGCATATCTTCAAATATATCAGAAGATCTGTTCTTTTTCTTTTCTGTTCTTCCGTGGCTGGACTGAATCACGATTGTTAAATGAGAGTCTGTTCAGCCAGGTCTGTTCCCACCTGGAATAAATTGCATAAATTTGCACAGCATTGTCTTGGCATAGGATCCTCAACTATGTCTTAATTTTGCAATGGCTGTATTGAAAGTCACCTCTTGAATTAAGTCTGTCTGTATCCTTCTCATTTCTCTGCATATTGTATCTGAGGATTATTTTTCTTTTTTCCTTCCTGTATTAACCCGGGTACTGTGTTGTGCTGCTGTCACACTTGTCTGTGTTTTGTGGAGAAAACAGTGTTTATCAGTGTTTTTTCCTAGCATAACACCTTTTTTATTCCTGTCAATTTGAATTTAAGTGGATTATTTGAGCGTCGTAATTTTGTAATCCCTAGACAAGATATGCAAAGAATGGTAAATACTCTTGAAGGAAAGTAGCATCACTTGAATTTTGACTTAAACTGTGTCAGCTGTACACAAGTGACCTTGTGTTGGTCATTCTAAGAAGTTTGCACTATATATAGTGCAGTCAGACATGAAGGGACAATAGTTTCTCTAATTTACCTACAGCCAGGTAGACCTTACGTGAAATAAAACAGTAATTTGAGAAGGCTCAGGCCTGAGGTCCTGGCTCTGCAGCTCAAACCCAAAGAAGCCAAATTTATCTTCCTCTTTTGTTTTTCTTTTTATGCTGTTCAGATTTGGTAACATTACAACGATAGATGGTTTTCATCTCCTTGCAAATATGGTTTAGGTAATCAATCAAGAAAATAAAAGTAATTAATAATCATCCCTGAACATTCCCAACGTGCCAGTCACTGAGAAATATTCCAGCACTGGATTATTTTTCTTCTGATCATTGTACTTATTTTAGCTCAAGAGGAAGTATATGTAAAATATGTACTGATTACTCTTTGCTCCTATGTGTAGGACCGAATACAACTTCAATGTTTCACTATGGTGTTGCAGGGTTTTAGGTGAACTTCCATGGTCAGCAGTGTCAAATGATTCATTATATATGTCTTAGTCATTTAAACAGGATGGCTAATACAGTGGTCCTTCATTATTTTTAAGATATCTACACAGATTTATTGCATCTGGGGGGAACGTGAGGTGTGTTTTGGAGAGAAGCTATAACAGGCTGCTGAATAAACAACCCAGGTGATACAAGTACCTTAAAATACACAGAATTAGGCATTTTCCTGCCAGTTCCCCTGATATTTCCCCCTCTAATGATTAATTAATGATTAATTAGCACATCGCATTTGCCATTTTAAATTATGAAAGTGATACAAAGAATACCCATTTAGAGGTTACTTTCACCCACAGTTCTTCTCTGAGAATGAGAAAAGGTATTGCCCTACCTTTTTGAGTCCTCTGCTTTGTTATGGGAAGCACTACTGTGGCCTGGCTGTGAAATACACTGTACTAGCCTGCACCAGTCACCCAGTGCTTTTTTGATTTTTAAGGTCAGATATGGGTTTCATAATAATAATAATAATAAAAACCTGCGGTCTGACTAGATAACATTAAGCTGCCATGCCAACTAGTTTTCTGCCTGAGGCCTACTGGATATGATCCAGTGATAGTATAATCCCTGGGATTTATGATTTTTATTGCTATCTGACACATCAGTGTAAATACTGCTAGGCTGTCCCTGCTCTTCTTCCACCCCGTCTGGCAACTGTTAGGTTTCTTGCCCTTTTTTTTATACAGAAGGAAATAGGGTGGGTTTTTACCATTATCCATTTGTTAAGGTAACGAGCCCCCCTGTATTATAGGGTGGCACTGCTTTGAGATAGGCTGTGCCTGCTGTTTGCTGTGAGGATGCTGGTGCAGTTGTGTCCATGTCCAGCTCCACTGGCTGGGAGGGTTCTCCAGGGGGAACCTGGAGATAACAGAATTTACATTCTAGGAATGAAGTGGCACGCAGAGCTGCCACAGTAACTTGAGGTTGACTTAAGGCCCTTTTAAAAATCATTAAAAATAATTGCAGCTTTGGAAAATTATACTGTAGTGTGCTGCCCATGGGAGGCACCTGTGGGGGAGTGACAAAACCCACCAGTGTTGGACAGATCAGACAGAGAAGGACAGGAGAGAGGAAAAGCAGTGCTGATGCTTGTGGAGGGTCATCACCCTCAAATGTGCACTGGTTTGTGAAAGTTGAAGAGCAGCTGCAGGTAAACTGTCCCCTTTCCTCTTGCTGCATCCATAGCCACGTGCGGGGGACTGCAAAATGTGTTTCCAGGCAGTGAGTGGTATTCTGGGGTATCATCGAGCCATTTTGGTTGGAAAAGAGTCCTAAGATCAGAGTCCAACTGTAAACCTAGCATTGCCAAGTCCACTACTAAACCATATCCCTAAGTGCCATGTTGGCACATTTTTTAAACACCTCTAGGGATGGCAACTTAACCACTTCCCTGGGCTTGACAATGTTCCAATGCTTGACAACCCTTTTGGTGAAGTTTTTCCTAATACCCAACCTAAACCTCACCTGGTGCAACTTGAGGCCATTTCCTCTTGTCCTGTCACTTGTTGCTTGGGGAAAGAGACTGACACCCACCTCACCACAACCTCCTCCTTTTGCAGCAGAGTGCAGAATATTAAATGGTCTCATATCTGTTTTCAAGACACACACCTTTTTTTTTTTTTTTCTTTTTAATGAGAAGCAGGAGCATTGGCATCACTGCCATTTTGTCAGAGCTTGGATTTTTTTGTTTGTTGTAATGCAGTGCAAATACAACATTCACAACTGCCTGAGAAGTCCTACAATCTAATGAGAAAAATCCCTACTTTTATTTTATTGTATTTCTTTTCATGGTTAGAAGCGATATGTACCCTAAACGTGATAAATGCATGCTTCTCCCCATGTTCTGTTGTTACTCCTAAACCCTTCTTAGTGTAGGGGTTTAGGCCGCAGTGGAAAACTGCTGACTGGTTGAGTTGGTGAAACATTAATCATCAGCTTATTTGAAAGTACACACCCATTTGATATTTCAGCAAGTCTTCCTTCTTTAAAGAAACTCCAGGAGCCTGCATTTTTATTTATTAATTAGTTGTGTTTTTTTTTTTTAAAGACAGCCTTCCAGTGACAGGCACTTTCTGCCTGGGTGTGCTTGAAGCCTGAGCTGCAGCCTGGGCTGTCAGCCTGAAATTTGTAACGCTTTGGCACCTCTGGCATCTCTGGAGTACAGTTGAAAGAGGGGGCAGGAAAAATGGGAGCATCAGGGGATAAAGTCAGTTTAAAAAAATGTAGAGAACAGAACACCTAGAGAGAGGCGGAGGAGGAGGAATAAAGAAGAAAGAAAGAAGAGCTAGAAGAAATGAAACCTGAAGCTTAGAAAGACTTTAAGCCAGCAACAGCTAGCAAGGAGAATATATGAAAGCATCTATACTTTGTTCTTGCTTTCCTAATTTCTAATGAGGGAGGGGGCCCCCCCAAAAAAGGAAAGAAAAAAAAAAAGGAAAAAACCAATAAGCTAACATTTTTTTCATTTTCTAAAGAAACAATAAAAGGCAAAGCTGCTTATGGAGGTTTTACTAGATATTTAAGTCATTATTGTAGCAATAAAACTGCTCTTTAATTGCTGCACCATAATTGTAGGTATTTGTTTCTTACACTGCTTAAGGTCACATAAAAATGAATAGAGGTAAAAATAGGTTTGTGTTAAGTGCCTGAATTTTCAAACTGTTTTCTGCTAGCTATGTGCACAGACAGTACTTTCCCTTTAGTCTCCTGCTTTGACTGTTCAGTAGATACATTTTTTAATTACCAAATTGGATTTTAGCAGGTGTAGTCAGTTGATGCATTATGGGTATAAGAGATTAGTGTTTAATCCTTCTTTTTATTACTGTGTAGAATGGTATACTTGGGAAAGTATTAAAGGTGCATTGCATACTCCAGAGTACAGAAATGACATTTATTACCGAGTTTTCTTTCAGCTAGCATCATTTAGAAAAAAAAAGCTGGCACAGAACTCTGCAGGGGCCTATAGGTTCATCTATAGTGAAATTGCCTTAAACAATGCAGAATGAAGGAAAAAGGAAAGAAACCTTTTTGTGTTTTAAAACAAAAGCAGTTGTTGAAATATAAGTACTTCCCCTTCTTGAAGATGCTTATTCTTTTTTTCTGCATTTTATTTTTTTCTAAAATAAAGACAAAAGGGGTGTCAAAGCGCAGAAGATCTTTGTGTCAGTAAGTGGTAGAGGCAAGGACTGAAAAGGGTCAGTGAATCAGATATAATTTGGGCTCTGTTTGAGATACCAGTGCTGTGTTTTGCTGATGGCTGGTATTCTCATTCTGAAAAGCTGCAGAAGCATTTCTATCGAATAGAAAGAACATTATCCCCATTTTCATTCTGGCATGCCTGTTACGACTTTGTTCTGTAAACAAAGAGGATTATGGGAACTGGAAACTAGATGGCATTTTGTTAAAGAACTGAGTCTTTCGCTATGAATGCAAGAATTGGACAGTCTGGTGATAGCTACCTGTGAAAGAAAATACTTTAAGAACAGACCTTAGTGTTTGAGATAGTAGGGTTTATGAGGAAGCAGTCGTCTAATGTAGGACAGAGTATGTCCTGGGCTTTAATATTTCCCAGTTGCAGACTGGGAAAAAATAATTTAAAAGAAAAAAATCTCAAAATGCAATTGTACAAATTAAGAATGAAAAATATATGCTGCAGGAATAGGGAGAGGGAGGTCTGTGTCCAATGTCCTTCTGTTGTGTAGGCTGCCAGATTGCTTTGCAAGTGTGTTATTTTAGGAAATGCGTGTGTCTGGAGCTAGCAGTCTGGGGAGACGGGCAGGAAAGAGAATTGCATTGAATGAGTCTTCGTTGCAGTAACTAGCACAAATTATTTTTATTAGTGTATCATACAACTTTACAGCTTTTCTGCAGTACTCAGCATCTTAATTCTGCAGAGTAAAGTCATATGTTAGTACTAGGTTTTACCTAATGCCTGCTGCAGTTCACCCTGGAACTTCTTTCCGTTAATGAAATAAGTGTATAGTATGAATTAAACCATAACTCTTGAAAATCACTTTTTCTTTTAATTATTGTTTTCCTAACTAAATAGAAAAATAATTACACAGTACAACACAGACATGTGGAAAGTTAAGCTGATAGAAGTCAGATCATGAAACTCCTAAAGCTGATAACTTGAATATATCCCCAGTTTTGTCCCAGTTGAAGCTTTTTGGTGTGACACTTCTTTCCCCTTTTTGTGAGCTTCATAGCGTAGCTTTCACTTGGCACCAGGCTGTAAAGCTTGTGAAGTGAAAACAGCAATGAGACACAAATGGCTATATCTGGCCCTCAATAAGTGGCAAAACTCCAGTTGGTTTTGTGTGACCCGCTGAAGTAGCCTTCTACTGGGCGTGGGCTGGGGTGGCAGAACACAGTGCTCAGCGCAAAGGCAGAGGTTTTAAAAAACAATTACTCAATTAGAAGGCTTGCCTTTCAGAAAGTGCTAAGCAGCTGCCTTTTGACAGCCAGGCTTTCTTTTGAAGTGTTGCAGGCTGGTTACTCAAGAAAGGCTCAAAATGAGTACTGCTTTGAGATTTTTCTGGATGGTCTGGAGTACAGGGGAAACTACAGCGCATGGATATAAAAGTAGAAAAGGGGATTAGAAAAAAGGCTAGAAGAACCTATTAGAAACAACACTGGTGCATTGAAGTATCTCTAAAGGATATACTGATGAATTGCATTATAATACAGGTAGGAAAATGCCATTGTCTAAAATCTGATTCTATTCCATATTTATTTTGCATCAGCAATTTCTGTAGTTATTTTTTTCAGCTTTTGGGTGAGAACAAGACATCTTCCCGGCTGCTGTAGACCACCCATTTATTGTATTATGATTTTAAGCTGGTCTTTGGAAGTTCTAAAATCAGACCCACTGTAAAAGTGTGCTGCTGGTGATGGAAAAGGCAAGTTAGAATGTGGTTTAGTTCTTTGTGATTATAGCAGCCCACCATGATGACAAAAACACAGTCCTCTTGAAAGTAATCTATAATTGTAGTAAAGGATGTTTCTTTGGCATTTCACATGCTGCCAAGCCTTGAGCTGAAATATGAGCATGTGCACTCAGTTAGGACTAACATCACCTTACAGATACAGAAGTAACCAGTCTGAATAAATGACTAATTTATAAAGTAGTTGATATTTTTAATGTGGTTTAGTGTAGTTCTCTCCAGTTTCTCTCTTGGAAAAGTAGGAGGACTCATTCTTGGAGGAGGTGGTGTTCAGATATTAAGTATGCAGATAGCTAGAGCCTTCGAGCAGAATGTTGCCACATAATTTCTCATTCTATGAAAAGGTAAAAGTGGTATCTGGCAGGTAGTTGTATGTAAGCTACTTTCTTATTCTGTTTATTTTATCTGCTACAGAGTGATCCTGCGTGGATTAAATATACCTGGCTTTTCCATTTAACAATACACACTCTTAACTGTATTGCTGGAGCGCTTATGCTGTTAGCACTTGGAATTTGTTGTAATTTCCATAATGTCCCCTAAGTGAGCCTTTGCCTTGAGGTCGGTGGTGAGGCATTGAGAATAGCATTCAAGAGAAGTAACACCGTTCCAGCAAATTTACGGAGGGAAGTACACTTTTTTTGTTTGTATGCATGTGGATGTTTTGTAGAAGTCAATTGGATGTTTTCAAAGTACAAAAATCCCGATAGCAAACCCAATGCAACTGTCTTGGGATCAAAGCAAGTAATGAAAATTCTGTGTTAATATTCTATATTGTACATGAATATGTTCATGAAAAATTGATGTTAATAATATAGCTCATTATATCATTCTGTACTCAGTCCTTGGGTCAAGTAATTCCGATGTTATCTGCCTAAGACAAAAAGAGCAGAAACAGATTGTCTAAGAGCGAAAACCAACACAAGTAGCTGAAGAAGGGTTTTTATTGTCTGAGAAATGGTTCTAGGTAATTGAAGTATACTATTAAGGTACATGAGGTTAGACATGTATTTTATAGGTGCTATGAATCATTCATTTCGTTAGACCTGAGAATGTGTGGTGTAGCTCTCTAGTGCACTTTAAATGAATTTGAATGTTTAGTTCTTAACATTTTGTACACTACACATGTATGGATATGTTGGAATTACTTCCATGCAAGGGTGTTAACTTGAAAGCTTGCTTTAATACTCCAGAGCTGTAGATTTTCATTTTAGACTGTTGTGGTCACAGAGGTCCTCTCTTAATTATTTTTAACAGATTATACTTGTGTTAGTTTTAGGACAAGAAAAGACTCCCTAATTAGAACAGTAATGGTCTTTGTCTTAGGGTCTAATGTTTAATAATATACTAACACTAAATACAATTCTTCTTCTGTTTAAAGACAGTTTTTGTAAACCCTTATGCATGGCCTTATTTTGAGCATGTGAACTAACTGAATTTACTCCCGTGCTGTGGATTACTGCTTTGATATGACCAAAGGTATAATCTTTAAAACCCACATATAGGTGTATTTCAGATTATGATTGAGTATTTCCTAATGCTTTCAAATATATACTTCTAAGAAGCAGATGCTTTTCAGAAGATGCAAAAGATACTCAAAAGAGAGGTATTTAAAAATCCACGAGTTGTTTTTACAAATTATGAGATACATCTGGTCATTTATGCAGAGCGTTATTAAAAAGCAGTAAAATCATATACTTGATTACACTTTCTACTGCATATAAAGTGAGACAAAGATGTTGCGTAATATATCTAGTTAACCTTTTTTAAAATTAAAAGAATCCATATGATTGATCTGTCAATGTAAAGTAACTTTCTGAAAGCATGCCTTCCTTTTCTGTGGTTGTTAGAAAGAACATGGTTCGTATAAACAGCCATTTTTCTCAGTGAAGAAAAAAACTTCCTGTAGCATTTTTTAAAAAATATTTGCCTAAAAGCCTACAGTCAGAAATCGCTCTTTGTTCATCCCAGTTGAACACTGAAAAATGAAGCAAAGTGATCAAAATCAAATTTACAAGACTGATAACCATGCAACTGGGGGGAGAGTAGCTACTGCACAACCTGTACTCTGTCAAGGGAATTTAATTATAGATGGTTATACTTGAGTATAATTGGTTAACGTGTGCGCCTTGCAAAGGGAGAATAATTTTCAGAAAGCATTGACAATTTTATATGTTTTTACCAGGATACTGTCAAAGGAAAGGGATTTTCATTGAATTTCATAATATACAGTTGCCTGGAGGAGGAATATCAATGAAGTGGCTAGCAGGGTGGGGGTTTTTGGCTACAGGAGTCTATATGTAAGAAGATGGGGGGGGGGGGAATCCTCTTTATGAATTTGCATATATTTAAAATTAATATATTACATTACTGTGCCATAGTGGGAAATAATTTTTCATAAAATATTGTGATATCTTAGTCTTTTGGACTGTACTAATTTTAAAATTCACATTTTTGAAAAACAGTAATGATCAAAGTTTAGATTAATATTCATTCTTTTTCCCACTCTCTGCTTTTCAGAAGTATGTCTGAGTAGAGTCAGAGGTGAATCTGGCTTGCTCTTTGTCGTTTCAGTCAAGACACTCTTTTGAAGAGCAGATTCTGAGAGCAGCTGTAGCTGAGATGTGAGGTCACCAGAAGCTCAGAACTATGGGTTATATTGCTGCGTGGTTTTTTTCCTTAGTCTCTTAATGTGAACTGTTTCTAGCTGAGAGTTTTGTTTGTGAACAGACATGACGCTTGGAAGAGGACCAGCCTTCTCCATGCCTGGGGTATGGGTGGTCCTCGCCTCTGAACCCAAGCACGAGCAGCACTGTTTGGTAGTCTAGTCACTAAGTTCCTAAATCATTAGATGTAGTGGCTTCTGAGTAAACTGTTCTTGGACACCTCTTTATTTTTGTGCTAAACAATACAGAATGTCCAGATCTGAAGGCCCACTAATCAGAATTACAGAAGTAGGACTGTGGCAATGATTTCTGCGTGCTGTCATTGTTTTAACTGATACTTTTATATCCTTGGCTGAGAATTGTACATTTTCTCAGTTGGCTGTTGCATTCCAGCATACCTCGTGCATGGTAAGCTGACTCAAACTGCAAGCCTTGGTGTTGAAGTGTGGGAGATCGCTGGGATGATCAACATCTGGAAGCTGGATCTTTTGTCAGTTTTCTCCTCTCATGTGAACAGCAAACCAGAGGTTCTGCTACCTTCTCCGTATCTTGCAGACCTGTAGTCTGCAGATCCATAGGAAAGGAAGTCAGTTGTACTTTATGGAGCGGGTAGGATGGACTCAAGGAGCAACAGGGATTGCCTAGAGTATAATGTATATGAAAACACAAGAGCCTAATATTTATTGGCATTTCAGTGAAGCACTCTCTCACTGTTAATGAGGAAGATCTGAGGCAACATCTTACAAGGAGGACTACAGGAGGAGCCCTAGTGGTGAGGCTTCAGCCTTTTACCTGGGCAGATTTGCTCTTCCTGGGTTTAGAACTCTGTGGACATGTCACGCTCATCTCCCCAAGGTGAGGCTGGTGTTTTATGGAGGGAGACCTTCAGACTCTGCAAGCTGTCTGGAAAGAGCAGTATCCCTGCCCAGCCCAGCAAGATCAGTATTAAGATTGAATTGACATTTTATCATTCATTTGGAGGAGTGCTGTGCTTTGTATCATTTTTGTACATGTTGGACCCTTTTAAAGTACAATCTTTTCTGTCAGGAGAGGGAAAATGGGGGACTCTGGATAACTGAAAGGGGTGCAGTAAGGAAACAAATTCTATATGTCATCTGAACAGCAGCTCAGTCCTTGAAGTTCAAATACAGAAAGGTACAATTCTTCTCAGTACCTTCCTGGAAACAGTGCGTTAGAGAAGAGAGCACATGATGCATGACATTTAGTAGTGATTTTTCTTGAAAAGGGACCTTTAGGTTTTGAAGCTAAATAGTTTGTGCATGGTTTAGCACAATATAAAAAGTCCAATAACTGAAATGAGGCATAAAGCCTCATTTCATCTTCACCTTCACTATGTGCATTTCAGCACAACCTTCATAATGATGTTTTGCACTTCTATTGCCCATACAATCAAAATATTTCATAATGCTTTGGAAACATTAAAGAATGGTCATTGGCTATAAAAGCACGCTGGTTTTTTTGGTTTTTGGGGTTTTTTTTTACCTACTGTTATTTGCAGTAACCCAGAAGATAAGTGGTAGTGAAAGCAATTGGGTAAAGAAAGCAGCAACCTGTTTTCAGTTCTCTTGTGCACCTCACATCATTATCTATAAAGCTGTTTTTACTGACTTCTTGTTTCAATGTGTATCTTTCCAACAGGACAAAAGGAGGAAGCGGGGGGGGTGTGTGTGTGTGAGGAATTAGACTAGATTAATGGACTTGTGTGTTACTTGAAACAGCTTCTAACAAACCCAAAAAGTGAAGTCTTTAACTTAGATTTGCTCTGTGAAGTAAGTTTTTATTGCTTCCTCTGTCTTGTAGATGGTGGATGAGGAAACTGAAGCCCTTAGCTTGTAAGTGACCTACCTGAGATGATAGAGCTGAGTTGCAGGCTGAGCTGGGCACAGAAATTAATCTCTTAACAGACTTGTGGGTTTCTGCCTGACCCTGGTTGGCAGAGAAGGCGCTAGAAGCACAGTTGTGTTTGCAATTATGGTTGCAGTGTAATTAAATTTGTTTTTAATGAATTGACTTGACTGGATCTTTCTGAGGCTTGAGATGCAGCTGTTCCACTGGAAACCGACTGAAACATAGTGTAGGATGTGGATGGAAATAGTTTTCTTGCTGGGGTGGGGCAGGTCTCTGGGAGGGAGGCAGTATATCTAGGGTTAAAACCTTTGCTTTGAAGGATATCACTGTTATGTGGACTGACCCCTAAAGTACACATCTTGTTGCTGCTATTACCACATGCAATTATGAGTTAAGTCTTTCTGCTTTTGAATATTTGTTCTTAATGCATTTTATGTCACACTGAGTTCAAGTGGGCTGTTTTTTCATTTTTTGCTATTCATTTTCTGTCTGTTCTACAGTGAGATTTCAAAGCTGTGACGGAAACAAAAAAATACTCTTTGGAAGCAGTGAACCAGAAGATTTCAGAGTAGGTGAAGATGGTGTGGTCTATGCAGAGCGAAGCTTTCAACTTTCAGCAGAGCCCACAGAGTTCATCGTGTCTGCTCAAGACAAGGAAACTCAGGAAGAATGGCAAATGAGAGTGAAGCTAACCCCTGAACCAGCCTTTGCAGGGCCTTCAGAAAAGGTAAAACAACTAAATTCAGCTGGTATAAAAATGTATCTCTGCAAGCAGGCCTAAAAATAGGGATTAGATTCTGTCTGTCGTGCACATCTCCATGAGGCAGTTTATGAATGGACACCTAGTGCATGCGAAGATGGAGCTTTAGAAGAACTGCACAGTCTGGTGTTCTGTAGCTTTGCTAAGGTGTGGAAAGACATGCCTTAAGTATATAGGATTCATTTATGTTGGAGCGTTTTGTTTGTGTAGTTTGAGATTTATACCTGAATTTTAAGTCGGACACAGTCATTTCTTTATTTTAAATTGCCTGAAAGTATTACAGTATTTATTCAAGCAGTTAAATATAACCACAAAATAAACAAATCTGTGCTAGAATGCATCAGTCACGTTTATTAGATGGGAGCTATAGATTCACAGCAGTAGTAGGAAAGCATTTCTGGCAGGGAATATTGGCTTTGTCTTGTCCCTTCATAATCAAATTGGAGACTGTAAATTATTCATGAATCCAGCACTGCTTGGTAAGGAAGATAGTCTCCCTCTGCTGGAAGCTGCCATAGAACAAACCATGTACTACAACAAAAATCAGACCTAGCAATATACAAATAACAATGCATTTTCTTTAGGAAAACGGTATTGGGTCTACTACCTTTTTCTGGTATATTACTTGCTGCCTGCTGTTTCTTACCTTCTCTTGTGAAGTGCTTGGTTTACAAGTAAAGAACAAAATTTATTCATAGATTAACATACCCGTAATAGGTACATTAATGAGTATAATGTCCAAATAGACAGTGTGGTTATGCAAGACCCATTTCCTGAGAACAATTGGAGACCAGAACTGTGTAAACCTGTTTTTTGTTTGTTTACTTGATGATCGTTTTAAATCTGTTAAGCCATGTTTTTAACAAAGGAAATCTTGTCATTTTGTCTGTAAAAGTCTTAATAAAAGAGCAGATGCTTAGATATACCAGGGCATGCCCTGTGCTTTATAAACATCCAGTTCAGGCAGCTTTACCATCAACAGAATGTAGAGTAGTGGAATCTGGCCTTCAGCTGGGCATCTGTTTTTACTCGGTGGCATATATGATTAGATTTAAAAAAAAAAAAAAAAAAAGTTTTTGTTTTAAAAGATTTGGAAAACATTTTTGTTGCCCTGTCTCCACCCTTAAGCAAGTGCTAGATGTGTGCTGGCATCCAAAGGGTGAATGACTGCAGATCTAGAAGGGAATAGGAAAGGAATGTTGACACCCAGCAGAGATTAATACCCAATGTGTAAAGTGGGTCATCTACTGCATCCATCATGGCTGACATAGGTTTAAAATAATTACAGCATTAATTCTATGGGATTTAATAGGGTCATAAATATTTGAGACATTCCTTACCAGTATGTATTAAACTTCTCTTGGAACTCAAATTATATTTTAGCACACCCAGATCTAAATTTAATGTACAGTAGCACATTACCTGAACTGAAGTTCTAGCTAATGAGAAATACATAAAGGCATAGTATTAAATTCTGCAAAATATTAACCACTTTTCAGAAAGTGCAGTATAGCTTACACAGTAGTGCCATGGTGTAAATGGTTTATAATTCCATTTTTTCCTCAAACTAGAATAAGAAAAAAAGAAAAGGAGTTCTTAAACTGGTTTTTATCATACCGCACTGTGAATGCAAATCAAACAGGTCTGTGAACACAGAGGAAGGACAGCCTTTCAGTCAATTATGTAATTGTATCTGAGCTACTTTGTAATGCCTACTATTAATTCTCCTTCTAACATGTGCTTAATCCTGTATCTTGTACCTGGGAAAGGACCAAAAGAAAATTGAAGACATCATATTTCCATGGCAACAACACAAGCACAACAGCCCTCTGAAGAGGCAGAAGAGAGACTGGGTTATTCCTCCAATCAACCTACCAGAAAATTCCAGAGGACCTTTTCCTCAGGAATTAGTTAGGGTAAGGAAGTTAATAGAAATACGGTTTCAGCGTCCCTTGAAGAGCTCTTCAAGAGATTTTGTATAAATGATGTCTTGTTCATTGTCCAAACATTTCATCAGTCTTTTGGGCTGGCTTCTGTTGTTACCTCTGCATAGCAGGCTTGGCTGCATGTACTAGGTTTTTTTAAGTTGTCGCTGTGCTCCTGCACTGGTGGAAGGTGACCTTGGTTCAGGTGGTAGGCACTGTGTGGGGGTGAGCAGTAGAAGTGCACCAAGAGGCTGAGGGAAACAGGTTCTGATGGGCTGAAGACACCAGCTATTCCACAGGGCTCTGCAGCACAGGTGTGGCCGTTGCCAGGAGCCCTGTGCAGGAGAGGGCTTCCAACTATGGTACTGGTTGGTCATTCATGATCAGTTTGTTGAAACTTGGTAGAGCATTAGCCCAAGTTGATAGGATGTGGGTTTGCTCTGTTCTGTTGATGTGCACGCTGGTGGCTCCTCACAGATGCACAGCCCTTTAATTTTTCCCTTGGAAGATGAGACCAAAGTTCAGCCTTACAAAACCAGGGAGTTTCTAAAGGGCTACTGCCAGTAGCAGAAGGCAGTCTGTAGCTTTGGTCTGGGAAGATACAGGAGGGAAGAAAACAAAACAGACTTTATTTCCTGTGTAGTTTTATGATAGTATATGTTTTCTCTAAGATCTAAACAATTCTGTTTAGGTTCAGAATACTTACTTGATTTGGTTTAATACAATTCATCCTATTATGAGAAATAAGCAGGGAAACGTTTATGTTCCTGAAAATTCATTGACCAGCTTTCTGACAAAGACTGCAACCGAAAAATTCAAGCTTCATACTAACTTTATGCTATTTCCAGAATAATTATTTTTATAAATTTAGCCTGAAGGTGAAAAAAGAAGCTGCAGCTTGTCTTGGCAGCAGTCTCATCCACCGGTTATTTGTAGCTAATGTAAACATTGTCTTGTTTGAACACATAGATTAGGTCTGATCGTGATAAAAGCCTCTCGCTACGGTACAGTGTGACTGGCCCAGGAGCTGACCAACCTCCAACAGGCATCTTCATCATCAACCCCATCTCAGGACAGCTGTCTGTGACAAAGCCTTTAGACCGGGAGCAGATTGCTTCTTTTCATGTAAGACTTTAATTTACCATAAATCAGATTATCAAATTGAAGATTAACGTCTGCTTCAAACATGACTTGAGCAGCCGACATTTAGTTTTCTGTGAGATATGGTTTGAAGAGTTTGTAGCAGATTTGTATTTATTGTACTTAATAAGGCTAACTCTTACTATGTTTAAGCAGCTTAGATACATTAACATACGTAAACAGTGATTAAGTGTATTTAGATAAAGTAATTTTAAAAGATCAAAATATTGATATTGTAGCTTATATTTCAAATACAGGCCATTGATCACAGTCTCCATGGTATTGTATATTTTTCAAAAGTTTACTTTTAATTCAGCAATTTAAATTAGGATGTGACTGCTATTAGAATTGCAGCAGCTGTGATTTGAGAAATGGATGGGAAGAATAACCTACCAATTTTCATTTTCAGGGGCAAATCTAAGCATTTTAATGGAATTGTAAATTAGGTCTGTCATCTTATGAAAATGATATTCTTTGCTCTAAAGAAATTGACAAAGTAGACCACAGATTCCAGTAGCAGTGGAAAACGAAGGTTTGAAGGAAGGGGGAGACCAGGCTGTGGCCTAAAGTTGTCTCTGCTTTTAAGAGACCACACTGAAATCATTACAGAAGTCACCCAGCTCCTAGAGAGAGTTACCAGCATGACGTGGATTAAAAACTTAAACCTGTGCTCCAGGAAGCCCTTCGAGTGCTGCCCCTGAACAGAGGATGCAGCAGGAGGTGTCTGGGGTCGGCAAGGGGAATGGTTCTCACATGAGAACAGCAGCTCTGGCATCCATAAGATTTTTACTGAATTTGGCATTGGCAATTCAAGATTTACTGACTTAGGAATTTGCATTTACACAAGTCATTTCCAGAGTAGTGAGTTAATAATGCCTTCTTACTCCTTTCTAGTAGGTTTGTAGCTAGAAGATACATATGTGTTTGTATACATATATATATATATATGCATGCATACATACTGGACTTCAGCAGGACTGCTACAGGAGAAAGTTGCTCTTTTGCCTCACAGTTTGTGGGCTCTGGCCTGGATACATAGGTTTACATATTCAGAAAATACTGTATTCCTTTATTTTTGGCTGTCCCAATTCAAGATGATTTAGGTAAACCTGACAGTCAAAGGTAGTTACTCAGCCCTTTTTGACAATCAAGGCATTAAATTTAAGTGTCTCAGTATCTTTGAAACTCAGTCCATAAACTTTAGCTTAATTTTAGCCTGGAATTTCAGTGTGTTTACTGACTGATTTATCACAAGGCTTACCTTGGTGTTCAGGTAACACAAATGTGTTCTATATGCTTTCTATTCTATACGCATTCATGTCTACTCAATATACACAGTATCAGTCAAGAATTTTTGAAAGTCATGTCAGTGTTCATTCCCTGTGGATTACTAATAAATTGATAGCTGTTTAAAATATATCTGCATACTTTTAGAGTCTGTTTTCTAATTGTCATTATTAAAAACAGAATTATAAAAGACAGTAGGCATTGGTGTTAAATCAAAATTACATGATCTAAAATAATTTTCAGCAAATCAAACTAGTAACTCCTGTAACTTAGAAGAGTTTAGAAGTCTGAACAGCAGTTCCATTAGCAACCTGAAAACTTAAAAGATGTGTATGAAGGAGCAATGGCAGATCACAAAATGCATTGAGCTAAAAATGTCTGGCCTGAAATGTCCTATTATTGTATCTATTTGTGCCTGTACATTGTGCAAATTCTAATACTTCCAACAATTTTTGCAGCTGAGAGCACACGCAGTGGATGTAAATGGAAACCAGGTGGAAAATCCTATTGACATCGTTATTAATGTCATTGATATGAATGACAATAGACCTGAATTCTTACACCAAGTTTGGAATGGGACAGTCCCTGAAGGATCAAAGCCAGGTAATAAATGGCCTTTCAAAATGGGGGGGGGAGGGGGAAGGGAGGTACACAATATCATTTTCAAGGTGATGAAGGGGGGTGCCTTTGGACCTTTTATTACTTTCAAAGGTGACTTTAATGTGATGAGCAATATCTCAGATACTATCTTACTATTCCACCTTATTTTTAATTCACCTTTTAGCATGCTGAGATTAGTTTTCAAAAGAAGAAAGGTTTATGTACATAAACTAAAGCAGAGAAGGCTTTAAGAATATGACTCTTCGGTTCCTGTTTTTGAAAATCTGTATGTTACAGTTCTTACAGCTATGTTCATGATAGCCATTAGCTAGCAGGTCAGGGTATAAGAGACTTCCGAAATACCACCAGATCCAGTTCTGAATCTCATGGACTTTGAAAATACTGGGATTTGAAATCAAACAGTTTTATCTGAATTCTCAAGAAAACCCTAATTGTTGTTCACATCTCATTAAAATTCTGATCAGCTCAGACTGAAGTTTGCACTATGACTGAAACCACTCTCCTAATTCTCAGTAGTGGAAATTGCATTTGTTAGTAAGGTTAGCACAAGAAATGCATTTTCTCACTTTGCAATGTTGACTTGGCATTTGAGATGGGTCTCGAAGACCTTTGAAAGAGTATCATTTACACTGATTTTCAGTCACTATCAGTGTGTGCAGCAATTCTGAACATTAAGTATATTTCCTTTGGCCCAATTAATAACATTTTTATCTAAACGTGAGAAGCTTTGTTGTTACAGGAATGTTATTTATGGCAGAATTGTGGGATTTCATTGTTTATGGAGCTTCTTCAGTTATAAGCGAATTGATACTTTATAAACAGAAAGTATTTTTATCTCCTCTTATGTATTTTAATTACTCTGTTGGTGATTCTTGGGTTTAACTAGTTTGTTTTAAATAAGAGAAGGAATGTGCGGAGTTTACCAAAAGAAATATATGCTTTGACCATTGCTTCTAAGTGATCTTGTGTAATCTGAGTAAATTGTTTATATAATATCAATTATTTATCCTGCTGCTAGGAACCTACGTGATGACTGTTACTGCCATTGATGCTGATGATCCTAATGCACAGAATGGGATGCTGAGATACAGAATCTTGTCACAGGCCCCAAGCAGCCCCTCTCCAAACATGTTTACAATCAACAATGAGACTGGTGACATTATCACTGTAGCAGCTGGCCTTGACAGAGAGGTACGGAAGGTCTTGATCCTGTAGTCTGCGTTGTACTTAATATTGTGAAGATGCATGTTTTTTGCTGGTGACTTGCAAAAATATTTCTCCCCCTCCCCGGTCTGAACTTTCCCGCTTTCTTCACCCTGTTGGCACTGGTCATTGTCCTAGGCCCAGAATATAAAAACCTTCAGAAGAGGAAATTAGGATAGGGATGAAAACTGGACCCACACATTCTGGATGTGTAATCACTCCTGGTTCTGTGGGATCATGGAAAAGATCTTGTCTCATAAGCCTGCTTGCTCTTAAGGAACACGTACACACTGAAGCAGAGCAGTGCATATAAGGAGTTCAGGTGCTTGACCTGGGTGCTGAGGTGGAAGGTGTTCATCAGCTTCGGCCCTTTCCTCTTGCTGAGCTCCGTGGACAAAGAATAAATGGAAAATGGGATCGGCTATAAGTTTTATTTATTTTGGAAGGTCCAGGAGAATGTCTGTGCTCCCTCTGGTCCTTTTCCTTGCTTTTCATAGAGAGCTGGTAAATATCTGAAATCTGGATGCTGTGTTGCTAAATTTACAGTAATCCCCTGATTTGAATTTTGCTTAATAAAATAAACCAAGAAAAATATTACCAATTTTAAAATTTGAAAAACATGTTTCTATAGATGCCTCTTAATAAGTAATAAACCAGTTAGTATTAGAAACCGCACAGATAGAGATTTGTCTTGAGGCATGGACACACATACAAAACCTTTTTTTAAAAACAGTAATTATAAAAAATACTGTCTGACTGTTAGTAATTCCCTGCTACATGCTCGGTAAGTCCCATTCTGTCTAGAGAGTCTTTCACTATGCCCACCACTGAGAGAGAAGGTGCCAGATCCCCTGCTTTGGTTCACACATCTGTGAGGTGGAAATATAAATATTTCCCTCCAAACTCCAGATCTGTCACATGGACTAACTGTGCTTTTGAACCACTTGAAAACTTAACAAGAGACAAGCATTGTTTTATAAACAAACTGTAAAATCCAAACAAATCTTTTTTTCAACACATCTTGTTTCAACTTCTGTTTTACTAACCTCGTTTTAGCTCATTAAATCTGAAGGTTTTTTTAAACTAGATTTGCTGTTTGGCTTTTAGCTCGTTGCTTATGCTTATTTAAAACAGAGAACAAAAATACTTTCTGATGCTCTGGGTTGGCTATTAATATTCTGATCCATTTCAGTTTGAAAGGGGCAACCAGAAGATTTGAAAAGCTAAACAGACTGTTGGATATTGCAATTAATTTTTGAAGTTTTATTAATGTTCATTCTATTTAAGTTGGTTTAGAGGAGAATGGATTTCAGGAAAGGAAAACCCTGAACTTTACAGTATTGCCTTATTAAATTAAAAGAATGATGGGCAGCTTTGCCCTTGTTTTTAAAATCCCCTGACCATCTTTGACAGCTGAACTTTCAGAAGGACATAGTGATAACTCTTGAGTTTTATTACTTAGTGACTAGCTGTACCAGAGTGATTTAACTCAGAAGAAACCAGCTGTCTGTGGAGCTTAGACTCTTGCATGAACAGTTGGAGAAGCTATGTCATTTGCCATCAGTTTTCCTGATGGATCACTGTACTGATACCCAAATGAGTATTTATAAACATTTCTTGCACATGTTGAATATTAATGATTAATGTTAAATCATTCAAATATTAAATGTGACTAATATGAGATAAAATGGTTTCCTTCCGAAGCCATTGCTTTGCTTCCTTCATTTCCTGCGTCATTTTGTGGGAGTCAATTATATTAAAACCACCAGGAGTCTAGAAAGCCAGATCTGAATTGAGCAGGTCTTCTGACAGGGGGTGGGGGAGTGCCTTGTTGCACAAGGTTACTTGTCCACGAACCTTAGCTGAACTACCCACTTCTGCCATTCTGCCTTTTCTCTAAGTCTTAACTGTCTTTGTAAAGCCTAGTTAGGCACATGAGATACTAGACACAATTTCAAATTCTTAAATTATGTGATACGTTATTTATAGGCGCATAAGTGTTGTAGGCATTAAAAAAAAAAAAAAAAAACTGGTTCCTCTGATAGCATTCCTCATCTGCTAGTATTTTATGTTAACAATGCATTATCTGTGCTAATGTGCACAGGAGAAGAGTTGCTTAGGTAAGGGGACTCAGCTAAAGGCAGAAGAAATCTTTCACTTGCTATCCCAAAAGATGCTGTTTCATGAGATCCAGCTGTTCTTATTTCTTCCACTATTGCGGTGGAATTCACTTTAGCATTGAAACATCTGCCTTACTGCTGGAGGTGCCAAAGAAGTTAGGCAGGGTACTTAAATTTACACACTGACATTCCTCCCTCACATGAGGTTAATTCAGTGAAGTGCTCTTTTATTTGGCCTGTTTTGAAGTGGAAAGATGTGACCTGATGAGAGGTCTGTGTTCTTTCTTGAAGCTGCCAGTTTGGTTTTGGATGTGTTGCTGCAAAGTCTCTGTGCAGGCTGCTGACACGCTCCACAGCATATCCCTGGCTGCTTCTCAGCCCACAGTAAAAAGAGGAGAGCCACCTCCCCCAGTTTCTTCTCCGTGCTTGGAAAGTTGTGTGCTTGTTGATTTCTGAAATTTCATTCCCAGCAATTGATCTTCTGTGTGTGAGTGCTGGGAAGGGAGAAGAGGAAACACACATAAACAAATATACACTGTCTTTTGGGGCATTTGGGGGGGAAGTTTCTAGTGCACTACTTTTGGAATTAAATAAGAAGATTGTACAGAAGTCGAGTCTCCATGTAATAATAATAATAATAATGGAGTTTCCTTAATGAAATTTGCTTCTTGGGATCAATGTGTTAAGACCCAGATGAATCAGAAGCACCTGTGATTTCAATAACGTAGAATCATCTGGCTGCAAGATTTGTTTCCATACTGCTCTAGATTTTATTGCTTCACAATAAGTAAAGTATATTTTTTTTCCTGGATGAAAGTGGTAAAAGTATTTCTTTGATTCTCTTGTGGCTGCTTCTCTTGTTGTTGTCAAGAAGGAAACCTTTAGGATTTTTATTTAAGCCTTCTGAAGGTCACTTAGCAAGTGTGTTTTCCAAGCCAGAATTCATATACATATTTATGCATTATGAAACATATATCCTGCATCTCTGTATAAATAATACTCGTCTTGCTTTTTTAAGGAACCATGTGGTGTATGTGCAGTAATACACATTTGGGGTGTTATAAGGGTTCCTTTGTGAAAGAGGACATGGGCATAAATAAGTTTCAGTGGGAGTCAAAGATTTATGCAGCTTAGTTTAAAAACTTTTTTTATTCAATAGCTCATATTTGCTGCTTGGAAGTGTGCATAACCATTAGATCTTTAATGTATGTTGTAGTGTCTGGCCAGAATTTGAAAGGAAGTTAGATACTGCCAGTGGGATTGACCTTGCTTATTTTTTGTACCGATACCCATAGCGGTTTTTTGTAAACTGTTTATGTGAGAAGTTATCTGTCATACACCCTAGTCTTTAAGTAGTGGGAGAAAATAAGGTACCAAGTGGGGAAAAAATACAAATGCTTTTCTTTAAGTATTTTTATTTTGCCAGAAGGTTTTTGCTGTTGTTAGTAAACCATTCATGGAAGTGGCATTTCAAAGTAATAGCAACTCCTTATGTTTGTGCAGTTTCTTTTGGAAAGAACTGAATAGCACATAGCACTCTCCAAGCTAGGAAACCGAGCTGCTGTATGGAAAAGGATGCACAATATTTGCATTTCATAGTGGAAACTGTCAGCGAGTTAAAATCAACTTCTCGGCAACTCCACACAGAAAACATCCTTCTATGTTATTATTTTTTTTTTAATACAACCTTCTCGACTTTGCTTTAAACAGCAAACCTGTTTGAGGTCAGGCCTGCACTGGGCAGTCCCAGCCCCGCTGCCGCCTGGCTCAGAGGGCCATTAGCTGCCGCACATGGGGCGGGGGGGCAGCGGCGGCCATCTTCGGCCAGGGCATTTAACGCTTAAGGCAATAGCCCATGTGGTTGTGCCTTCCCCCTTTCTGCCGGTGCCCTTCCTCCTCTCTGTTGGCCTAGACATCTTTGGTTTCCATAGCAATTGCAAGAAGCTGTAACAGCAGTTTTATGCTTGGGCTTGGCTGAAACAGAGCCCTGGCAGCTGCAGCCGTTTGGCCAACAAACTTACCTTGGCTCGTCCTGCTAACGGCTTTTGAGGACTCACCCGGTTTCAGTATATGCTGCGTCCCGGTTTTTAGCCCATTTGAAAAGTGTTGTTAAATCTGTGATAATAGCATTAATTGTATAAAGTGGTTTTGGCTTTTTGAGAGTAGGACACAGGCAATCTGTCCTCATGTTGGTGAAAAAAATCAGGCAGTAGTTCAGTTTAGCTAGATGCAACCTGGTGCTATATTCCTGTGGCACAAACTTTGCTCCTTTCTTTCTGGGTGATGTTAACTAGAATAAACAGTGTGATAGGCTCCACTGCTTAGTGAAGTGCAATTTTGGGAACACCTGCTGTCCTATGGTAATGTTAGTTTTGTCTAAAACTTATGTCGATGTCACTTTGTGTTTTAGAAAGTACAACAATATACACTAATAATTCAAGCTACGGACATGGAAGGAAACCCAACATATGGTCTTTCAAACACAGCAACTGCTGTCATCACTGTGACAGATGTCAATGACAATCCCCCAGAGTTCACTGCCATGACTGTAAGTACAGGGTGGGAGTAACTGAAGGATGTGCGTATTTGTAACCGTTCCCCACTTTTCTCATTATATTCACAGACAGTAAATATTTATTGCTTATTAAATAGTGTACTGGCAGGCAGAATTGAAATACGTGCAGAATATATATCCCTTAGATACAGTATTCTGCTTAGGCCAAAAGGCAGAAGCTGACAAGTGAATCAAGCCATCGGTTTTCTGGGTGGCCTCAGGTAAACCTCATTAGATGAATTGTCAGAGCTGCAGTGAAGGGAGATATGCTCCCTAACATTGATGAATGTTCAGTATGGTGTGGCTCTTGTGTGCTTCTGCAGCTGAGGTGTAAAATGTTTTCTTGGGTTTTGCAGTTCTATGGGGAAGTACCGGAAAACAGGGTGGATGTGATTGTAGCAAATCTGACGGTAACGGATAAAGATCAGCCCCACACACCTGCTTGGAATGCGATGTACCGAATGACCGGTGGAGACCCGACAGGTCGATTTACCATCCTGACCGATCCCAATAGTAATGATGGGCTGGTGACTGTTGTGAAGGTAAGAGATGCTTGCACTTCAGGGAATTAAGCAGAGATGGAATAAGTGGGGAGAACACTGAGGGGGAGAAATGTGAACTCCTGAGGCCAGCATGATTCTGGGAGGAAAGTTAAATGGATGGGCACCGTCTTACGAAAGTTAGCCATCCACCTCTTAGAGCATTTCCCTGCTTGCACTATCAGTAGTATTCCAACTGATTGATTTTAAAAATCAGGCTAGGTAGTTGAAAATGACAGATTTTGAAGCTGTATTTGCCAAAAGATAGGAATTAGTCTGTGAAAAAACATTTGCTTAGTATTTGCTGCTAGTATAAAGAAACAGCTTACAGCCTCCTGGCCTCCATTAGTCGTCATGCTTGTTGTCTGCATTTTTTATGTCAACATGTTCCCATTAAGGAACAGATACAGGCAGCTGTGGCACAATCAGAGAGGAAGAAGTGATAGGTGGGAGGCCACTTGTACAAGAGGCTTTTAAGGACTGGCTATTTTTAAAACCTCATTTAAATACCTTTTATGGAATAACCTGCCTGTCTTCATTCTCTACCCAGCACAGCTCTGTGTTGAGAGGTGACTTATTTCAAGTGATAATAACAATGTGATTCTATAATTAAACCTGCCAGGCAGTAGCCACCTTTCCTCATGGCCCTCTGATAAAGTGTCTCATCTCTGAGTTGGCCTGTTCTGGTTTTGGCTGATCCACTTACAAAGTCAGCCATGAGATGCCAGTGTTCCCATTTGGAAATTAAAACATTCACCTTTTTTTTTTTTTTTTTCTTCATGTTTTTCCTCTCCCCCTCCCCCTTTAAATCTTCTCATTATCTAGCTGACAAAAAGATACAGTCTTTGTACAGCTATAGTGGTAATTCACACTGGGGTTTTTTTTAAGAACTGCCTCTGTTTTATAACTACACTTCCCCAGAGGTACCAATTGTTATATTGCAGTCTTCCAGCAAGAATTACGTGTCTGTGCTTTGTAGCACTCCTTTAAGCACCCAGACATGGGAAGAGTTGGAAGCCTGCCAACAGTTTTTATTGGCAGTGCGATGAGTTGATCTGTCAACCTGTAATGAAGATTGGATTGTCTCTTGTCACTGACTGCATACTGTCACCTGCCAAGTGCCCCTGTAAGGTACAGGGTTCCTTCAAGCCTAGAATCAGTGTGAGTAGTACAGTGCATAGTACAAAGGCGAATCAGGGCTTGGGGAATGCCTCACTGCTGTGCAGCATGACAGAGGAACTCTAGCCTCGAACTGTTTTTACTCCTTAAATTGGACTTCTGGCTCAGTGAGGAAGTTTCCAAACTGAAGGTTGTCTGGACTGTGTAGATCGGAGCTGTAGGTATTCCAAAAGCAGGATTAGCTGGGATCACAAAGAGACTTTCTAGTGAAACATTAAGGGCCTGGGAATCTCTGATCCTATGGGGCTAGGTATGGTCATGATCTTGTTCAAAGGAAACGTTCATCCTCATAAGAGAGAGAAGGCAGGGTTCTCTCCCCAGCAGAGCTCCTCAGGAGGCACGTCTGCACAAAGCTGGAAGCTTCTACATAATTTTCTGATGTAACTACTTGTTTCCTCAGTTAGCTGTGATGGCAGTACCACAGTAAGTTAAATCCAAGAATGACAAGGTTTCTAGTTGGTTCTGACTTCAAAACTGCTGCTTCTGCTGCTAAGCAAAACCCCAACCCAGTGTCATGTTGAGATACTACATTTATTGGGCTCTCTTTAGTCTCTGTGGTCATTTCTGAGAAAAACAGTACAAGTAATGTTTAAAAATGTTCTTTAAAGTAAAAACATTATTGTGTATCCATCACTAGTGTGAGTAAATGTTAACACTTCCTGCTCTTTGCTTTTCCCAGCCTATCGACTTCGAGACCAACAGGATGTTTGTACTTACTGTAGCTGCGGAAAATCAAGTGCCTTTGGCTAAGGGGATTCAGCATCCTCCTCAGTCAACAGCAACTGTGTCCATTACGGTCATTGATGTGAACGAGAGTCCGTATTTTGTTCCAAACCCTAAGCTTGTACGTCAAGAAGAAGGGCTACTTGCTGGTAGTATGTTGACAACTTTCACTGCTCAGGACCCAGATCGTTACATGCAGCAAACCTCTCTAAGGTCTATATAAACATTTTACAGTTGTTTAACAGTTAAAATGCAGTATCTGTGTTATAGAATGGGTGGAGAGCAAAGAGACTGCATATGAAATGACTTCATTTACCATAGCACACAGCTATACCAATACCTCCTATGTGCAGTGCTCTCTGAAGGGATTTTTGGCTGTAGAGAAGGTGACCTGACCAGCATCTGTAGATCTGTAAACTGGGTCATCTTCTAATGCTAAGTCCCGCTTCGTCAAGGCAGAATGCAGTTATGCATCTGTGTTAAAGTATACATGACATCCTGACATACTCAGTCAGAGCAGACACATGCTTGTGTGAAATAAGATCATTTGCAATTTAAACTAACCAGTAATTCTGACATGGCAGCTGAACCACATCAGATTGTAGACCAAATCTGAAGGGTTTTCTTCTCATTTATTCTCCAGCAATGCCAAGTGCTGCTGTAGTCTATGTGTGAACTCTTGTACTGATAGCTATGATCATAATTGGATCATGATTTGTCCAATGTCTGAAACTATGGTAAATGAGAAAAGTTAAGAGAATAAAACATTGAAATCTTAAAGCATGCTTTCTCATACCTCATTCAAAACATGGTAATTCGCTGCAAAGCTAAGGCACAGCAACGGCCAGGACTCACGTTCCTTGCTTACCCAACAGCTTTTGTAACTCATGTAGAGGAAATTCCAGAACTTACCTTCCAAAACCAAGGTTCTTACAGATTTTTTTCCTCTTAATTTTTGTATACTGTTGCTGATATTTTGCTCGTTTCTGGACATAACCATCATAGACATGATAGCATTAGAACTTAAGGATATATGCATTTTTAATGACCTAAGATAGCTTGCACTTGATTAATGTCAGAGGGTGAATTTATCAGATAGAAGGATGGTTTTGGAAGACGCTCCTCTTTCAAATTAATATGAGACATGCAGTACAACCAGGGTCTCTAAAAAATTTACTTTAAGTGATACTGGAAAGCACTAGAATATTGCGAGTTAGTGCTACTCTTAACACTGCTTATCCCTCTCTCCTGCTCTCAGCACTCTGGTAAGCTAAAAGGTAGTATGAACAGCTCTGCAGGTATAGAACAAGCGAGGGGGATCCTGAAATGAATATTTTAATTGAGTGTGAGTATGAATATCACATAGTTCATGGTAATTGTGTGATTTCCTCCAGTTACATGATAACTTACATGGGAGGGCACTTCAAGCATCTAAACATAGGACTGGTTTTTTAATGTGTATTTTCAAGAATTTTAGCAAAAAAGCTTAATAAACGGAAATCTGGGAAATACTGTCTTCAAATTCCAAAAATATGTTCAGAATACAAATTAAAATAGTAATTCTGTCTTTGTTGTTAATATTCATGTTGGCAGACAAATAACACAACTTGTGATCAAATACACAGGTACTCAAAACTTTCAGATCCTGCAAACTGGCTGAAAATTGACCCTGTTAATGGACAAATAACTACTACAGCTGTTTTGGACAGAGAGTCAATATATGTGCAAAACAATATGTATAATGCAACGTTTCTAGCTTCTGATAATGGTGTGTATCAACATTATATGTTTTTTTAAAAAAGCTTTCTTCTGTGTGATTGAATGACATTCAATTTTACTGGGACAGAAAGCAATAAATATATGCTTAGAATACATCCAGTTGGAAGTCTGTATTAGTATCAGACTTTGTATATTTCCCAGCTACTTGAGGAAATGGGCTGAACAGTAATTCTATAAGTTTGGGGAAAGGCACTAGCTTAGTTACATTAATCAAGTTTATAGAAAACTGAAAAAAACCTGCACAGGAGTGCAGTAGGCTGAGTGAATGCACAGCACAGGTTAACTTTACAGGGAGTAACTTGTTGGGGTAGGGGTATTGTATTTTTCCACATTCAGGTTACAGAAGTGCAGAAGGGAAAGTGTCTTTTCATTATCAGTTTGTTAATGATAATTAAGAGTCTCTGCTCAGATATGAGTCTTGATTTCTGCTGGAGTGCTGTACTATTCATAGCTGATACCACAAAGATGGACAAGTGCAGTTACGAACGTTCTTGGATTAGAGGGAAAAACTGAAACACTGAGGCTGTTTACCTTGGAGAGGAGGCAAATTGTAAAATTTTGCATACTGATGCAGTATAACAAATCTAGATCAACTATTTCTATCTGTTTGACTCTTTTGAAGGAAAAAAAATTCAAATGGAACTGGAAGATTACTGGGGGCGTGTGTAGAATGAGAACCATTGCTAATTATACTGAGAAATTCAGTGCCACATGTTCACATAAATGTGTGACTTTTGTAAGGTTTACGGAAGCATCACACATTTGATATGGATAGCAAGAATGTCTAGAAGTAGCATGCTGAAAGTTAGTATTAGAAAGAATTTAAATAGCACACTTGTGGTAAAGAGTGATCATAAATATTCAAAGTTACAAAAAAATTTCTCCAGAGGAAAAACTATCCCAATTTTGCACGTTTTTCTTTGAGGCACTTGACATGGATTGTCTCTGGAGATGAACTGGCTGGCTGATCAATAAAGTGGTTGAGTCCCTGACCCATAGATCTACAGTTATTTGCTGAAGCTTGCTGAGTAGGGCAAGTTTTTTTCTGAGGGCAGGTTACATAAGAATACGCGTGTTAAGCAGGAGCAGTGACAGTGTTAGATTGGCTTGGTAAAGACAGAATCCCCAAACTGGGGTGAACCATCTGTACATGGTAATTGAAAAGTTTTGGTATAGCTTCATTTAAGTAATTTTGCAATTGGAAACAGGTTCAATGCTGGTTTCTTTTCTTTAAGGAATTCCTCCGATGAGTGGAACTGGCACACTTCAGATATACCTGCTGGACATCAATGATAATGCTCCCCAAGTGAATCCAAAAGAAGCCACAACTTGTGAAACGCTACAGCCTAATGCGATTAACATCACTGCTATAGACCCTGACATAGACCCAAATGCAGGCCCGTTTGCCTTTGAGCTCCCTGACACACCTGCTAGCATTAAAAGGAATTGGACAATTGTTCGAATTAGTGGTAATTAACAATATAGAAATCTTAATAATTTTAAAGAAACTTTTGCATATGCTTTTCTGTATCTTAGTAATTTTAAAGAAACTATTGCATATGCTTTTCTGTATTTTACTTCGGTGTTATTTTGCAACGCACATGAATTTGCCTAATATGAACAGGAAAGCACCTTAGTGTATGTCCTCCAAAGAACAAGGAATTTTAAGAAAGAAAAGATGTTCACAGTAATGAAGAAGTCTGTTATCATGAGTGTCATCTAGTGGGTTGAACAATAAGTTAACACAGAGCTCAAAGATGAGCTGTTTTTGCCAGTGCTATTTTAAACATGAGGATGAGCAGTGTGTTACTTTTTAACAAGCGCCTTATTTTCACACACAGGTGATCACGCCCAGCTCTCTTTAAGGATCAGGTTCCTGGAGGCTGGTATCTATGATGTACCCATAGTAATTACAGATTCTGGAAATCCACATGCTTCTAGCACTTCTGTGCTGAAAGTGAAAGTTTGCCAATGTGACATAAACGGAGACTGCACTGATGTTGACCGGATCGTTGGCGCAGGGCTGGGCACTGGTGCCATCATTGCAATTCTGCTTTGTATCATCATCTTGCTCAGTGAGTAGATAGATCTCTTTTATTCTTGTTTTGCAAGTACCAGCTTATGTTTTAGTACCTTGACAAAGACAGGGGAGTAATTAAAGACTCAAGTCCAAGAATTGTTGCTGCTTAGTTTAATGTCTTGGACAGGTATTAATACTTTCCAACAGTAAAGGATTAGCAGTCAGCGAGACAGATCATCACTAGCACTTGTGTGACAGTCAAGACCCACAGTGGGTTTGTGAAGGAGAATTTCCATTTATGCCCGTGGGTACTTGTTAACGTTACACCAGCAAGTGACCAGGTTGGAGATGTGATTAGCCCCAGACATCTAGTTGCTCTTGTGCTGCTGGTACTCTGTGATTTGATGCCACCCGCAATGGGTAACGGTGCCTTTAAAGAGTTCTCTGTTGTTAACTGCCACTGTGCTTCAGATTCATGTAAGTAGGCTATTTGAGGATTTTGGAAAGTAATACATCACAGCCCTTCATATAAGGCACGACAAGCAGGCAGCCATGCAGAAACAGAGATGTGTACATTTAAGCACTACATAAAGCTGTGCTAGTATTTTATTTTTGTGTCAAGTGCGTTCAGTAAGGAAAATGACTGAACATCATGACTAAGTGTGTGTCCAGTGTAGTAAATTATCTGCTAGCTGTCCTACACGTTATGGTTAACGTGATTTCTGATTGTGGTGGAACACAAGGAAGGGATTAACCTGTTCAGAGTATAATGTGCACCTAGTCTACAGAGTGTACAAAATGGTGGAAAGGAGTAATTTAAATAAATAAATAAACATATTTGAGCCTGGCTAAGCCCATAGCTGTGCACAAGTACAGTACAATTATTTTCTTGATACGAGATACACTTAAAATGTTAGGTATTGAATTAACAGAGCCTTATTGAAACTGTCAAGTCCTTTAAGATATTCTTCATATATTGACATTCTAGATACAGTGGAATTTCTTTCGATGAAGATCATTGTAATTGGAAACATTCCTATTGTATCAGAAAATCATTTACTCACATTTATTCTGTTTTATTTCTCATTCTCTAAATGCCACTGTGTTTTCTTCAACCTTGATTCTTCTTACTTCTAAACATGAATCTAAACTTGGGCAACAATATGGTCTATTCTCATGGACTGCTGAGCCGTATGTCAGAATTGCCTAAGCTTGATAATGTTCCAATGTCAGAATTACTTAAACTGTATAAATTGCTATATATTCTTGGGACATAGCATTAAAAAAATAGAAATAATGTAATCTTTTAGAATTCTTGCCATGACTGTGGAGAATCCCTTCTGAATCCAGTGGTTTATGAAGTTTGGTCTTTTTTACTTCTTTTCATGACAAATTTATTTTGCAGATGTGGAATAGGTTTGTGACTTATGACCTTGAATGTGTGATTGATTTCTACAAATTGCCTGTAGTAGGTCTAGTTTAAACATCCCTTGCTTAAGCTGCCTTCTATTAAATATTTTATTAAAAAAACCCAAACAAACAAACAACAGAAAACCTCATCCAGAACAGTCAAAGCTGACCATCTTGGCACTTTTTTTTTTCTGTCCTTTTTTTAAATCTTGATGTTAAGTTTGTACAATTTTCTATGGCTGTACTTCAGAATCAAGATGTGGTTTTGTGTCTTCCTTTTTTGCAATGTAGTTTTAGTTTTAATGTTTGTGGTATGGATGAAACGCCGTGATAAAGAACGTCAGGCGAAGCAGCTCTTAATTGATCCAGAAGATGATGTGAGGGACAACATTCTGAAATACGATGAAGAAGGTGGTGGAGAAGAAGATCAGGTGAGGCATGATTAATAGATTTGCACTTCACACCGCACTTCATTTTGTTTCCATTGACACATTATGATAGGTAGTTAATTTCTGCATTAAATGCTGAAGGCAGTAAGTGATTTTTAAAAACCTGAAATATATTGTTGGTTTTTTGTATTATGTTTTTCAGTTCCAAAAATACCAATTGCTTGTCTTCCGAATAAGATGTAAAACCAGTATCTTGTCCACTTACATTCTACAGCATTCTGACCACATTCCATCTGAGTCTCTTATATTTAAATGAAAATTAACATCCAGTCTCATTGTAGTTTGAAAACCTTCTTCACCCCTTGTCTGGAATCCTGTTGTACAGAATCACCAGTACAGAGTGCCCAATATAGTCTGTTCCAAATACGACCCTTTTTCGGTGGTGGGTGAATGCCTCCCTAGATGTACGGTAATGTTGGCTATTGACAGATTGGCCACTACTGGGATTTCAGCTTGGAAAGTATTTATGTTTCAAGTAGCTGTCAGGGCACATCTGCGTTTATTCAGATACCTTTCCAGGCAGGTGCCATATGCATTTACTCTCATGTCACCTCTGGTTGAACCACTGCTTATATGTCAGAGGACTAGAAGTGATGTGTACATGCTAAGAATAGCTGCTTTTTCTCTCTCTCTCTCCAAATTAGTGAATTTCTAAGCAGTGCAACTTCCTTCCTTCAGAGGAGGTTTATTAAGTGGTTTATGAACATGACAAAGAGTAGATTTATGCACTTTATTAGTAGTAGAAGTAAGTAGAATAATTGTGAGGGGAACAGTGCATATAACAGAGCCTAAGAAATTTTCTAGTAAAAAGCCTTGAAAAATTAAGTGCATTTCTTCCACATCCCCAGTCACAGTCATCCGGCACTTATCTGAGAAGTGTCTCCCTTCACTGGTACAGACATTTATATCTTCCCTCTGCTTGCTTGTTTGTCTGAAATTTGTGTTCTTATTTTCGCGTAATTTTCGTGGTTGCTGCATTTCCCCAAGTACTGTTCCTACTTCCTGGCTTTTCTGCATATCTTTCTTTCTAAGCAATATGCAAAGGAAACTTCCGTTTATGTAGTTTTTGAAAATTGCTTATGTTATTAAGTAAATTGAGGACAGCCCTTTGAATCTATGTATCTATTCCAGTTGTTTGTACACAGATAATTTGAGTACAAGAACTTCATCCTGTTTGTGCATCTTTTACTACACAGAAGAGTTAGAAGCTTAAAAAACATGAAGAAAACTTCGTCTTGTGAGAACTAATTTTCCAGTTCACATATTCTCCAGCTCTTGTTCACCCACAATTCTCTGGAGAATCTGTTTGGTAATTTTCATGTGGTTTTGATTTTTAGTTATTGTCCACACAACCCTCAGGACAGCCAGTAAGTTTCTCAGAGTATATATTGTTCATTGGGAAGGCACAGGTGATGCTAGAGTAGTGTCGGGAAAGGTTGTGCCACAGGTCAGAAACTTTAAGCATTGTAACAGCATATGGTGAGAGTAATATCCTTAACAGTTCAGAAATGGTGCTGAAGTCTCTCTTCTGTCCATCTTGTACTGTGCTCCTTTCCAGTGAAATCACTGTCTTTGCAAGAGGTATGGTCAGGGTAGTACAGCAGGAGGTAATGTTGTATGAATGCTGTGGAGATTAGCAGGATGTAAACCATCCATAAATGCAGCCTTTCACTAGCAGTGAATGAGCGTAGTGCAACAAAAGGGAAAACTGTCAGTGGGTGGAGTAACAGTAAAGTGATAAGAAATGTTTAATTAGGATCATTTCTTCTCACAGTGAGCAGAGGAAGCACATAGATACAGAGCGGTTTAAGGGTTTTATAGAAAATTGAATAATTTTTAGCCACAAAACCCCTGCTTGCTTTCTTAAGACAAATTTTAAGGCCACTGTTGCAAATTAATTATCTTAGCTACCAGCCACATAGTTCAGATACACTGGTCCCTTTCCTGATTCATTGAACAGTAGACCATAGTGTTTGAAGGTATAAAAGGTCTTTATACACTCCTAACAAATGTTGCAGGAAAAGAAAATAAATGCTTGTACAAAGTGTAGCAAGCTTTTAATAACCACTTCTGTAGAAAGAGGTTCAGACCACTGTGTAGGCAAAAAGTGGGTATGTTCTCCCACAGCTCCAAAGTTAGGAATTTGTGCCTGTCCAGAATGGCTGAATAGAGAGAACAAATTTTCATGTAGGCACGTAATTTTCTGTCTGCGATGGATGATGGAAATAAGTTCTGTCTTGCTTTTCCGAGAGGTGATTTTACTTTGTTTTGGTTTGACATTTTGTAAAATCTGATTTCTGCCTGTACTTGAACTAAATGATAATAGTTCCTAGGTTAATTTGTTCTTGGTTCCCTGCTTGCCCCCCTTCACCTCCGGTGCCCAGGGGAAGGAGGAAGGGATTATATTTGGTTGGGTTTTATTTGGTGTTGAGTGCATTTTATGCGAGATTTAAGAACTTGAAATGCTAAGCTTTTGATGAAATGTCCCAACAAGTTCCCTACAAGTAGTAATCTCATTTTTGCAGACTGTGGCTTAGCAAAATACTGTACAAGCAAAGCTGTGGGCAAGAGGCATTGGCCATAAAGATCTTTGCATTTTTGTCAAAGTTAAAGTAAGCGTTAAAGTGTCAAAGTATTCTAAAAAAGCATGAGACTGCCGTCAAAAATCTATTTTCAGAATGAGGCCTCATAGGATAAAACTGCCAGTGTTCTATTAAAATCAAGAAAAATTATTTCATGTCAACCTTGCATCCACAAGTCATCAGCAAATGACAGAGGAAAATGCTCTACATCCATATTAACTTTTTATGATGCACTCTCCCCAGAACCATTACTATTGATTGAACAAGCAGCTTCAGTAGAAGGCACTGCACAAGGTGACTCAGAAACACAGAACCATCCAACCCAGGATGCATCTCATGCAGCAGAATAGAAGGGAATGCTCAAAGCTTCACGGGAATCTCAGTAAAAACAGTATTTTAAAAGCTTCAAGTATTTTCATAATCTGTACCTTTTACAATTACTTACTTTTATTTATAGCAAGCAAATTACTTAGGCCTTTATAAAATCACCTGCTTTTCTGGATGAATACTTGAAGATTTACACTGTGCGGCCTCATATTTTTCTTGTTTATCCCAGATGTTTGGGTGACTTGAAGATCTGGCTGGTAGTGCTTGAAGATAAGTGATAGAACTTAGGACTCTATGCATCCTGAAGCAAACTACTTTTAGACTTGTGGTTTTTCTCTTGGACTAATGTGTGTGTTTAGGAGGGTTTATTTATTTATTTGGAAGCTATGCATTTGGGTTTCTTAGCTGTTACAACACACCCAGAAATTCCTAAAGCATGGTTGGCATGTTCCTTCCAAACACTTTGACCGTGCTATCAGAGTAATGTCTCCCACAGCAAATTTGATGAGTTCCAAATTCCAGCTAGTTCTCTGCATCATGGCAACTGTCAACAACAAGGTGGAATTCCTGCTTGGTTTTGTTTTGTTGGTTTGGATTTTTTTTTCCTCCTGTACTAGCATTTCCAAGGAATTACGATGTGAAGTCTGTCATAAAAGAGCTGTTTATTCCATCATGAAGGTCTCCTGTTAATCCTGTCAGAGGATGGCCTGCTTTGTTCACTGTGACAGACTGAATGCTTGTAAAGAAAACTGAGGTTCTTGAATGATTCATAGTCTTCCTCTAGCCTGGCTAGAGGTCACTGGTACACAGGGTCATGTGTTCTCCACAGCAGTTGAGGAAAAAAGCTTTTAATACCTTAAGCCAGAGAGGTTCTTGGGCTGCAATCAGCCTGCTCTCCACTGAAGAGCATTGTCAACACCAGGTATGTTCTGGACTTTTTTCACCCAAACTTCTGTTTCTCAGAAATGTGGGCTGAAATACTGGCTTTGAAAGCTGTACAGTACTCCTGTCATTCAGGTAAAAACATTTTTTCCTGGCATTGGGAAACATCCCTGTACTAGTAGAAGTTGGGAACAAGGAGGGAAGGAGAGGAGGTAGAGATATTCCAGATAGAAAGTCTGGGATTTTTCTTGGAATTTTGTTTAATATTTTCTAGTTTTAGCAGTTGAGCTACCTGACTTAGCAGGAGCTGGGCCGTGAGATGCTCTGAGTCAGCATCAATCCACAAAGTCAGCGGACTGGTTTGGCTGCTGGTTTGGGGAGGTGGGAAGTGTTGTGGGTTTTTTTTCTTTCGCTTTTGTTTTTGTTTTTTTTTTAATTGCATCTGAATCTTTAACCCAACAATTGGGGTAGGAGGTGGGGGATACTAGAGTTTCTATATTCTGAAATAATGTGCCTAGTTTAGGGACAAATTACTAAGCTGGTAGTGACTGTCTTTTTTATTAATGGACTGCATGATCTAGAGCTTGCAGTGTTTTAGCAGACGGGAGGTTTAGATACAGATTACAAATATTCTCCCCTGACACAATGTGCTCTCCACTTGTAACACTATTGTCAGTTCTAAATACTGAAACCTCATGTTAGCTGAGTGTTAAAGCACTTAGGGCATGTCTGCGGCATAGTTCACACACATAGCAGCTCACAGCCCATAAGCATCACTAATTCATTTTCATCGTGTATCTCCGGCCATTCGTGTGATTTACATTGAGGCCGTGGGTGCTTGACTGGGATACGTGCAGCATATGTCAGCCTGATAATGGTGATACATTTTTTTCCCTTTAATTGCTTTTGTATACATCTCATTGCACAAGATGATCCTCTCACCTCTTTTGAGCCCATTTCTTTAGTATTTTCTGAACTGTAGTGGTACTTACTCATGCAGGTTGTCCTGTTGACGCAAGTTGCTCGAGCATGTGGGTGGTATGCTCTGAAAGTCTTGCAGATCAGCTGGTTTGAACCTATATTTTAATCTAGCCCTCAGATCTTTTCAGCACAAGAGTTTCCAACACAATGATTTTACAATTATTCAAGTAGTTTTCCTCCTAAGGATTCTGTGTCTTCCTTCCTACATCAGCTTTTCTTACAAGT